>NC_088356.1:35088068-35423068 GCF_036884655.1 Musa acuminata AAA Group | reverse complement strand
ATAGAGATATAATACCCAATATAACAAGATCCATTAGGGTTAAATTGATAAGGGGCCTCTATAAATAGGAGGGAGCCAAAAAGTCATAGGTTAGACTTTTTAACTGTCATCTCCTATTCTCCTCACCCTCTCTCATCCTCAGCCTATAGCTCCTATTTCGAACGTGTGGACAACAAAAAGGGTCGGCCCCTTCATGATTATGTGGTGCGCGCAGCGATGAGATTTGAGTAGCAATTTGAGGAGCGTTTTCGTAGCCCCTGTCGTGTGGATCACTACTAAAGAGAATGGCACTTGACCTCATTCATTTTTTCCCATATATATGCAGGAATTCAAGGATAAATGATTTTCCTAGGTAATTATCTTATGCGTAATTTTCGGTTTGGCGAGTTTTTTGCGCACTAATCTTTGCACAACAATAAGAAACATTTTTCCTGTGAAAATTTTGTGATTTTTGTTTTTGTTCTTCCACTGCGTATATGATGTTGCCCCAGATTTTCCAACAAAACTTTCCATACCCTAATCTAGTAAATGTAGTTTTTGATTGGAATAGTCTAAAATGTTGCTCCCTATCTTCCTCGAAGTGCTCATTACACCCCACCTACATTTGCATTGTTGATTCTAACTCATGGTCCACCACCAATTCTCATTCCCAACCTTATGGCCAAGTCTTTAATGGCTTGGGCCTTAGTATTGCCTAGAGCATATCCCTCGTCGTTGGCCCATAACTCGATCTCTTCATCGAAACTAGAATTTTTAAACGAGTCAATCGCTTAGTCGATTGACCATCGAATTGGGTTCCGAGACCATCTTAATAAGCAAGATCAACAATTGGAGAATATTCGTAGAGAAATAAAGGGAAGCAACTTGAGATGGATTCATACTACAATCCCCTTTTACGAAAGATATAAGTAAATAACCAATCCTTTAGGGCTTTAGACTTCCTGTGTTGGATGTCTATTAAGGAAAACCTGATCCCTCAAAACATATCACTATGTTTACCTCATAAATATCCCTTTATGGGATTAGGAGACTCTCTTATATGTCTAATTTCTCCTACGACCCTTAAGGGGGCAACATGTGAATAGTTTGCCAAGCTCCCCTTGGAGTCAGTCTCCTCTATCGAATAATTAACCCAAGAATTCGAGCTTAGTTTTATTAGTTATAAACTCCTAAAGAAGTCCACCACTTCTCTCCTAGCTATATGCTAGGAGGAAAAGTAATCTTTAGTAAGTTACAAAATTAGGTTTAACGATGAGGTTTGTCTGGTCATGGGTGTGACCACCTCCGTCCTTATCAATATATATATCGGTGATCTATAGTCCTCAAGATTTTTCTACAAAGTCATCACTTAGTCATTGGTGACTTTCAGAGCTCTTACAAGAGGTCAACCATCACATCATCGTAGAGCTGATAATTGTTGAGAAAAGAAAGGGTGAGCCTAAGAAGGTGGTAAAATAATTAAAAAACCTCATGTCTGAGTCCAATGGAGAGACTAAGGAATGATGGGTCAAGAGGTGATTGGGCCCCTCTCATGAGATTTCACATTACTTAACACTTCCCTTATCGAGGTCTTCATGTAGATTCGGGAGAAGGGACTCTTACGGATGCTCCACCCTTTAAGAGCTCCACTAACAAGAAGAGATTTGATTAAGCACTATCATTTTCATCAGGATTATGGGCATGACACCAAGAACTATTATACTTTTAAGGAACAAGGACACCTCGATAAGTTTCTCCCTTAGATTTATGAAATCTCACCAAAGTCTCGAAAGCTTGATTGAGTGGCAAGTTGACATAATTGTTAGTGGACAAATAGCAAAAGGCAACAACTCATTCACAGATAAATTTTATACAAGAAAACTATAATAAAAAAGGTTCTATCCCAATAGAGATTCACACATTGCATCCAAAGAAGAAGAGACCAAGCACTTTGGAACCTAAACACGATGATGCACTTGTGGTTTCCCTTAAGATCATAAATGTCTTATTGAAGAGGATCTTGATCGGCATGGGAAGCTTCGTAGATATATTATACGATGATGCCTTTTAAAAAATTGGCCTATTAGTCAAGGGCTTATAGCCCATCTCCTCCATCCTTGCCATGTTCATGGGAGACTCAATCACTCTAATTGGAACAGTTGATCTTTACATGACCTTTGAATCTAATAATTGTTCAAAGATAGTAAAGACTAACTTCTTGGTGGTTGATCACCCCTTAGCTTATAATGTTATCATTGGGTGACCTACCCTCAACTGCATACAGCCAATAGTATTGATATATTATATTATGCTAAAGTTCCTGACTAGTTCAGGAGTCGATGATATCATAAGTGACCCCAATGAATCGATACGGTGTCATTTGACATCGATCATCTTGCCAAAGAAAGTAGTATTATTAGTTCAACAGATGGATCCATGAGAGCCATCATTAATAAGCTTGCATCTAAAAGATGGAGAACCCTTGGACAAAATCTCTCTGAATCTTGAACGACCAAACTACATAGTTAAAGTGAGATTGGCATTAACTCGGGAAAGGAATAAAGAGCTAATCAACTTCTTACGTTTGAATTTAGAAGTATTTGCATGGTCGTCCAGCAATATACCTAGGATCGATCATGGTGTAGTGCAACGTTGATTTAATATCAACCCAAAACATAAGACATTCCATTAGAATCCCCGAAGATTTTCTCTGAACCAACAAGCTACAGTCAAGAATGAAGTTAATAAGCTCTTGGGTGCCAACTCCATCCATGAGGTCCACTACCCAAGGTGACTCACAAATTTAGTTCTTGTCAAGAAAAGCAATGAAAAATGAAGAATGGGTGCTGATTACACTTACCTTAACAAAGCCTATCCAAAAGACAGCTTCCCACTTTCCCGAATCCACCAACTAGTCGATTCGACTTCTAGTCATGAGCTATTAATCTTCATGAATGCTTTCTTTAGGTATAATCAGAGTAAAATGGTATAAGAAGATGATGAACACACCATATTTATTACTGATAAAGGTCTATAATATTATAAAATCATGTCATTCACACTCAAGAATGTTAAGGCAATATATCAAAGAATGGTTAATAAGATATTTCAGCACCAAGTCAAGTAGAATACATAGGTATACATCAATGACATGCTAATAAAAAGCTATGCCGCAAATACACACATGTCCGAAATAGGAGAAATATTTACCACCATCAAGAAATTCAAGATGCATTTAAATCTAGCTAATGGCACATTCGATGTAAGTTCAGGAATATTCTTAGGTTTTATGATCTATCAACGAGGAATAGATGTGAACTTGGAAGAGATCCAGGCTATGATCAGTATGAGGCCTTCGGGTTCAATCAAAGAGGTTCAACAACTGATAAGTTGAATCGTCGAACTTATCAATCAAAGTGTTGCAGGTTTAACTATCAAAGTGTTGCAGGTTTAACTACGATAATGAATAAGGCATAGAGTAGATGTTGGGCCAGAGTCAAAGATCGGACGTTATGACAAAGATTCGGATGATGTGTTGGAAGCTCATTGAGAGTTTGCTAGAGTTCATCGGGAGCTCATCGAGAGTTCGTCGGGAGTTCACCGAGAGTTCGTCAAGAGCTTGCCAAGAGTTCGTTGAGAGTTCGCCGAGAGTTCATTGGGAGCTTGTCGAGAGTTCGTTAGGAGTTCACCAAGAGTTCACTAAAAGCATGTCGAAAGTTCACCGAAAGTTTGCCAAGACTTCGTCGGAAGAACGATTGATATACCAGACAAAGATTGCTTAGTTAATGCCTCAATTATCGTAGTTTAAACCTAGATTAAGTTAGGATTAGGAGGTAATCTCACTAACTCAGTTATGGGCCAACTGGGCCCAAAACAGGGCTGAGTTGGGTAGGATGGAAGGCCCACTCGGCCACTTGGAGCCTTGCCAGGCGATGGCATCGCCAAGGGTGGAAGGTGGAACCGCTTGAGGCTTAGCTGTTAGGATCGAGAGCACTAAGAGGGGGGGGGGTGAATTAGTGCAGCGGAAATCTTACAGCGATTTAAAACCAAAAGCTACGTTCGTTCAATAAAAACTATTATGATGCAAAAACTAATTCTCAGTTTGTATCTAAGTGCAGTTTGCGTCTAAGCGCAGATTGCGTCTAAGCGCAGTTTGCGTCTAAACACAGTTTGCGTCTAAGCGCAGTTTGCGTCTAAGCGCAGTTTGCGTCTAAACGCAGATTGACGTCTAAACGCAGTTTTACGTCTAAACGCAGATTTACGTCTAAACGCAGTTTTACGTCTAAACACAGTTTTACGTCTAAACTCAGTTTACGTCTAAAACGTCTAAACACAGTTTGGACAGTTTTACGTCTAAATGCAATTTTACGTCTAAATGCAAATTTACGTCAAAACGCAGTTTTACGTCTAAACGCAGATTTACGTCCAAACTCAGTTTACGTCTAAAACGTCTAAACACAGTTTGAGCAGTTTTACGTCTAAATGCAATTTTACGTCTAGATGCAGTTTCAAAGGGAGCTGAACTTTAGAAACTGGTTCGTAAGAGCGCAGAAGACAGTTTTGCAGAATCAAGGCGTAAACGTAAACTGCAATGTAAATATCGTACGAAAACACTGGTTTACGTCTGAAAACAGATTCGGACAGATCAGCACTTAAAGACTTGTTCGTGAAGGCTTAGAAGACAGTTTTGCAGAATTAAAACGTAAACGTAAACTGTAATGTACGAAAACACTGATTTACGTTTGAATGCAGATTCGGAAAGAACAGCACTTAGAACTTGTTCGTAAAAGCGCAGAGAGCAGTAGTAATGAAGGAGGTTTGCAGTAAGGATAAAGTGCTCAAAAGTAAACGCAAACCAGAGATTTAGAGTGGTTCGGTCAGTCTTGACCTACTCCACTTTTGGCTTCCTCCACCGACGAGGTCACCGACGTCAACTAGGGGCCTTCCTTCAATAGGCGAAGGCCAAACTGCCCTTTTACAGATTCACTCCTTTTGACGGGCTTAGGAGACAACCCTTACAGATGTTTTCTCTCCTCTCTTTACAACTCAAACTTGAAGAACAGAAGGAGGAGGAAAACTAGCAGTTTTGAGCTCTAAGAACCACTGAAAAGATCAAGATTTCGGGTAAGTTCTTGCTATCTCAGTGCTGAATGGGTGGGGTATTTATAGGCCCCAACCCAATTCAAATTTGGAGCTCAAAACGATCAAATCCCGGAATTCCGGGATCAGGCGGTTGCACCTCCTAACTGGAGAGGTTGCACCGCCTGGCAGAGCTCGAAGACCGAGCTCAGGCGGTGCCACCTCTCTGCCAGGGAGGTTGCACCGCCCAGTCTTGCTCGAAGACTGAGCCCCAGGCGGTGCCACCTCCTGGCTGGGGCGGTTGCACCTCCCAGTCTCGCTGGGAGACATAGCCTGGGCGGTGCTACCTCCTGGCTGGGGCAGTGCCACCTCTTTCACTATTTCAGCTCACTTGGTTTGGCTCCAAACTTGGCCCAAACCAGTCCGAACTTGGGCCTAATTGACCCCTACTTGGGTTATAGGATTAACACCTAATCCTAACCCTAATTAACGTGCTAACTATGATTTTAAAGACATTTTCTAAGCTATTACAAAGTCCGCAAGTCAAGACTTCTTCTGGCGAGCTTCTGACAAACTTCCGGCGATCTTCCGATGAACTCTCGGAAACCATTCTGCGGACTCCCGGCAAGCTCCTAGACTTCACGATTTGTTCTTAGCGAGTTCCAACAAGCTTCTTCGGCAAGCTCCGATCTTTCTCGGCGAGCTCCGCGAACTCCCAACGAACCTTCCGGCGAGCTTCCGAAAAACCCTTCGGCAAGCTCCCAACTCATTCTCGGCTAGTTCCGGTAGCATTCCCGACGAACCTTCGGACTTCCGTCGAACTCTCGAACTCGCAACAAATCCTTCGCGCTTGACTCCGACACTTTGTTTCGCTTTATGTCTTCATCGTTATCATAGTTAATCCTGCACAATTAAAACAAAACTTTGATCGAGACAATTAATCCTAAGCAATTAACCAAGTTGTCCGGCATGTCATTGGTCCCTCGACGCTTCGTCTGATTCTTCGGCGCATCATCCTCTCCTGCGGCCTATTGCCCAATCGGCCAGTTGACTCCGCAACTCCGATATCCTTGGCACAATAACCGCTCTTCTTGGCCCGATGCCCGAGTCCACGGCCCGAAGCCTTCTGTCGATACGTCGACCGATCCATCGGCCCGACGTCCAATCTTCTGACATGTTCCTCCGGCACAACATGATTTTCCTGCTTTAATTGTCTCATCCTGATCAAAGCATCCTGCGTCACTCAAAACGCATATTAAATCATAAACATATATCAAGTAGTTTCATCATCAAAATACGAGATTCAACATTAGCCTCCTAGGTGGTCTGGGCGATAGTACTGCTAGAGCCTAGTTTCCGAGGCTATGTCAAGCGGTAGTACCGCTAGACCATTGCCTAGTATTAGAGTGTCAAGTGGTGGTACTGCCCAATAATGGTGGTAGTACTGCCAATACCCCGAAAATCCGGGAAGAGACACTTTTTTGCTCCAATTTTAAAACCTTTGGGGCCTATAAATATCTCACTCCTTTTTACATGAAAGGGTAACAAAAAGAGCAGAAAAGTATGAAAAAAATCTTAAAGTGTTGGGGTGTAAAAGTGTTGTAAAAGTGCTAAGAGCCCTCCTCTTCTTTCTTCAGCTTTGTAATCATTAGAGAAGATGTGTGAGGCTTGTAAGAGATGTCTCCTAAACCCGTGAAAAGGATAAAGCTTTGTAAGACCATTAGTGGACGTCGGTAATCTCGACGGAGGAGGAATCGGAAGTGGGCATAGGTCATAACCACCAAATCACTATAAATCTAGTGTGTTCTTTCCTTACTGCCTTCTTTCATTACTTAGCTACACTCTATACTTCACATTTACTCTAATTCATTACTTTCGGACGTGGGCTTTTTCAAAACGAGTTTATCGAATGAAAATTTTCAAATCATCGCAATTCTTTAAAACTGACATTTTTATCTCTACGCTAATTCATCACACCCCACCCCACCCCACCCACCCTCCCTCCCGCTCCTACTCCTCTTAGTGTCGTATTGATCCTAACAACAGGAGCATCTGCAAGCGTTAGCTCAACAGGCAAGTGGCTCTTCCGTAGTATTAGGATTAAGAACGGCACTAAGAGGGGGGGTGAATTAGTGCATCAGAAAATTCTTCGATTTCATAAAATATTCATCCTGATTCAAATCATTTCGGAAAGATGTTGAACTTAAAACTTTCATAAGAATGTAAAGAAAAGCTCAAGGAGGTTTGCAGTAAAGTAAATTACACAAAAGGAAAAGCAAACCAGAATTTAGAGTGGTTCGGTCAATGAGACCTACATCCACTTCGAATTCCTCCTCCGTCGAGGTCACCGGCATCCACTAAAGGCCTTCCTTCAATAGGCAATGACCAACCACCTTTTACAGTGCTTTCTCCTTTTCACAGGCTTAGGAGATAACCCTTACAAGTTTCACACCTCTCTTAAATGATCTCAACATTGGAAAAGGGAGGAGGACTCTAGCACTTTTTACAACAATTTAAGACTCAAGACCTCAAGATTATGTCAATGCTTTTTGTGCCCTTTCATGCAGAAAAATATGGGGTATTTATAGGCCCCAATTGGCTTTAGAATTGGAGCCAAAAAATGTCTTATCCCAGATTTCCATGGTACTAACGGTACCACCGCCATTACTAGGCGGTACTACCTCCTGACACCTGACACTGGGCGGTACCACCGCCTGACAAAGCTCAAAGATTGAGCTTTGGCAGTACCACCACCTGATAGGGGTGGTACCACCACTGACAGCATTAACTGTCAGCAGTACCATCGCCCAGACCACCTGGGAGATTGGGTTTTCCAAGCGATGCCACCTTTGGCCATAATTTCAGGTGCTAAATGGGTTATCAATCCGGCCCAATTTAGCCCTGTTAAGGGCCCAATTGGCCCCTAATTAAGTTAGTGGGATTACCTCACAATTCTAACTCAATCTATTATCTAACTATAATAACTAAGACATAATCAAAGTACTCTTATTCCGGTACATCAATTGCTCTTCCAACGATCTTCCGACGAACTCTCGGCAATGTTCCGGTTGAATCCCAACAAGCTCCCGAACTTTACGACAAACTTCTTGGCGAGTTCTGATGAGCTTCTTTGGCAAGCTCCTGAACTTCTCGGTTGGTTCCGGTAGAACTTCCGACGAATGTCCGGACTTCTGACGAACTCTCGAACTCCCAACGAAATCTCGATCTTGACTCCAACACAATACCTGCTTTATGTCTTACTACTGTTGTAGTTAATCCTACACACTTTTCTCAACATATAGATTAGATCAAAAAATTTATAATTGATTTCATCATCAAAATCTGAGATTCAACAATCTCTCCTTTTTTTGTGATGACAATCAATTGATGACGGAGTAAACCTTAACTCCCCCTATCTATATGTCATACTTGAGAAAATACATTCTTGAATTCAAGGCCTTTGAATTCAAATAGCAAACTAATAAGTTAAGTTCATTTAAACTTATCAATATGCACATCATGATACTTATCATGATTTACCAATTCTAAATATGATACCACATATTTATCAAAATGATGTCAAGGCATGACATCCATTTTCAAATCCAATGATAATCATCATTGATACGAATTTCAATTATAAAATTTAGCAAGATAGCAAGTCATCATTCTATGACAAGATAGCAAGTTATCAAATTGTAAATTAGCAAGGTAATCTCATAATATCTTGTAATGAAACATTTTTAAGCATTTACAATAAGCATATAATCATATAAGCATTTTAAACATTTCAAGCTTATGCGATGTTTTGCGCTCTTCGTTTTGATATGTTTCAAATGATAAGCACATAAGCATTTACGATAAGATATATTGCATACATTGTCATCAATTTACCACATTTTGGTATTATTTCTCCCCTTTTGTCATCAACAAAAAGGAGAACAATTCAACAATACAAGTGTGATAAAAATTCATGTCAATTTTCAATTTGTATTTGACAATACCAATCATATTTCAAGCATTCATGATATGATATCATTCAAAAGTTCTCAACATTAAAAGTTATAAACATTAAAGAGATAGCTACTACCAACTTCTCCCCCTTTGTCATCAAAACTTTGCATAAAGAAGGAAAGCAAGGAGGAAATCCATTAAGAACCAACTTTGTGAAATGATTTGAATCAAGTAAAAAACAATAAAAGAGTTTCATTAAATCAAGCTTCAATTTTAATAAACAGAAGGGATTCATGAAAAGGATTATGATATTCATGTGAAATCAAATCCTCACTCTTGCAAGTGTTCGTCTCATACTAAAAAATTCATAAAAATTATTCCTTCATTAAGAAAGAATTCATGTGAAAGAATCATCATATGAAGGATAAAAGAAATTCCATGAATAAACCTTCATAAAGAGAGGAGCATCACATCAAATCCAGTTCTCATTAAAAATTTATAAGAGTGAAATTCGTGAGAGATGCATTTATCAATGAATTTCATGTATCAAACATTGATGGAGCAAGGGTATTGAGTAAACTTGATACTAAGGAAGATAAAAATGAAATAGAGTTATGAAAGCCCCATTCATGGAATACATTAAGAGAAGGATAGTCCGAAAAAGAAATACAATAAATTCATACATTCGGACAATTTAACATTCCTAACTCCGCAAATGATCATCAAATAATACATCAAGTTATAAGTACCAAAAGTTGAATGTATTAAGGAATTTATCCATTTAAAAGATTTATCAAGTCTAATTCTTAGAGTGATATATTCATTAAAGTAAGCACAAAATTTCACCATTAAAGTAGGCAACATAAGATTACAACATAAAAGAGAGGGATTTCGTCTACTTCTCCTCAACAAAAAAATCATACACAACTATTCATGTGGTGGTAAGTTAAAATGTAGAAACAATGTATTAAACTATCGATGAATCTGCTGTAACTTAGTTAAGATTTGATCTTGACGTTATTCAAATCGATCTTGATGTTATTCGAATCGATCCATTCGAGTCCCTATGTCATCGATAAATGAAGGAGGTGCTTGTTCTGCTAAAGGTGTTGCCTCAAAGGGACCAGTTAGAGGAGATTGATTACCCCTAAAAATTAGTATTTCAGATTCTGGTTCAAGTGGGAGGGGATCAGTCCTTCTAGGCAGTCTTATCCATATCCCATTTCTGAATATACACCTCGATCGTCGAAGTAGGTTTCTATTTATAATATTGAATATATCTTGTTTCATAACTTCTTCATCAGGTGGGATAGCTATGTCGTAAGCATGGATGATCAAGCCACCATATTGAAGCATCATATCCTTTTTTGATAGTTCAATTATGTTTTGTTGGATTAGGTAACCAAAACAATTGTTATTTCCCTTCATAATCCAATACATGATACATAATTCCATTTGGCTTACTTCATCATGATGATATTATTTTGGGATAATAATACTTATCAGGATGTGATGAAGTATCTTGGTGCTTAAAGGTAGTAAATGTTCATAGCTTTTTGAAAGAATAGTTAAGTTATGATTACCAAAAATCATTTTGAAGGCATCAGTATAAGTAGTCTTAACTGATTCTTTATCCCATTGTCCTCTAAAATAACACCCTTTTTCTTTCTCCGTAATTCCTATGAGGTTGCAAATTATGTTATCTATAATAAGTATATGATGTCCTAAGAGATAGATAAATACCCTTTCATTTTCATCTACATGTAAATTATTGTAAAGTAGTCTAACAAGTCTAGGGTAGATAGGTTCATTTATTTGAAAGATTGAGTGAATGTCTAGAGTAGCAAACCATTGAATAGGTTCTAAATCACTTAATTCCTCTAAATCAACAGATTTACCCTTATGAACATTTCTAGACTCTATGGATGAAAATCTAAAGGCATGTTGATGATAATCGAAAAGTAGGGAGTCATAGTTTTCATCTAATCTCCTCTTCCCTTTGTATTTAGAGGATCTTCTAAAACTCATGGAGACTACAATTATGAAGACAAATAAGTGACAAAAATAAGTTATACAAAGGGGAAATCAATTTGGTTTAGTGATTACCTTAGTAGTTTTTCCTTCTTTGGATTTCCAAGAGCATGTTGGAGATTGATCCTTGATTTAGCAAAAGTGGGGAAATTTTTGAGTTGATAGAGGGAGAGCATGAGATTCAAGAGTTTTGGGGCACTTAGGAAAGTTGTGGAATGAGTTATGGTCGATTCTACCACTGGCCCTAACTTGTTCTTTATATAGGGCAGTTACGGGCGGTGGCACTACCGGTTGGGCAGTGGCACCGCCAGTTGGGCGGTGCTACCACCTATAACCCATTGCAATTGGCGGTGCCACCACCTACTGGCAGTGAGCACTGCTCCGATTGTGGTGAGTTGTGGTGCTGACATTGAGTGGTTTCATCTTGCAATATTTTTATCATTGTGAAGTACACACTTATTTACACACACATTATTATGTAAAATTTGCATCATAAGTTCATGCATCATACAAAATTCATACACAAACATGGTTCGCATGCCATAAGTTCATGATCTTATAAGATAGAATTTGATCCGGAGAAAACATTAAGAAAGGAATGTATCTGAGAAATTCAGAAATATGGAAGATGTGAGAAGGGGAATTCATGCATAAGAATTCACAAGTTTCAAATATCAAGAGATTAAGATCAAGTGTTTATCACACAAGGTTTTAAATAATTATTGCATCATGATCTTATGGAATATAAGTATCATTTTGTAACTGATAGTTTTAATTCTAATGATATTTCCTTTGTTATTTTGGCTAGAGAGCTTCATCAGTTATTTTAGATCTCTGATCATAAGCCTTGAGCATCCAAAATTAAGATATCATCTCTTGCTCCTAGTTTGTGATAGTAAATATTTCTACAAAAAAATATGATTTTTAGGTACCCATTTGACCTTGGGTGCCTCAAAAATCGATCGACTTAACTTATCATTTAGGATGAAGTTCTTTATGGTTCCTTTAGGAACCCAAATCAATTTGTGTGGATTGTATTTCTTAAATGGACAATGATAAGCTATATGCCCAAATTTGTAACAAAAGTTACATTTATTTCGGGGTGAAACATACAAAGAGAGCCTTTAACAAATGTGGTTGGATTTTGGTGAGAGCTACTCACAAATCCGATTCTGCCTTTTCTATGAATGTGACTCTTGTTGGCAAGGATCATGTTCAAGGACTTGCTACCAATCTCAAATTTTTCTAAGGTTTCTTTGAGTAGTAAGTTTTTCTTTTGAAGTATTTCTAATTCATCATATTTCGTATATGGAGCTAAACTATTATTGTGCTAAACTTTTAATCTATTAAAATCACTAACAAGAGAAGCATGCTCTTTTTTCAATAATTTATATTTTTTACTAATTAATTTGTATTCATCAAATAAATCATGAAAAGTATTTAATAGTTCATCAAAGGATAAATTTGCATCAAATGAACTACTTACCTCATCTCCAATAGCCATTAGCGCATAGTGAGCAACTTGCTCGGTATTGGTTGGCTCCTCTTCTTCAGATGCACTTGAGTCGTCCCAAGTTGCTTTGAGAGTCTTCTTCTTCTTTGATTGCTTCCTCTTTGCTTGGGGACATTCACTCTTGAAGTGTTCCGGCTTCTTGCATTCATAGCATATCACTTGTTCTTACTTGGGTTCAAATTTATTTCTAGTGTCATTTTTAAATTTATTTCCTTTTATGAATTTTTTGAACTTTTTTTTAAGAGTGTCAAATCATCATCAAAGTCCTCATTACTTGAATTTTCTTTCGAATGGTCTTCTTGAGTTCTTAGTGTCATATCCTTCCTGTTCTTTGAAAGATTGTTCTCAAGCTCTTCATGAGCATTACAAGTCATCTCATAAGTCATTAGTGACCCGATTAGTTCTTCGAGAGGAAAATTATTTAAATCTTTGGCCTTTGAATGATCGTGACTTTAGGGTCCCAACTCTTTGGAAGGGATCTTAAGATTTTATTAACAAGTTCAAAATCCGAGAAACCTTTACCAAGTCTTTTTATACCATTGATGATATCCGTAAATCGGGTGTATATGTCTCCAATGGTCTCATACGGTTTCATCCGAAACAACTCATAGGTGTGCACTAAAAGATTAATTTTTGACTCCTTCATTCTACTAGTGCCTTCATGAGTAACTTTGGGTGTGTGCCAAATATCAAAAGTTGTTCCATAAATCGACACTCAATTGAACTCGTTTTTATCTAATGCACAAAGTAAGGCATTCATAGCCTTGGTATTTAAAGTGAAAGTCTTCTTCTCCAACTCATTCCAATCGTTCATTGGAAGAGAAGACTTTTGAAACCTATTTTCTATAATATTCCATAATTCAAAATCCATTGAAATTAGGAAGATCCTCATTCTGGTCTTCCAATATGTGTAATCCATCCTATTGAACAGGGCCGGATGTGTAATTGAATGACCCTCTTGGTTGCCAGCAAATGTCATCTCTCTTGGGTTTTAAACCAAATGAGAGTGAACCTTGCTCCGATACCAATTGTTAGGATCAAGAGTGGCACTAAGAGGGGGGGTGAATTAGTGTAGCGAAAGATTCTTCAATTTCGTAAAATATTTGTCTCGAATCAAATCGTTTCGGAAATATGTTGAACTTAAAACTTTCGTAAGAATGTAAAGAGAAGCTCAAGGAGGTTTGCAGTAAAATAAATTACACAAAAAGAAAAATAAACCATAATTTAGAGTAGTTCGGTCAATGAGACCTACATCCACTTCGGATTCCTCCTCTGTCGAGGTCACCAGCGTCCACTAAAGGCTTTCCTTCAATAGGCAAAGGCCAACCACATTTTACAGTGCTTTCTCCTTTTCATGGGCTTAGATGATAACCCTTATAAGTCTCACACCTCTCTTGAATAATCTCAACACTTAAAGGGAGGAGGAGGACTTTAGCACTTTTTACGACACTTTTAAGACTCAAGAATTCAAGATTATGCCATTGCTTTTTGTGCCCTTTCATGCAAAAAAATGGTAGGGTATTTATAAGCCCCAATTAGCTTCGGAGCCAAAAACTATCTTATCCCAGATTTCCGAGGTACTAGTGGTACCACTGCCATTACTGGGTGGTACTACTGCCTGACACCTAACACTAGGCGGTACCACTGCTTGACAAGGGTCGTACCACCGCTTGACAGCATTAATTGTCAATGGTACCATCGCTCAATCTGGGCAGTACCACCACCCAAACCACTTGGGAGATTGTGTCTTCCAAGTGGTGCCACCGTCGGCCATGATTTCAGGTGTTGAATAAACTGTTCAATCCGGTCCAATTCAGCCTTATTAAGGGCAAAGTTGGCCCCTAATTAAGTTAGTGGGATTGCCTCCCAATTCTAACTCAATCTACTATTTAACTACAATAACTAAGACATAATCAAAGCACTCTTGTTCTGGTACGTCAATTGTGTTGAATCTCGGATTTTGATGATATAATCAATTGGTAGGTTAATTGATCTAATCCATATTATTGAGTTAAGTGTGCAGGATTAACTACGATAACCAGAAAACATAAAGCAAGGATACCGGATTCAAGTTCGATGGAAGTTTAAGAGTCCGAAGAATCGTCGGAGATGCTGCCGGAACCAACCGAGAAGAAATCGGGAACCTGTCGGAATTTTCAGAAGTTCGCCGAAGAGATTATCGGAGGTTCACGGAGATCACCGAGAAGGCTCGGCTACTCGTTAAAGTCATCACAAGTTCGGGAGCTTGATGGGAGTCCGTCGGAAGAAGTTCGTCGGAAAGCTCGCCGGAACAAGACTCGACGTTCGCGGTAGAAAACTTGCTTAGGATGTGTTTTGTTATGTAGTTCACTTGTAATTAGGATTAGGATTAAGAGATAATCCTATGTCCTGGTTAGGGGCCAACTGGGCCCAAAGTCCGATTTGGTTTGGGCTAAAATCAAGTCAAATCAGCGAACCGGAGAGCCAGGCGGTGGCACCGCCTGGCTGGGCGGTGACACCTCCTTGGCTGGGCGGTTGCACCGTCCAGCACCCGAGCGCTGGGCGGTGGCACCGCTTGGCTGGGCGGTGGCACCTCCAGCATTCGGGAACCCAAAGAGAATTCAAATTTTGGAGCCCAAAATTTGAATCCTCTTGAGGCTTATAAATACCCCTCAAATCTCAGCTGAGATAACAACTTTTGAGAAGCATTTTGATTGAGAGAAAAGTCTTAGAAAGTCTTAGCAAGTCTTGTTTTCAATTTGCTAGAAAGTTCTCCTCCTTCTTTCTTATTGAAAATTTGTAAGAGGTTGAACTGCTTGTAAAAGGTTGTAAGAGGGGTATTCACCCTTCCATTTCAAGAGATTTGCTAGTGGAAGGTGGGAGCCTCATCGAAGAGGGGCCTCGCAAGTGGATGTAGGTCATTTGACCGAACCACTCTAAAATCGGCGTAATCTCTGGTTTGCATTTCATTATTGCCATTTACATTACTGCAAATCTTCTTACATGCTTTAGTTCCTTATTACTTTTGCTGCGCAACTTTAAGAATACGCTTTCAAGTTAAGCTTTTCAAGTTCCGTTCTTATCGTACTAAAGAATTTTTTAAAACCGAAGTTTTAATCCGCTGCACTAATTCACCCCCCCCTCTTAGTGCCGCTCCGATCCTAACAAGTGGTATCAGAGTAAGGATATCTCTCATATTTGGTTTAATACCCAAGAGAGATGGCTCACTCCGGCATGCAAGAGGGCCATTCTATTGCACGACCACCTTTGTTTAATGGGTCGGATTACACATATTGGAAGACTCGCATGAGGATCTTCCTCATTTCTATGGACTTTGAGCTTTGGTCTATTGTCGAGAATGGATTTCAAAAATCTTCTCTTCCGATGAGCGAATGGAATGAATCGGAGAAGAAGGTTTTTGCTTTAAATGCAAAGTCTATGAATGCCTTGTTTTGTGCACTAAATAAAAACGAATTTAATCGTGTTTCAATGTGTGATTCGGCTTTTGATATTTGGAGAACTCTTGAAGTCACTCATGAAGGCACTAGCCGAGTGAAAGAGTCCAAAATCAACATCCTTGTGCACTCTTACGAACTTTTCCGAATGAAACCAAGTGAGTCCATCGGAGACATGTACACCCGATTTACGGATGTCATCAATGGACTCAAAGCTCTTGGTAAAGATTTTACTAACTTTGAACTAGTAACTAAAATCTTAAGATCCCTCCCTAAAAGTTGGGATCCAAAAGTTACGGCCATTCAAGAGGCCAAAGACCTTAAAGCATTCCCTCTTGAAGAGCTCATTGGGTCTCTAATGACCTACGAAATGACATGTCAAGCTCATGACGAGCTCGAGAACCCCCTTCCAAAGAACAAGAAGGATATGGCACTCAAATCACAAGAAGAGCACTTGAAAGGAATATCAAGTGATGAGGACAGTGACAATGACATTGCACTTTTGACTCAAAAATTTAAAAAATATTTAAGAAAGAACAAATTTAAAAATAATATAAAAAATAAATTTGAACAAAAGAAGGACCAAGTGATTTGCTATGAATGCAAAAAACTGGGACACTACAAGAACGATTGTCCTCAAGCCAAAAAGAGGACATCAAAGAAGAAGGCGCTCAAGGCAACATCGGATGATTCAAGCACGTCCGAAGAAGAGGAGTCCAACACCGAGCAAGTTGCTCATTACGCGCTAATGGCTTTAGGAGAAGAGGTATGTGATTTACTTAATGAAGATTTATCTTTTGAAGAACTCTCTATCGCTTTTCATGAATTATTTGATGAATGTAGAACTGTTAGCAAGAAGTTAAGTATCTTAAAGAAAGAGCATGCTTTGCTACAAGATAAGTTTGATAGTCTTCAAACTCCTCCATGCTCTAAGTGTGAGCATTTAGAAGCAATAAAAAATAAAAATTTGCTTCTTAAGGAAACCTTAAACAAGTTTAAGGTTGGTAGCAAAGGATTAGATATGATCCTTGCACACAAGGGTCACATCTCAAATAGAAATGGAATTGGATTTGTAAAAGGATTACATCAAAATCCTACCACTTTCATAAAAGGACCTACATTACATGTTTCCTCTTATATGAAATGCAACTTCTTTTGCAAATCCGGACATATTGCCTACAAATGTCCATTTAGGAAAATTAGTTCATAAAAATTAATATGGGTTCCTAAAGGAACTTTAAAGGATTCAAAAATAAATAACAAGGTTAGTGGGTCAATTTTTGAGGCACCCAAAATCAAATGGGTACCTAAAAATCATCCTCTTTTGTAGACAAACCCACAAGCTAGGAGCAAGAGATGGTATCTCGATAGTGGATGCTCAAGACATATGACTGGAGATCCATCTCATTTCTCTATGCTCACTAGCAAAGAAGAAGGGTACGTCACCTTCGGAGACAACAACAAAGGCAAAATCATTGGCAAGGGAACTATTGGTAACAAATTTAGTCTTTCCATTGATGATGTTTTACTAGTTGATGGATTGAAACATAATCTCTTGAGTATTAGTCAACTATGCAATAAAGGTTATATCGTTAGATTTGAATCAAATATGTGCATTATTGAAAAACCAAATCATAACATGACTATGATTGCTTTAAAACAAAATAATGCCTATACCATCAATCTTGATGAACTAAGTAATGAAATGTGTTTCTCCGACGTAAATGATGATGCTTGGCTTTGGCATAGGAGATTAGGTCATGCAAGCATGAAAACAATATCTAAAATCTCATCTCAAGAACTAATACGAGGGATTCCGAATATGAAGTTTATTAAGGATAAGGTATGCGATGCATGTCAACTAGGCAAACAAATAAAAACAAGCTTCAAACCAAAAAATCAAATTAGCACCACTAGACCATTACAATTGATCCATTTGGACTTATTTGGACCAATTGATACAACAAGTCTAGGTGGAAGCAAATATGCTTTTGTGATTGTGGATGACTACTCTAGATACACTTGGACCTATTTCTTAGCTCACAAAAGTGATTGCTTCAAGTGTTTCTCTAAATTTTGTAAACTCACTCAAAACGAAAAAGGCTTCATGATTTCATCAATTCGGAGTGATCATGGTGGTGAATTCCAAAACCGTGACTTTCAAAATTTTTGCGAAGTTAATGGGTACAATCACAACTTCTTAACTCCAAGAAATCCTCAACAAAATGGAGTAGTTGAAAGGAAAAATAGAAACCTACAAGAAATGGCGAGAACTATGTTAAATGAACATAGTTTACCTAAATATTTTTGGGCCGAAGCCGTAAATACGGCTTGTTACATCATGAATAGGGTCCTAATAAGACCATCTCTATCAAAAACTCCCTATGAATTATGGAATAACAAAAAACCAAATATTTCTTATTTTAAAGTTTTTGGTTGTAAATGCTTCATTTTAAATGAAAAGGATGCCCTATGTAAATTTGATGCTAAATCCGATGAAGGCATTTTTCTTGGTTACTCCTCCGTTTCTGAGGCCTTTCGTGTCTTTAACAAAAGGACCTTAGTAATAGAAGAGTCTATTCATGTAGTTTTTAATGAAATTTCTGATTTAAAGAAAAATAATTTTGATGATGATCTTGGTTTTGATAATCTGAATTTAAACGAACCCCCTCCTCAAAATAGCTATTTGAATGCATCTTCTTCCGAAATTTCTCTACCCAAAGAATGGAAGTATATAGATGCTCATCCAAAGTATAACTTATGATCTTGAGGGAAGAAGCTAAACAAAAGGGAGGAAGAAAAATTTTTTTTCTTTCCTCCACGGGATGCCAGCGGTGACACCGCCAGATCCGGCGGTGACACCGACTGGTTTGGCGGTGACACCGACCGAGCGACCCTTTTAACCCGAGGGGTTAGGGCCGGCGGTGACACCGCCCCCAACCCGAAGAAAAACCTCTCAAAAAAACCCTCTCCCATTCCCTCTAACCCTCATTCTAACTCTTAGAAGCATTGGAGAAGGATTCTTGGTGGTCCAAGCTTTCCATCTCTCAACATAATCTCCATAAGGTAACACTTGAAATCCCTCTTTTCTTTTCTCTTTCTCTTGCTTATTTTTCACAATTTCATCATCATCTTGTCTAGAAAATGGCTCCTAAGAGATCAAAAGGAAAAAGGATTGAAGGAGATTCATATAACCATGACCTTTTTAGATCAAAAGAGGTAGCCCTTAGCTTTCCAAAATTTGAAACACGATGTGTCCATAAAGGAAAATACGTTGATCTAGATGAACTAGAGGACTTAGATCCCATTAGGTGGTTTGCACACCTAGAAGCTCTACCTCTACTACAAATAGAGGAACCAATCTATCCACGGTTAGTGAGATTGTTCTATGCCAACCTATATGAAGACAATGATAGCCTAAGCACTTACCTTCTAGGAACACCCATTAGAATATTTGACAGCACCATTTGTGAGCTAATTGGCATAACTGAAAAAGATAGGGGATGCTATTTTAAAGGAAAATGGGACGTCAAAACAATAGGAGCAACCTATACCGAAGCCGTAGAAACAATTTTTGCAAATCCAAACCTTGACTTCCTACCTAAAAGCTGTGAACACTTACTGCCTTTCAACTCTAAAATCCTTCATCACATTATCACAAGCATCATATTCCCAAAACAATTTCATCTTGACGAAATAAGTCAAATAGAGATGAGTACCATGTATTGGATTATGACCGGTCAGCATAATTGTTTTGGGTACTCAATTCGGCAACACATGCAGGATATTATGGCTAAAGATACTATATTGCCATATGGGAAGTTAATCACTAGATTTCTTTATGCCTATGACATTTGCATCCCACCCGATGAAGAATCTATTCAAAATGATCGATATAACATAATAAATAAAAACCTACTGAAAAGACTTAGTTGCACTTTTAGCAATGGCATATGGGTTAGGCAGCCTAGAAGGACTGATCCAATTCCTCCACCAATAGAACACCCCAAAACACCAATTCTTATGGGAAATGAATCTCCTCCTCCAGTTCCTTTGGCGCAGCACCTTCAGCTCCTATTTCCTCCTCTGAAGATATCATTATGGCGGAACTGTCTCGGATCAAATCACAGCAAGAACAAATTCAGAATCAACAAATTGAAATTTTGAAGACACTACGACAGATGAATGAAAAAATAGATATCATGTATCAGCACTGTGGATTACCTCCTAAGGATTAAATTGATGTATCTTTTTATTCTGTTCTGTTTGCTTTTAACAACAAGTTCAAGTTTGTCATCGATTGAACGAAAACTGATCCTTCCTTTTAGATAACTACTGTTTTAATCTGCATAAATGATGATGTCTTTTGGATAAACTATTTCTGGCAAATTTGAATGATGAACTTTGTTAAATGCTAAACCTTTTTTCTATGATCATCAATTAGCTGGCTTATCTCTTTTTGTTGATGACAAAGGGGGAGAAGTGATGACTAAGTGATGACTTACATCATAACGATCGCATGACTTATATGAATTTTAAAAACTTGTGTGATATGAATGTCTTATATGCCTTGCAAATCCTTGAAAATATCACAAGATTGATTATATTGAAAGCATGCCTTACATCTATATCATGAAATTTATATGGAAAATCTTTATCTTCTGTCGTAGCAAAATTCGTCCCTTATCATTTAACTTATGATTTTCATCAAAGTTTCGTACTTACTATTGTTTAATGAGGATAACGATAAGCTCTACGATTAGAACTTATTGGGTTATGCCTGAATCCAATGGGATGGAATTCAAGTGTTTTTTTTTATCTTCTCATAATATGGCATATAGATAGGGGGAGTTATGTTTAACTCCGTCATCAATTGATTGTCATCATCAAAAAGGGGGAGATTGTTGAATCTCGGATTTTGATGATATAATCAATTGGTAGGTTAATTGATCTAATCCATATTATTGAGTTAAGTGTGCAGGATTAACTACGATAACCAGAAAACATAAAGCAAGGATACCGGAGTCAAGTTCGATGGAAGTTTAAGAGTCCGAAGAATCGTCGGAGATGCTGCCGGAACCAACCGAGAAGAAATCGGGAACCTGTCGGAATTTTCGGAAGTTCGCCAAAGAGATTATCGGAGGTTCACGGAGATCACCGAGAATGCTCGGCTACTCGTTAAAGTCATCACAAGTTCGGGAGCTTGATGGGAGTCCGTCGGAAGAAGTTCGTCAGAAAGCTCACCGGAACAAGACTCAACGTTCGCGGTAGAAAACTTGCTTAGGATGTGTTTTGTTATGTAGTTCACTTGTAATTAGGATTAGGATTAAGAGATAATCCTATGTCCTGGTTAGGGGCCAACTGGGCCCAAAGTTCGATTTGGTTTGGGCTAAAATCAAGCCAAATCAGCGAACCGGAGAGCCAGGCGGTGGCACCGCCTGGCTGGGCGGTGACACCTCCTTGGCTGGGCGGTTGCACCGTCCAGCACCCGAGCGCTGGGCGGTGGCACCTCCAGCATTCGGGAACCCAAAGAGAATTCAAATTTTGGAGCCCAAAATTTGAATCCTCTTGAGGCTTATAAATACCCCTCAAATCTCAGCTGAGATAACAACTTTTGAGAAGCATTTTGATTGAGAGAAAAGTCTTAGAAAGTCTTAGCAAGTCTTGTTTTCAATTTGCTAGAAAGTTCTCCTCCTTCTTTCTTATTGAAAATTTGTAAGAGGTTGAACTGCTTGTAAAAGGTTGTAAGAGGGGTATTCACCCTTCCATTTCAAGAGATTTGCTAGTGGAAGGTGGGAGCCTCATCGAAGAGGGGCCTCGCAAGTGGATGTAGGTCATTTGACCGAACCACTCTAAAATCGGCGTAATCTCTTGTTTGCATTTCATTATTGCCATTTACATTACTGCAAATCTTCTTACATGCTTTAGTTCCTTATTACCTTTGCTGCGCAACTTTAAGAATACGTTTTCAAGTTAAGCTTTTCAAGTTCCGTTCTTATCGTACTAAAGAATTTTTTAAAATCGAAGTTTTAATCCGCTGCACTAATTCACCCCCCCCCCCCCCCCCCCCCCCTCTTAGTGCCGCTCCGATCCTAACAAATTGCTCTTCCAGCAATCTTCCGACGAACTCTCGGCAATGTTTTAGCGGACTCCCGCCAAGCTCCCGGACTTTACGATGAACTTCTTGGCGAGTTCCAACGAGCTTCTTTGGCAGCTCTTGGACTTCTCAATTAGTTCCGGCAGAACTTTTGACAAACATCCGGAGTTCCAACGAACTCTCGAACTCCTAACGAAGTCTCGATCTTGACTCTGACATAACACCCGCTTTATGTCTTACTGCTGTTGTAGTTAATCCTGCACACTTTTCTCAACATATAGATTAAATCAAATAATTTATAATTGATTTCATCATTAAAATCCAAGATTCAACACGCAGCCCTTGCGCACACGCCGTCTTATTATGGGATCTAAAAACTATGTCAAACGCAGCAAGAACACATAAAACAATTCTATATGATTGAACACAATACACATAGTTTAAAAGTCAATCTTTTGCACAAGCAACCTGGCTTTGATATCACTATTAAAAAATTTGGGACAGCATCACATGTGCAGCGGAAGAATAAAAAAAGTAAAATCCCATAATTTCTCGTAGAAAAAGAAGATTTCATTGTCGTGCGAAGATTAGTGCGCAAAAACCCACAAAACAAAAAACTACGCATATAAAAAAGATTTGTTATCTATAGAGATCGTATATCCCTAAAAAATAGTAAATCTCTAGGAAAAGATAAAGGAAGTCAACTGTCCTCATTTCTAGTAGTGATCCACATGGTAGGGGCTATGAAGACGCTCATCAAATTGTTGCACAATCCTCTGTTTCATGCGCACCACACGATCAAAAAGGGGTCGGCCCTTCTTGTTGTCCACACACCCCAAATAGAGGCTGCTTATAGCCCTTTGGTTCCCAGTATTTATAGAGATCCCCTATCAACTTAACCTTAATGGATCATGCCCTATTGGATACTAAATCTTCATCCAACTGTTGAATCTCATATTTTGATGATAAAGTCAATTGTAAATTGTTTAATCTAATCTATATGTTGAAAAAAGTATGCAGGATTAACTACGATAGTAGTAAGACATAAAGCAAGTGTTGTGCCGGAGTCAAGATCGAGATCTCGTTGGGAGTTCAAGAGTTCGCCAAAAATCCGGATGTTCGTCGGAAGTTTTGTCGGAACCAACTGAGAAGTCCAGGAACTTGCCAAAGAAGCTCGTCGGAACTCGCCAAGAAGATCGTTGTAAAGTCCGAGAGCATACCGGGAGTCCGTCGGAACATTACTGAGTGTTCGTCGGAAGATCGCCGGAAGCTTGCCGAAAGAGCAATTAACATACCGGAACAAGATGCTATGTCAAATTGTCTTAATTATCATTGTCAAAATTAAGTTAGGATTGGGAGGTAATCCCACTAACTTAATTATGGGCCAATTGGGCTCTTAACATGGCTAAATTGGGTCGGATTGAATAGCTCATTCATCCCCTGAAAATATGGGCGACGGTGGCACCGCCAAGGCCAACGATGGCACCGCCTAGAAGACCCAGTCTCCCAGGTGGTCTGGGCGGTGGTACCGTCGGCAGTTATTGGTGCCAACGATGGTACCGCCCCTATCAGGCGGTGGTACCGCCAGATCTCGGTCTCCGAGCTCTGTTAGGCGGTGGTACCGCCCAGTGTCAAGTGTCAAGGGATGGTACTGTCAGTACCCTAAAAATCCAAGATGAGACACTTTTTGGCTCCATTTTTGAAGTCATTGGGGCCTATAAATATCCCACCCTTTTCTGCATGAAAGGGTAACAAAGTGCTATTATATATATGAAAAATTTTAAGTGTTTGAAGTGTAAAAAGTGTTGTAAAAGTGAGAAGAGTTCTCCTCCTCCCTCTCTTAGCCTTGTAACCATCCAAGAAAGAGGAGTGAGACTTGTAAAAGTTATCTCCTAATCCCAGCAAAAGGAGAAAGAGCTGTAAAAGGTGGTTAGCCTTCGGCTATTGAAGAAAGGCATTTAGTGGATACCAGTGACCTCGACGAAGGAGGAATCTGAAAGTGGATATAGGTCATTTCGACCGAACCACTCTAAATTCTAGTTTACCTTTCTCTTTGTGCAATTTACATTACTGCAAACTTCCTTAACCTTCTCTTAGCACTTTTACGAAAGCTTTCAAGTTCAATTTATTTTCGAAACAGATTAAATCGAAACGAACATTTTTCTGAAATTGATGAATTTTTTGCTGCACTAATTCACCCCCTCCCCCTCCCCTCTTAGTGCCGCTCTTGATCCTAACACCAACTACCCAAGTCTCTTGGATTAGTAGATCTCTACCTAATAATCTCTCATTAGCTCTTATTAGATCTTATCCACAAGATACAATAATTCAAAGGTTTATTGGATATCCAATAAGATAAAGGCTCTAACGAATATATTATATATGAACATATCTACTCGTTGTAATACCTACCATATGTGTGTGATTCTCTAGGCTTAATATCGAGTTGGCCATGAGTCATACCTATTAGAACTCTTTTTGACTTAGTAAATTATTTTTATTTATAATAATTCATTCGACTCATCGACTATAGATATACTAAGCCACTACACCGTAGTCTCCAAACTATACAAGGAAATCCAATCCATTGGACTTATCTATACTCAGTTACTATGTATATATAGTCTCTCATCCATCTAATATCCTAGAGATTGTATACCGGGAATGACGATATCTGGCTCATACGGAATATGCTCGAGTCTCGCTCTAATCGGATTTTCTCGAAGAACTCTTTCTCTCTCAATCTGAATGACTTTGGTCATGAATTTACTTGAGCAAGAACACATGGTATATATAATTTTTACATATTCATATATCTGTATCTAATATATATAAATATATCTAATAGAAAAAATGCTTAAGAAAATCGAAGCTCCGATCAACAACTAAGCCACATAAATATTAGTTGAATAACAAAATTTTCTAAATATTTTCCTTCCTATCATAAAATATTTTTATTTTATTGGACTCATTATATAGGATCCACTAGACCATACTAATGATGATCAAACATAATTTATTTATATCTTTTCATACCTTATTTTATTACTAATTTAAGTATCAAAGGATCGACGACCCTACTCGGATTAATCTTTTTAGGTTGGCACTACATCTAACGCCAGAGACCCCTTAGATGCATCTCGAAGGTTTTTTATATACACGCATTCAATCAAAGCGAATTGATTCAGCTATCACCAGCATCTTCCGATGATAGATAATATCTAATATAGAGATCTTTGGACAGTAGTTCCCATGGAAGATTCGGGATGCACATCCCAAGTATTCCAATGCGAAGCAGGTTCACGTGGGGATTCAAGGAGGAGGGCTAAGCCGTCCTTTGCTTTTGCCAACAGTGATAGGCACCACCAAAGTCAATGAAACCCGCGCATACTTCCGTCCGTGTTTATAAGTAACGTGTTTAGCTTCTCGTCGGCATCTCGCGCATCGACTCTGTAACCCAACATCACGTTTACACTGAGGTGACGAAGAAAGGCCGAACCCAATCTTATCCTTCTTCCCGTGTTTCCAACACGAAACACGCATCGCGTGTGCTGTCGATCACGACGAGCACTGGTTTCGAAGAGTTTGGAGACCTAATTCTAGAAGAAGAATTAGGACGATTTGGATTGAGGTGGTGTTTGGAATTCCGTGGCGCGGATTGCTAGCTTGCTTGCTTGCGTGTTGTCGAAGCTTTCCTGCCTGCAGCCGTCTCTACAGAAGCAGCCAACGGTAGTCAAGTTGGCTTGTAGCTCACAGATACCTGTTGGTCAGATAATTGGCACCGAGATGTGGAAGGGCGGCAAGTGAAAGGAACAAGTTTCGCTTCGTGTTTTACGCACACCAAACTCGCTCAGTTAGATCTTTAGCAGGAATTTAGAAGATTAAGATTCCGTCCCGACAAGTTAAATCAAGACTGTCCGTGGGGAGTTGATCTCATTGTGAATAAAGTTTCTAATCCATGGAGAATACAAGCTTCTGAATAAATTTCTCATTATCTATCTCTATATTTACTAGCGGTGGATAATATTAATTGTTGCAAGGAGTAATTACACGGCGCGATTCGGAAGCATCACTTCCGCGTCCTCCCAATCGCACAACGCCACCTATATATGTGGGGGCCAACAATAATACATACAGAAGTCAAAGTTCTGGATGAGTCTCATCAATCAACAAGACAAATCAAGTAGAATGGCAAAATAAGACTATTTTGATGTGCTGTTTCGGAGAAAGATGTTCTTTCACCTTTCTTTATAATTATATATTTTGAAAGGTTTTTTTTAAAAGAAATTATAAGTTTGAAAATTTTTTTCAGGATCTTAACTTTCAAAAAAATTTAAATAATATATTTTTTTTAATAATCATCTTATCTTTATCGATCATCGTCCTTCGTCGTATCGATTGTTCTCTCTTAATTGTTTATGTCTTCTGTA
Source organism: Musa acuminata AAA Group (assembly GCF_036884655.1). Classification (NCBI taxonomy): domain Eukaryota; kingdom Viridiplantae; phylum Streptophyta; class Magnoliopsida; order Zingiberales; family Musaceae; genus Musa; species Musa acuminata. The sequence continues at coordinate 35,396,551 of NC_088356.1, read as the reverse complement.
TGATGTCTCTAAAATTTGATGAGAATAATTAGAGTTGACATGGGTGCTTAGACAATAAAATCCTTGGGTTTAGCTAATAAGAGTGTAAAGAGGAGGAGGAGATGACAGTGGATTCTAAAAAGAAAGAGAGAGACCTAAAACGATCTTTTCATATGTTTAGGATAATTCTACGATAAGTTTTTAAAATTGTGATACTCCAAAAAAAGTTCTTTTTTTCGAGAAATTCACCTAAATAGATACACTTTTAATTTTCTTCCTATTTAGCCTCAATATGCTGGATGTGGGGTCTTTGTTGCTCCACAGATTGTAATATCCACTTTGATAAAAGGATCATAACTAAGAAATATTAAATGTTAAACTGTAAAAGTCCTCTAAGGTTTATTATGTATAGTTTGATTTATAATAAGATTTTAGTATGAAAAATATGACATGCAAGTAACTCTATGACACATCATACCCATTTAACAATCAATATATTATTTGGATTCATAACATGACATTGATATAATATTTTCTTTAATTAGGATAAAAATTAATAATCTTTAGTTTTAAAACGGGTCGTTCTCTCTTAATTATAAAGCTTGATGATTTGATGTACAATCTCATGATCATTAAATGATCAGTATAAATGTTTCTACTATTAATCACTACATCAGAGAATATCTAGTTTTTATTACTATTTCAAATCATTTGATTTTATTACTGATATAAGCATTAAAAATATTTTTATTGAATACGCCTCTTAACACAATTTTACAAGATAATCAATCATCTGTCCAACTCTGCGAAAGCGAATCTCTCCGCGCACAGAAAATTATTCTTTTTTTTGTGGGAGGAAAAATAGTAAATATTGAATAATACTATCGAAGTTCTCCGACATATATATATATATATATATATATATATATATATATATATATATATATATATATATATATATATATATATATATATATATATATATATATATATATATATATATATATATATATATATATATATATATATATATATATATAAGCAAAGGTAGACCCATCTATCTTTCCCTAGAAAACAATATACATAATTGTTATCATATATAAAATTCTTTTCAGGTGATCGTACCCACCGATTACTGGTGAATTGGACTCCATGCGGAACTTGCGTGCACTCCATGCGGAACGACTGTTTCCTGTCGTACAAATGTATTAATTAAATATTAAATAAAATAATGAAAAAGAAAAAGATAAATATGCTGCTTTGTATGATGACAAAGACTTTGATGTGATCGCTAATAACACAAAGTTTAAGTAGCTAAGAAATTCCACACACAAATTGTAAACTTTTCAACGCGATGGGCAATCGGCAGATGGAGTGACGGAGTTGCTATCGTCAAATAGTTCCCACTTGGCCCCAAAAGGCGAGCTTTCAATTTCCTGGCCATGAATCTCATATTAGGGTCAACGAAGACAATCCAAATGAAACGGCACGAGTTGTTGTCGGATAAGGACGAACCCAATTAATTCCATCAGGACCGTATACTTACGATCATGATTTTTAGATGCTTAACAAACATACATTCATACATACATGTGAATGAAGTCAACAGCCACATAAAGTTGCGGCAAAGACTGGTAATCCATCCCATGCGTTTAACCCGTCTCCCGTCACACCACTGCTCGCGACGGCTATTCTTGGGGTTTCTCTCTCACTGTCTCCACCCACACCATGAGATAAGTTCGGAATGTCTTGATCTTGTCCCGATTTTTCTCGATTGATATCCCCCTTTTTTTTTTTTTTTTTATCTTTCTCATCCATCTTCGTGTTCTTTTTGTTCTAAAATATTTTTGACCACACAAATCACAAACTGTTGGTCTTTTATTTATATAATTTTACAGTATTTTTTATACTGTAAGTTTATATTGTAAAATATTTAACTGCAAAAATAAATATTATAAATTAGTTTATCGTCCTTAGTGGGTCCTAAATAAATATTTTTATTGATTCATAAATAAGAAGAACATGCAAAATAACTTGAACTTTTATGTTAGTTATAATATTTTTAATAAATCTAAAAAAATATTATAAACTTAAATCTAGATAAATTATTATAATTATATAATATAATATAAATTACAGGTTAGTAGTGCATACGAAGAGTTGAAAAAAAAAAAAAACAAATACTAAGAGAGAAGAATAAAAAGGGACAGACAAACTCATAATGAGAAACTTTTCCCCCTAATTCGTCTCCTGTTTAATAATTCAATTTTGGATATTATTTTGAACTGATTCGCAAATTAATTTTTGTTAATATTTTAGTTTCTAATTGATTCTATAGTATGATAATTAAATTTTATGACCACTGTTTATTTATTTAATTAACTTTAAACATCCATATCGATACACGTCAAAAATGACGACGTCCATCAAAAATTAATACAAGAAGAAACGCTTCCCTTCCCTGAGGCCCGAAACTAAGAAACGATAGCGGACCACGCTGCTTTTTCTGACGGCGACAGTCCGACGCAGGTTTCTGGCGGGTAGTGTCTTTGTCTCCTCCCTCTGCCCCTCCTCTCCCGCCCATTCTTTTTACTTTTCCTTTTATTTCACTCGCGAGGACGTGCCCTCATGTGGTCCCCACTTGGGCCCACCGCCCGAAAACACCGTGACTCACGTGACGACCTCCCCCTCCACATGTACGTCGCTCGGACCCGTCATCCCGAACCGCTCGACGCGGTTGGGCGGTGGTTCGGCGCGCGCGAGCTTCGAGGCGTCCCCCGGTGACGTGTCCGGCGGTCATCGCGCCACGTTTCACTTCCTAAGTGCCTTTCGACTTATCCTTGTGCGACAAAGGCACGAGATTTCCTGTTCCGATGAACGAGGTGGCTACACGCCAGATTGCATGGTTCCTTTGGTGGTTCCTATGTTTGCTGAGTTCCTTCTTTCGACGGCAAGCGTGTGTCGCGTACGAGCAACAACCACCACTTGGGGGGTTCGCAGTGGCGCCAACCCCGAATCTTCAGCGAGTAGGTGCGACCAAATTGGCATCCATCATCCTTTGATCCGTTCAAATTTCATGGCGTCCTGCGACCAGATTGGCATCCATCATCCTTTGATCCATTCAATTTTATCAGGTCCAACCAAAATGGTCAAACACAGACAGCCCATCTCGATCACACCGCAGCAGATGGCTTTCCACACATCACAGAGAGACAGAGAGAGAGAGAGAGAGAGAGAGGAGAGAGGCAAACTAAAAACAAACAAAGATCAGAACGTTGGGATGAGTGGTGGTCCCCATGCGGACGGCAGCTCCGGACTTCAATCACAGTTAATAATAATATATTTCTTCTTCCTTTTTACGGTTCACACCCTTAACTCACGCCTTTTTGTACATGTAGTGCATTTCATATGTTTCTTTCGCTCTTATTCGAAAAGATCCTTCGGAGAAGGAATACACCCTCTTCCCCTATATAAGCCCAACCTCCGCCCTCCCCCTCCACCGTGCGCTCAGCGGTGTCTGCTTACTGCTCTTTCCCATCTTCTCCGCTTCCCGTTCTGAGTTTTCCGATGGAGGATTCGCGCGACCGCAAGAGGCGCCGCGACGAGGCGGAAGAGCAGGAGTCGCCGGAGGCCAAGCGCCTCCGAGACGATCTCTTCCTCGACATCCTCGACGATGACGCTGAAGCCGGAGACCAGGACATCGCCTCCGTCATGAAGAGCCTCGAGGAGGAGATCGCTCTCTCCTCCCCGCCGCCGCCGCCGCCCACCCGGGCATTGGTGAAGACCGACCAGCCGGATCTGGGATTCCTCCTCGAAGCCTCCGATGACGAGCTCGGACTGCCTCCGCCGGTGCAGTCCTCGTCGGACGATGGTGGTGAGGCTCCTGCGGCTGACGACCCCGCCGCGGAAGGAGTCGCGGTGGAGGGGGTCGTGTTCGGACAGATCTGGGGGTTGGACGACGATATCACCGGCTACTACGACGGGTTCGACTTGGGGATTGGGCCGGATGATAGGGTGGATACGACGGATGCGGCCGAGGATGGGGTGTTCTACGACGGAGGGCTGTTCGACTATGCCGACGTGCTCTGTGCGCCGCCCGATTTTCTGGATCTTTCGTGGGCGCCCACCGTCTGATGTAAAATGGACGCTTCTACTTTTTTTTGTTCTTTTATAAAATGTTTAGGATGTAAATTTTAGACATAGAAACAAAAAAGAGACGTTAGAGAGAGACAGAAGAAAGAAAAGAAAAGAAAAAATGGCGAAAAATTGAATCACGTCTTCGTGTTCTCTTCGGAAGGCCTTGTCGACGTCGACCGTCACGAAACCACGGCGTCAACTCGAATGCGGTTTTGGTGAATCTGGTCCGTTTGATGCGCATCGACGGACGGCTATGATCGATTAAACGTTTCGCTTCTCCCTCCTCCGAAAAGTACCCTCGCGACGGTTCGTTCTCTTTGGAACGTGAGACGAAATATTATTGGACACGAGATTGGATAAACGGTAATAAAGCTTCATGATGACGTGACGTTGTTTGTGAGGCGCCCCTCTCCTCTGCAAACTCGGTACAACATTTTGGAGGCCTTCTTTGATTTGTCCGTCCTACTGCTAGTGCGGTGGTTATGCTTCGCAAAATCTCGCGGAAGAAACTCATTTATCACGGCAACAGACACATAACCGTGATTGACAAAGCTTTGTTGAATCGTAGTGGCAGTGACTTGTCGCACTCAATCGCAGTCTACGGATGACTTGTTGGTGACGACAGAGAGTGAGAATACACGTTGTGCCGGTCTGGGCCGAGCACAGTCACGCACACCAAATACGAGGCATACCCACAATTCCACCCCGAATGTTTTCTTCTGTGGCCCACTTTCCTCGGAGGCACACTCTGTTCGGTGCCTCTACCTGCGGCTCAGCTTAGAAGCTTATATTTTTTAGGTTGAATTAATGTTTGTTGACTAGTATTATTCAATTTTATCACTACTAAATTTATGATACGGTATTATTACTTTAGTGCATAATAAAAAATTGATTTGAATGAGTTAATATTAAAAATAAAAATGAAAAGAGATTGAGTTAGTCAAATTATAGTTTGACTGACTAAAGATGAGTCCTATTACCATAAATAGATACATTGATGAGTACTCCATCTCATAGCATCAAAGAAAGATATAGATCACACAAGTTTGAACCTTAAAAATACGGGAAAGATAATCAATACAGATGAATTAGAGGATAGCATTATACATCGCTATGGATTGAATGAGTCTAGTTATGTAAATTGGTGTCATAACTATATAAATTAGTGTCTTATTTGAGAGCTTTAGATTAAATTAGTATCTAATTTGAAATTAGCCCTAACATACAACCTAGAAACTTAACCTTTTAATTGAATTAATATATTTAATTGATCTCATGATCTAGAATTTGGTTTTATTTATAAGTTTAGGTAATAAATGTCGAGAATCATTTTTAATTTGGTATCGTTTTTATTTTATTTTATATCTTGGATTTTGGATTTTGGATTTTGAAGTCATAGGGAAGAGGATAAAGGAGACATCCCTGCGGTTAGAATGGATGTTGTCAGACCTGCACGAATCAGTACTCGGAAACAAGAGACAGTTGCCGAGAACAATCGTACCCCAACGCCATCCATGGCGCCGCCGGATCTTCGCATTCACCGCCATATCTCTTTTGCTCCATCCATGCAACGCTGTGAGCCAACCACGGCCTCTCTGCTGAGTTTAACTCCACGAAATATACGGTGAGTGTCTCCGACTACCAACCAGCAGCAAGAACATGCCTCGGTACACATGGCATTGAGGAGTAGATGTCGAGAATGAAGGGAAGAGAGGAATGGCCGGGCTCGTATGCTGACAAGAGTAGATTTCTCTCTACCCGTCAACTCAACCGGCAGCTCTATGTGGCCTCTGCCATTGTAGCTCGGACAGCGCGGGCCCCCGTCACCACGAGATCGAGCCACATCATACGGGACATGTCGAACTAAATTTGCCATCATTAGCCACGTCCCAAGTATAGCAGCACTAAGCCCTCACACGAGACGCCACGTCCTAAGTATAGCAGCACTAAGCCCTCACACGAGACGCCACGTCCTAAGTATAGGAGCACTAAGCGCTCACACAAGACGCCACGTCCTAAGTATAGTAGCACTAAGCCCTCACACGAGACGCCACGTCCTAAGGATAGCAGAACTAAGCCCTCACACGAGACGCCACGTCCAAGTATAGGAGTACTAAGCCCTCACACGAGACTATGTGCACGATGAGTGGTCCAGCGCCAAACTGGAGGCGGATCCGAAGATTCTGATGCCTTTCTGAGCTCCACGCGAGGAGGGAGACGGGAAAGTAGGAACGGGTTGATGTGGATCAGCCGCCCGCGCATGCATCGCATTATATCTCAGGTGCATTCTAACTCTAACTCTGTGATGCCATAAAGTTCGTCTGCTATTCTCTTTGTTGTCACATTATGTCCTACCGCGTAAGTTGACTCGAACTATCTGTTAGCTGTCGCCTCAACAAGCCGCGCACGCTTGCGCAACATATCAACCTTTTGTACCGTCAAGCATTCATTTTCTTCAACTCTGGCTTGAACTGACACAGCAACAGAGAGAGGATAAGATCAGATCGAAGGGTTGACATAGCAGCAATATCTTTTGTGATTTCCTCAGACTACAATGCATGTGTCCTCTCCTGGATCACCTTCACTCCACCATTGACGTCACACAGACATATGAGCTAACACTAGTCGACCAAAGTCAATGAAAGAGAAGAAGCGTCGGGGTGGCAGTCCTGTCAAGCCTCTGTCCCTCAAGAGAGGATGGAGTGCAGATCGTTAGGTCGAGGTTGAGATCAGGCAACACAGTGGAGCTGCACTTCTTCATGTTCTCGTGGCTTGTCACGGCATCAGTCGACAGAGATGCACTGTGTGAGCTCCGAGATCGACGGAGCGGCGCCTTCTGGGTCAACCGGTGGTTGTCAGGATCGACACCCATGCTCTTGAGCTTCTTCCTCAGGTGGGAGTTCCAGTAGTTCTTCACCTCGTTGTCCGTTCTCCCCGGCAGCCTCCCAGCTATCAACGACCACCTAAAACAATTCAATCATAATATACTCGAGTTCTGGAGGATAAGGAGGCGTACCGGTTGCCGAGCAACGCGTGGAGCTTGATGATGAGGTCGGCTTCATCCTCTTTAAAGTTGCCTCTCTTCACGTCCGGACGAAGGTAGTTGATCCACCGGAGCCTGCAACTCTCGCCGCACCGAAGCAGACCTGATGGGAAAGAATCACGTTCTCAGGAACCCGTAGCCAATGAAACAAAAAAGGGAAGCGTACAAGTAACACCTGCAGCCTTGGGGAGTGACCTCCAACAGCCTTCCCCGTGCAGTCTGATGTAGTCGATGAGCTTCCGGTCCTCCTCCTTGGACCAGGCTCCCCTGTTGGTGCCGCGCTTGTCGCAAGGGTTCCTCATCGGTGTAGAGTGGGAAGTGAGGTCGAGGAAGATGGTCGGCGGATGGTATATAGATGGCTAGAGAGTCTACGGGGGAAGAAGAAGAAGAAGAAGAAGAAGAAGAAGAAGAAGAAGAAGAAGAAGAAGAGAAGAGAAGAGTTGACTGGAAGACGGGTGGTTTGTGAGCGGGGGGGACTGCGGGGATGTTAGTTGCGGGGATCGAACTTACAAGTCTTGGTCAGTCTGGTTGGGAAGGAAGCAGGTGCTGTGGATGATTTGGATTTCCTTAAATGAGGCCGAGGAATAGAAGCTGGATGCATGACCCACACGTGATTGGAAGCTGACTGATAGCTTTCCCCCCTGTCCCGGTTAAGACGTCAGTCACCCCAACCAATGCAGGAATGTGGTGGCAGCAGCAGCTCCGCAGAATACAAGGAGGGGGCATCATACTGCCACTGTTGGGAGCCGAGGGAGTCGATCTCGCACGCTATGTTGATGTACTCCCGACTCCAATATATTCTTATAATTATTATCATAAAAATATTTAACAAGTATTTTCCATCCTGAATCTTAATTAGGTGTGGGATTCACTTTTCATTACATTTGTGTTCTTGGTGCTCAAACTGGGGGCCGTGTCTCACATGAGAATATTTCCATCGTTATCTAAGATAACAACAATTGTTACGAAAAAGAAACAAAACCAAAGCCAACAAGCAATATCTAATTAAATTAATAAAATTAACTAAAATAATAATATTTTCAATTGACTAAAAGAAATTTCAAAGGACAAAACTAAAAGATATTCACTATAAAAGATGATAGTTTAAACTTAATCTTTAATACTCAATATATCTATAATGCCATGCTCTACTATTTCTCAAATAAAACAATATTAAAATTGTATATGCTTTTGTCATCGAATGGGAGGTTGGATTCTTTCTATGTGTAAACCACTTTATCACAACATAAAAGAATACTTTTCTACTTGTGATGAATTCCTCCAAAATATTTCATTGTAAGTTTGTGGAGCTATTATGGACTCTGCTTTTATAGTTGATTGAGCTACACTAGTCCGCAGCTTGGAAACTTAATTTACTGCTCTTTCTAAAGTGTAAATTAATATATCCCATAATGACAAATAAATCTGATTTTCTATAACATAATGTAATATTTGAGGTCCCTTATATATATATATATATATATATATATCAACAAATGGGTACGATTTAATGGGTCGGATCAGAGCCTAACTTGACATAGATATATTTAAGTCTCAAGGGGGAGGGGGTGGCACAACCAAAAACCCAATCCCATCTCATAATGAAGTTAACCTGAATTGGCAATGACCATATTTTAATTGAACCAAATATGCATAATTTCTTATTTGGCATTTTAATGAAACAAACTTTAGCACCAATCATAGTTTAATTGGGTCAATTTACTTCATTACAGGACCCCAAAGAATAAAGCACTGATAATGGTTCAGTCAATGATTACAAACTTGTTTCATGGGCCGAATCACCCATGAAACAGTTGCCAATGTTGGTTGCGTCATGGTGTGTTACCATCACCCGCCGTTTCCCTGGTCGTCACTAAGCATGACACGCGTCAGTTGGAGCTTGACGAACCAATGCTACTTACTGCGGCCCAAGGATGGAACCAAGTCCTAAGACACCAAGATGACGTTAAGCGCAGGAAGGGAACCAAGCGGTGCTGCCGTCTTTCTCCGGTGTTATCCGAAAGCCGTCTCGATCTCGACGAGAATGGGGGCTTCCTCGAGGTGAGCGACTCTTCTTCTTCTACCGATCTTTTAAAGATTTTTACGCTCTGTTTCTTGCATTTTTTGAATTCAACGTTTGGGCAGATACTATCGGTCTCCGTATCACCTGACCGTCGTCTTGGATACGCTCTGTTTCTTGGATGCTTAAATTCGTCGTTCCGGCTGATCAAATCACCTTACAGTCGTCACCTTCTTCTGCTAATCATTTTTTTTTATTAAGGATTAGGATTTGTTTCTAGACTCATCAAGTTGGCACATCATGTCACCCTATAGTGTTCTTCTTGCTTCGGTCATGTTTTAGATACAAGGATAGGATTTTCTTTCCTTGGGATGTTTGAGCTCGATGTTTTGGCGGATCATACTCCCCTGTAGTCTTCATTTCCTTCTGCGGATCTTGCTTTCGATTTAGGAGTAGGATTTGTTTCTTGGATGTTTCAGAAGCCGTCGCTCTGATCATATTACCTACGATTAGTATCATCATCTTCTTCTTCTTCCCACCTTATTTTCTATTTAAGGTTAAGGTCTGTTTCTTATATGTTTGAGCTCGTCGTTTCAGTTGACATTCTCTCTATAATCCTCTTCTTCTAATGTTCCTTTTGATTTTAGGTTAAGAGTATGTTTCTCGGATGTTTGACTGTATCATATTGGCTTAGTTTTCTTCTTCCAATGTTTCGTTTAGGTTAGAGCTCGTCTCATGCAAGTCTCAATTCGTCATTTCGGTGGATCATATCACCCTACAATAACTTCTTCTTGCTATTTATCTTTTTTATGATTTAGTCTCTTTCTTGAATGTTTGACCATTCTTGAATGTTTGAATTGGTCATTTTAGCAGTTAAGACTCCTATAATCGTTCTTTCTTTCCTTGTTCGGATGATCATTCGATTTAGGATTATGGTCTCTTTCTTGCATGTTTGATTTCTGTCACTTTCACATATCATATCACCATACATGTTTCTTCTTTTGTTCATTCTTCTCATTTTGGTTTATAGTTCACTTCTTCCATGTTTGAATTCGGTATTTTGACTTATAATAACCCTACAATCTTCTTCCTCGTTCTTGTGATGATCCTTTGATATAGGGTTAAGGTCTCTTTGTTGGATGTTCAATTTCTCATTTTGATTATTCCTTGGATTTGGGGTTATAGTTCGTTTCTTAGATGTTTGATTTCATCATTTTGATGGTGTTGTCGGACATGTAAGTATAAAAATATATAATTATGCTGTATCAAAATACGAAAATAACTTTTATGCTAAGATTAAAATCAAATGCATATATCTAATTATAATGATGCGTACCTTTTGATATCATCTGTTCAGAGATGCCCGTTTGATCTACTAAGCATCGTCCAAGATCGTTGCGAAATCTGTAAAGAGTAGATCTTTTCTCCTATTTTTCTATCTTTTCACAGGACCCACTAAGATTGATGATTTTTGGGGAGAGAGTTTGGGGAGAGAGTTAAAGAGAAAACGTAATCCTCAACGGAGACAGAGAGGTGCGTCGGTATGTGTGTACGTGTTAACGTGTCGTGTTCTTAACCCCTAGAGGTCCTGTGTTTTTATAGGCGAGAGTAGAGGGTCTACGATAAGATAAGTGGGCTTCTATTCTATTGGTAAAAATATTTCAACGGAACCCAATTAGTTATATTATACATCTTATCCAATTATAAAAGGGCCACAAAATCTAACATTCTTCCGGCACATTAATTGATAAGATATAAAAAAGATATTCAAAATCAAAATAAACAAAACAAAATTTGTTTGAAAAATAATTTTACCTTCCTAAGAATTTTGAAAAGTATTTTATACATGTCATGAATTTTAAAACAAGCTAATAAGTCCAATAAATATAATAATACTATATTAAGTCCAACTATCAATGAGAGTTATAGCAGTTGTATTTCATCAATGTCATACTCACTTATATGTACCACAATATTGTTAGACTTTCCTAATATAGTCCATAATGACCCTTGTAATTTGTCTTGTCAAAATAATCCTATTATTACATTCAACCATAATATGCATAAACATAAATGTAAACAGGATAGCAGAAATATATAACTTTAATTAAGCAAGAAGAATGTCAATAATAGCATCCACATAAACATGCATCACCATATCCTTTATGACTTGCTCACAAACTCCATTCTAAGAACATGTTCTTTGAATATTTTACACTGTAAGACTTTTGTCAATGGATCAGCAATCATCATAGTGGTGCTTAAGTTCTCAATTGACACTTGTTGTTTCTGGACTCTTTCTCTAACCACAAAGTACTTTATCTCAATATGCTTGGAACCACTAGAGTACTTGCCATTCTTAGAGAAGAAAACTACTGCAGTGTTATCACAAAATATCTTCAACAGCTTGACAATTGAGTCGACCACACCAAGTTCCGAGATGAAATTTTGCAGCCATAAAGCTTGATTTGTGGCCTCAAAGCATGCAACAAATTCAGCTTCCATTGTTGATGATGCAATAAGCGATTGCTTTGCACTTTTTCAAGAAATTATCCCACCAGCTAACATAAATACAAATCCTGAAGTGGACTTCCTATTGTCGAGGCAATTTACAAAATCAGCATATGAATATCCTATCACTTCAAGCTGATCTGATCTCCTATATGTGAGCATATAATCTTTCGTCCCTTATAGATATCTCATTACTTTCTTTGCAGCTTTGCAATGTTCCATTCCTGGGTTGCTTTGGTATCTTCTCAATATTGCAACTGCAAAACTAATATATGGTCTGTATAGGTTTGAGCATATAATAGACTTCCAACTACGCATTCATAAGGAATATTCTTCATTTGATTTTTTTTAAGTCATTTCTTTGCATTGGTTTTGACTGAATTTTTCACCTCTAATAATATGTACATCATTAGTTGAGCAAAGCTGTATATTAAATCTCTCCAAGATACGATCAATATATCTTTTCTAAGACAAGCCTAATAATCATTTAGATCTATACCTGAATATCTCAATGCCAATAACATAGGTTGTCTCATTCATATCAACCATCTTAAAGTTCTTGTTAAGAAATATCTTGATTTCGTGCAATAAACTAAGATAACTATTGGCAAGTAAAATATCATCCACATATAAGACCAATATAATAAACTTGCTCCCACTTACCTTTAGGTATATGCATTAATTAATAGTATTTTCCTTATATCCGAATGAAGTAATGGTATTATGAAATTTTATATACCATTGTTTGGAAGCTTATTTAAGGCCATAAATGGATTTCTTAAGTTTACAATCCCAACTTTCTTTTCCCGGTTCAATGAATCCTTCAGGTTGTTCCATATAGATTTCTTCATCCAAATCCTCATTCAGAAATGTTGTTTTCACATCCATCTGATATAACTCAAGATCATAATGAGCTACTAATGCCATGACGATTCTTAATGAGTCTTTTCTAGAAACCGGAGAAAAAGTCTCATTATAGTCGATGCCTTCCTTCTAAGAAAAACCTTTGGCCACAAGTCTGGCTTTATATCGTTCGATATTACCCGTTGAGTCACGTTTTGTCTTCAACACCCATTTACAACTGACTTTTTTACAATTATTGGGAAATTCAACGAGATCCCAAACACTATTCTAGACCATTGATTTTAATTCTTCTTTAATTGCATTATACTATTTTTCAGAATCGTTACTTTCTATGGCTTATGAAAACAATAAGGGGTCTCTTTTTATTCCTATATCATAATCTGATTCTTGTAGAGATACCACATAATCATAAAAAATGACATGTTTCCTTTTCCTTTGAGATCTTCTCAAATCTGCCAATTGTGATTGTTCTACAAGATCATCAGCGGCGACATCAACATCATGTGAGAGTTCTTCGATGCTATTTTGTTGTTCATCCTCATCAATACTCTCATTGATTTAAGGAACAACAATCTCTCGAATAGGAGATGATATGGGAGAATTAACCCGAATCTCCTTAATATCAAAATTAATCCTTCGAGATTTTTCACTCCCATTGATTTCGTCATTTTCTAGGAATTTTGCATTACCAGATTCTACTATTATCATACTATGATTAGGGCAATAAAATCTATATCCCTTGAATTTTTCTGGATAACCAATAAAATATCCTGAAATAGTTCTTGGATCCAATTTCTTTTCATGTGGATTGAATACTCTTATCTCTGCAGGACACCCCCAAATATGTAAATGTCTTAGACTGGGCTTCCTACCAGTCTATAACTCAAATGAAGTCGATGAAACTGATTTACTATGAACCCTGTTCAATATGTACATGTTAGGATCGGAGCGACACTAAGAAGGGGGGTGAATTAGTGCAGCAGATTAAAACTTATAAGTTTGAAAATGATTTCGTAAATACGTAGAGATTTCGATTCAACAAAGAATGACTTGGTAAAAGTAGCTCGAGTAAAGTAAGAAGATGAAAAACAAAAGCTTGCTGCTATATAAATAAAGGTTTCAGAAAGGTAAACACTCACACATTTAAGGAACACACCAATTTAAAGTGGTTCGGTCAAATGACACACATCCACTTGCGAAGCCTTCTTCGATGAGGCTCCCAACTTCCACTAGCAAATCACTTTGAAGGAGAATGACAAATACCCCTCAATTGCTTTTGGGTTTCCCGGTGCTAGCGGTGCCACCACCTGTCAGTGGTGGTGCCACCGCCTGTCAGTGTCTGACACTGACAGTGTACTGGCGGTGCCATCGCCCAGTCCGGCAGTTTGCTGGCGATGCCACCGCCGGAACTCTCGGGTTCTGGGCAGTGCCACCGTCCAGTCTGGCGGTGCCACTGCCTAGATTATTTCAACTCACTGGTAAACACTCACACATTTAAGGAACACACCAATTTAAAGTGGTTCGGTCAAATGACACACATCCACTTGCGAAGCCTTCTTCGATGAGGCTCCCAACTTCTACTAGCAAATCACTTTGAAGGAGAAGAACAAATACCCCTCTTACAACCTTTTACAAGTGGTTCACACTCTTACAGATTTTTCAAAGAGAAAGAGGGATGTGAACACTTAAGCTATTCAAAACATGACTTGCTAAAGACTTTGCTAAGGCTTTTTCTCAAACTCTAACTTCTCAAAGGTTGTATTCTCTGTTGAGAATTGAGGGGTATTTATAGGCCCCAAGAGGATTCAAATTTGGGCTCCAAATTTGAATTGCTTTTGGGTTTCCCGGTGCTAGCGGTGCCACCACCTGTCAGTGGTGGTGCCACCGCCTGTTAGTGTCTGACACTGACAATGTACTGGCGGTGCCATCGCCCAGTCCAGCAGTTTGCTGGCGATGCCACCGCCGGAACTCTCGGGTTCTGGGCAGTGCCACTGCCCAGTCTAGCGGTGCCACTGCCTAGATTATTTCAACTCACTAGTTGAGCTCCAAACTTGGTCCAAACTAGTCCGAACTTGGGCCCAATTGACCCCTAATCGGGTTATAGGATTAACCCTTAATCCTAACCCTAATTACATGTAAACTATGAAATTAAGACATAGTCCTAAGCAAGTTTTTAACTAACAACGTCAAGTTTCCTTCCAGCGAGCTTTCCGACGAACTTCTGGCGGACTTCCGATACACCCTCGGATTTCTTCTGGCGGACTCCCAGCAGGCTCCCGGTCTTGTGGCGAGTTTACTGAGTCTTTGGAAAGTAGCCGAACCTTCTAGGTGATCTCCATGAACCTCCAACGATCTCTCTGGTAGACTTTCGAAAACTTCGGCAAGTCCCCGATTTCTTCTCGGTTGGTTTCAGCAGCATTTCCGACGAATCTTCGGACTCTCGGCGGACTCTCGAACACCCATTGAACTTGACTCTGGTAGACTTGCTTTATGTCTTCAAGCTATCGTAGTTAATCCTGTACAAGGAAAGCAAAACTTCGATCTAGATAATTACTCCTAAGCAATCAAGTTGTCCGGCATGTCATTGGTCCCTCGACGCTTCGTCCGATTCTTCGGCGCATCGTCCTCTCTTGCAGCCTATTGCCCAATCGGCCAGTTGACTCTGCAACTCTGATATCCTTGGCGCAATACCCGCTCTTCTTAGCCCGATGCCCGAATCCATGGCCCGAAGCCTTCTATCGATACGTCAACCGATCCACCGGCCCGACGTCCAATCTTCTGACATGTTCCTCCGGCACAACATTATTTTCCTGCTATAATTGTCTCATCTTGATCGAAGCATCCCACGTCACTCAAAAACGCAGATTAAAACATAAACACATATTGATTGGTTTCATCATCAAAATCCGAGATTCAACAATCTTCCCCTTTTTGATGATGACAACCAATCGACGACGGAGTTAACTTTAACTCCCAGAGTTTAAACAAACTCCCCCTATCAATATACCATATTGATAGAAACTCTTGGATTTAAAAATCCAAGCAGCATGTCATGATAAAATCATTACATATAATCAACATACTTCTCCCCCTTTGTCATCAACAAAAAGGAAAAGTACCACAATCAAGTGTTTGTGATATACAAGTTCAACTCATTGCATGAAAAACATAATATCCATTTTTATCATCATGCAAGTTGTAAGCTTGAAAATTTAGCAAGTGTTACATCATGCTTAGAACATTCAAGCTATCGAGTTGTAGATATGAAAGTTTTACAACATACAAGCTAGTAAATTTAAAGATGTGTAAGTTGACATATTTGCTTTTCTTTGTGATGTGCAAGATAGCATTATCTTTGTAATGTTTAAGATAGCAAGTTCTACATCATGCTAGCTAGTAAATTAGAGATATTCAAGAACGCAACTCTTGCTTCTTGAAATATGCAAGTTGCAAGCTAGCAAATTTTTGCTTCCTTTGCAATATTTGAGTTAGCAATTTTGCTTCAATTACAAAGTGCAAGTTAGCATGTTTTGTATCTTGAGATAGGTAAGATTGCACTTTTGGTATGCAAATTTATAGTATACAAGATATCAACTTTTACACATAAAAAGTTAGCAAAAATATGTGCAAGATAGACTATTTTGCCTCTTTTCGAAATGTGTAACTTGGCACATATTGCTTCTTTTGAGATTTGCAAGATAGCACTTTTGCTTCTTCTTGATGTATGCAAACTAGCTAGCAAGTTAGCAAAATTTGCTCCCCCTATGTCATTGTCAAATAGAAGGAAATAACAATACAATCATGTAATTCATTTCCCTTTACATTAATCTTCAAATCATGACAAGGGTAAATAACAAAGATGAAAAGTGAATGTCAAAAGACATATCATTTTTGACAAATTTCTTCTTTTATAAATAGAAAGCATGATAGGAAACAATCTTGATTCAAAGAGAAAACTCAAGTTATAAATTATCAAGATGTTAAGTAGCATATCATGATTTACAAGAACAAGTTTCTTGTCAGTTAATAGCAAAATGAATTTTAGGAGAACAAAATCTCAATTCATACATATAAAATCTTATGATTCACATAGAAGATCTCATCTTTTATAAAACGAGAGAATCATGATGAAGAATCTTGATTTACATAAAGTTTCAAAACATAATTATCAAGATCATGAATACTAAAAGACCATAAAACATTTCGATAAATCTCCTTTTAAATAGAAAACAATCTTGATTCATTCAATAGAAAATTCAAATTATAATTGCGAGAAATCAAGATCATGATTTCAATAAAACCCATTAAATTTAAATCATTTTCATAATCCATGAGATTCATAAAAATAATACAAATGGATTCATCAAAATCAATAAGATAGAGAAAAATAATTTTCAAGAAAAATGTTCTTCTCTTTTAGTTGTTTCAATTCATGTGATTTATTTCATTCAAGCATGCCCTTTTTATTTATGTCAAATAAAAACATGTATCATATTTAAAGTCGAAAGTGCGAGATTTATTACGATAATGATCAATAAGGTACTTTCATTATGGTAAAAATCGATAATCCGTACATCATAAGATTCATCATGCATAATTTCGAAAATCTCATGCATAGAACAAAATCATCAATCATAATATCAAAACATTTATCATTTAAAGCATTCATGATACACATCATATGCAATACATCACATACATTATCATGATAAAAAGCATAAGTATTGTATGCATTATTCCAAATCATAAATATTTCAAATCATGATGGTATTAATTTGTCAAATTGCATCCTACCATGCATGATCATAACTTTTCATTTGTATGCATCAAAATAATATCAAGAGTATTTCATGCATAATTTTATATCACCACATAAGGAATATCAAAAAGAAAATAATTGGGTGATGAGATAAATATTTCATGAATACAAGGAATTGCATAAAAATCATATCACAAAAGATTAGTACATGTGAATACCAAAAGACATGATTTCTTTTTGAAAAACCTACTCATAAATAATCAAAAGAAAATCTTAGGAGATCGATTAATGAAAAAATCTTGATTCATAATAAATCTTAATTTGTAAATATCACGGAATCAAGATCATGATTTTGGATAAAACTCATTCAAATTCAAATCGTCAAGATCATCAAAATCTCAACATTTCTTTCAAGAGATTCAAAATGGCATAAATAATTTTATTGGTCTCTTAGGTAGAAATCAATAAGATAGTGAAAAAGAAATTTTTTAATAAAAAAAATTCTTTCCTCCTTTTGTTTCAACTCCATGCATGCATGTCCTTTTCTTTCAAATCCATGCATCATCATTTAAAATGGAAAGATAAAAAATCATCAGGATAAAAAAAAGTGTAACACGTAATTCAAAAAAATAATTTCAACTCATTACTTGAAGTCAAACATGATTTCATTTAATCAAAATTCGAATAACTTCAAGACCAATAAATCATCATGTATAATAATCATCAAGTATGATACAAACTTTTCAAAACATTTATCATGATAAGGCATATAAGCCAAAGAAACTATTATACATAAAGCTTATTCATCAACGATGGTTTCATTGGGCATAAGGTATTTTCAACCAAAATTATTTTGTTATTTGTTGTAGTCATGCATTTTTCTTTTTAGATTAATCTATCTTTTTATGCTTAGTTTTCCATACAAAAGCCATGCATCATCATTAAGCATGATGTTAAATTTCTTAATATTTTCATTAAGACATCAAGCATGGTTTCAATCAAAATCGAAAATCATTAAGATATACATTTTTTCTTCTTAAGAAAAACATACATATGATCATTAGATTTAAATATAATGTTTTATTCTATAAACATAAAACATGTAATTTTCAAGAAAAATAATTATTCAAAAAAAAGAAAATGCATCACGGAAAACATCAAGTAATTTCAAAATAAATTAAGGGGGTTTCGATTATCTCATCGTTGAAAGCTGTTAAGGCGTAGTTTGCCACATTGCCTTTCTTGATTTTCTCGTCGTCTTTGGATGAGCTCAATTCATCCCAATTTTTGTTCTTTTTGCATTCAAAGCAAGTAGTTCCGTTCTTTTTGCTTTTTATTTTTTGTTTCATTTGTAGTTTAAGTTCACCATCACTTGAGCTTATGCTCGAGTGGTCTTCATGTGTTCGTAGTTTAAGTTCACCATCACTTGAGCTTATGCTCGAGTAGTCTTCATGTGTTCTATGTCCCAAATCCTTTCTGTCCTTTGGAAGGTTGTTCTCGAGTTCCCTTTTTGTCACATTGTTCATTTCGTAGGTCATTAGAGACCCAATTAGTTCTTCGAGTGGAAATGTTTTAAGATCCTTGGCCTCTTGAATAGCTATAACTTTTGGATCCCAACTCTTTGGAAGGGATCTTAGAATTTTAGTTACTAATTCAAAGTTAGAAAAATCTTTACCAAGAGCTTCGAGTCCATTGATGACATCCGTGAAACAGGTGTACATGTCTCCGATGGACTCACTTGGTTTTATCCGGAAAAGTTCGTAAGAATGCACAAGAATGTTGATTTTGGACTTTTTTACTCGATTAGTGCCTTCATGAGTGACCTCAAGAGTTCTCCAAATATCAAAAGCCGAATCACAATTCGAAACGCGATTAAATTCATTTTTGTCAAGTGCACAATATAGGGCATTCATAGCCTTTGTATTTAGAGAAAACATTTTCTTCTCCAAATCATTCCAATGGTTCATTGGAAGAGAAGACATTTCAAATCTATTTTCGACTATGTGCCATAAATTTAAATCTAAAGAAAGTAAGAAAACTTTCATTCGAGTTTTCCAATAAGTGTAGTCCATCCTATTGAAATAGGGAGGACGAATGAGAGAGTAACCCTCTTGAAGGTCGAAAAAAGCTATTTCTATTTGGGTGTTAAACCAAAGTAGAAAATCATGGCTCTGATACCAATTGTTAGGATCGGAGCGGCACTAAGAGGGGGGTGAATTAGTGCAGTGGATTAAAACTCGTAAGTTTGAAAATGATTTCGTAAATACGTAGAGATTTCGATTCGACAAAGAATGACTTGGTAAAAGTAGCTCGAGTAAAGTAAGGAGATGAAAACCAAAAGCTTGCTGCTATGTAAATAAAGGTTTCAGAAAGGTAAACACTCACATATTCAAGGAACACACCAATTTAAAATGGTTCGGTCAAATGACCTACATCCACTTGCAAAGCCTTCTTCGATGAGGCTCCCAACTTCCACTAGCAAATCACTTTGAAGGGGAAGGACAAATACCTCTCTTACAACCATTTATAAGTGGTTCACACTCTTACAGATTTTTCAAAGAGAAAGAGGGAGGTGAACACTTAAGCTATTGAAAACAAGACTTGCTAAAGACTTTGCTAAGGCTTTTTCTCAATCTCTAACTTCTCAAAGGTTGTATTCTCTGTTGAGAATTGAGGGGTATTTATAGGCCCCAAGAGGATTCAAATTTAGGCTCCAAATTTGAATTGCTTTTGGGTTTCTCGGTGCTGGCGGTGCCACTGCCTGTCAATGTCTTACACTGACAGGTGTACTGGCGGTACCACCGTCAGACCTCTCGGGTGCTGGGCGGTGCCACCGCCTAGTCCGGTAGTTTGCTAGCGGTGCCACCGCCGAAACTCTCGGGTTCTGGGCGGTGCCACCGCCTAGACTATTTCAGCTCACTGGTTAGGCTCCAAACTTGGCCCAAACCAGTCCAAACTTGGCCCAAACCAGTCCAAACTTGGGCCAAATTGGCCCCTAACCGGGTTATAGGATTAACCCTTAATCCTAACCCTAATTACATGCAAATTATGAAATTAAGACATAGTCCTAAGCAAGTTTTTAACTAGCAACGTCGAGTTTCCTTCTGGCAAGCTTTCCGGCGAACTTCCGACGGACTTCCGATACACCCTCAGATTTCTTCTGACGGACTCCCAACAGGCTCCTGATCTTGTGGCGAGTTCAACGAGTCTTTGGCAAATAGCCGAACCTTCTCAGTGATCTCTGCGAATCTCTGACGATCTCTCCGGCGGACTTCCGAAAACTTCGGCAAGTCTCCGATTTCTTCTCGGTTGGTTCCGGCAGCACTTCCGACGAATCTTCGAACTCTCGGTGGACTCTCGAACACCCATTGAACTTGACTCCGATAGACTTGGTTTATGTCTTCAAGCTATCGTAGTTAATCCTGCACAAGTAAAGCAAAACTTCGATCTAGACAATTATTCCTAAGCAATCAAGTTGTCCGGCATGTCATTGGTCCCTCGACGCTTCGTCCGATTCTTCGGTGCATCGTCCTTTCTTGCGGCCTATTGCCCAATCGGTCAGTTGACTCCGCAACTTCGATATCCTTGGCGCAATACCCGCTCTTCTTAGCCTGATGCCCGAATCCACGGCCTGAAGCCTTCTGTCAATACGTCGACCGATCTATTGGCCCGACGTCCAATCTTCTGACATGTTCCTCCGGCACAACATGATTTTCCTGCTACAATTGTCTCATCCTGATCGAAGCATCATGCGTCACTAAAAAACGTAGATTAAAACATAAACACATATTGATTGGTTTCATCATCAAAATCCGAGATTCAACAGTACATAGCTGTCCTAAGAGCTTCACCCCACATCGACTCAAGTACAGAAGAATAACTCATCATGTTCCTAACCATGTCCATTAGAGTATGATTTCACCTTTCAGCAAAACCATTATGCTATAGCACACTTGGTAATGCATATTGAGCACAAATACCCCATTGTTCTAGGAATTTAGCAAAAAGACTAATATTCTAACTATATCCATCATATCTGCCAAAAAATTCATCACCTTTGTCAGATCTCACAATTTCAACTTTTCTATCTAATTGTCTCTCAACCTTATTTATGTACACTTCAAGAGTATCAATGGCTTGAGGCTTTTCATTTATTAGATAAATATAGCCATATTTGGATAGATCATCTATAAATGTGATGAAATACTTTTCTCCATTAAAACAAGGAATATATAGTGGTCTACAAATATCAGTATAAATAATCTTAAAGAGTTCTTTACTTCTTGTGGCATTTTTCTTTATATGTTTAGTTTGTTTTCCCTTAATGCAATCTATACAAATATCAAAATAAGTGAAGTCTAAGTGTTCCAAAATATTATTCTTCACTAATCTTTCAATTCTTTCTTTGGAGATATGCCCCAATCATCTATGCCACAATATAGAAAATCTTTCATTATTGAAACCACGTTTCAATCCAACACTTGATTGTAGGGTCAGTAATGTCTTTGCAAACTCAAGATCCAAATTAATTCTGTACAAACCATCACACAGAATTCCAGAACTAACTTTTATTGAATTATAAAACATATTGAGTTTGCCACTACCAAAAGAAAGACAATATCCTAACTCATCAATTCTAGAAAGAGAAACCAAATTTATAGAAATTATAGGGACATAACATGTGTCAACAAGATCCATCAAGTGACCCGTCTCTAAGCGTAGACGATAAGTTCCCATTGATATCACTTTCGCTTTAAGACGATTTCCCATAATGATGAATCTTTCATGTTCTTTTAGTTTCCGAATTGAAAGAAATCTCTGTATGTTATTTGTAACATTAGTTGAAGCACGACAATCAATCCACCAAGTGTTAGAAGGAACTTCTGTAATATTTGATTCGAAACATACAAAGGTCGAGTTAATACCTTTCTTTTCGAACCAAGTCGTGCATTTAATGCAGTCATTCTTCATGTGTCCTTTCTTGCCACAAAAGAAGCACTTTACAGTAAATGCTTTCTTTTCATTAGTCTGTTTAACATTTCCAAACCCGGCAAGTTTCTTTGATTGATAATGCTTCAATTTTCTTTTCTTATTACCAGCTCCTTGAGTAGTAGCCATGACATTATATGAACTTTCCTGCCTTAATCTCAATTCTTCCTGGACACACATGCTAGTCAACTCATTCAAGTCCCACTTATCCTTATTTGTATTGTAGCAAATCTTGAATGGGTCAAACTGAGAAGGAAGAGAATTGAGAATAAATTGCACGAGGAAAGACTCATCAACATTCATGCCTAATGTTTTAAGTTTTGCAACTTTCTCAGCCATATTGAGGATGTGATCCTGAATTCCTCGAGTACCATCATACTGAGCCGTAGTCAGTTCTTTCATTAATGTGCCAGCCAATGACTTATCAGCATATTTAAATCTGTCTTCAATAACCTTTAAATATTCCTTTACGCTAGTTGCAATCGATAATGAAGTCTTTATGTTATTTGTAATTGTCATTCTTATGAACATTAAACTAAGCCTATCAGGTCTTTCCCAAGCCTTCATTTCATTAACTTGTTTTATAGCACTTTCATCAGTTAAGTCTGCATGCTTTTCAACAAGTAATGCTAAATCAAGATCTAATACACCCAATGTGAATTGCACATGCTCTAACCATTCTGAATAATTTGATCCAGAGAGTACAGGGACACTAGAAGCATAAGAATGTATATGCGGAAGTACCACTGCAAAAATATAGAACAACATTAATGCTTTGAGTTTGTCAAAAATTGATGAACTATTGATATCATTTATATTACAACTTTGGGTGAAATATTGACATATCTAATGTTCACTCAAGAATATTTATGGAGGACTGATACCATCTTTGTGGAATCATGTTGTTATCTTTGACATTCTACCTCATCACATAATTATTTGAATTAGATTCTCCTTTGGGATTATCTAAATCTCCTAATTATATATGCCATTATGAATATTATTTCCTTAATGTCATTTAGGACTAATTATTTTATAAGTCATTAGTTTAAGTCACTTTGGTGGCTACAAGACTAATGCAATAATATAAAATTAAAATTAAAATATTCTATAAATGATAAAACTTTTATTATAATTCATATCACAAAAGTTTATCATCCTAGGCTACTTCGGCAGCTACTAGTCAGATAAAACTTAGGGAGATGAATTACAAATAATATTCATCAAATTTCTTTAATTTTTGCTAAGTAGTTCAATAATAAAATAACCATAATAATTATTGAATATTAATGCTAAGTAGTTCAATAATAAATAACAACCATAATAATGATTGAATATTAACGCTAAGCAGTTCAATATTAAATAACAATAATAATTATTGAATATTAATACTAAGCAATTAAATAAATAATAATAATAATAATTATTGAACATTAATGCTAAGCAGTTCAATAATAAAATAACAACTATAATAATTATTGAACATTAATGTTAAGTAGTTTAATAATAAATAACAATAATAATTATTGAACATTAATCAGTAAGAAAACTCATATGATAATCATGATGACATATAAATCATGCCTTCATGTGAAAGATAAATATTATTTCATAATTTTAAATATATACATGTAAATAAGTAAATAAAATTTCAAGGATAATAATTGGATTTTGATTTTATTTAGCACATATATAATCAATAATTCATTTAAGAAAACTATAAAGTAAACCATAATTTATATTTTTTTAATCAAAATTAAATCCAATCAAATAATAAAAAATATAATCATGATTAAAATTAATCATAATTATAATAAATCATATTTATCAATTTTATAATTGAGAATATAAACTAAATTTCTTAATTTTGATAAAACCGTAAATATTTGAAAGGATATAAATCGAAAATATGCTATTTATGAATGGTAGAACTGGCAGAAATTAGACTCGGGGCAAAATTGTAAATATGTTGACAGAACATAAACTGAAATTACGAAATTTGCAACGGGCAAAACTATAATTTTGCAAAACCTAACCTCGAGGGCAAAATTGTAATTATGCCAAAACCCTAATCTGCCTTCGTCGTCGTCGCCTGTGCGTGCGACGCTGTCGCTGATGCCTGCACGCGCAGTCGCCGCCTATGCGCGTGGCCGTCGCCTGTGCGCAACTGCCTGCGGCTGTTCTAGCCTGTGCGCGGATGCTGCCGCCACGGTGCTGCCGCCGTGGGGCTGCCACTTCTCGCACGCGATTGCCGCATGGGCGCGGCCTACCCATGCGCTCGGCCGCCGCTGGGGCTCTCTGCCTGCGTGCGGTCGCCGCATGGACGAGTTCCACCCGCGTGCGGTCGACCGTCGCATAGGCACTGTGATGCCCGCGTGCGGTGGCTGCATGCGTTGCAGTGCGCATGTTGCCCGGCGTAGCCGCATATTCGCAGCGAGGTCGACGGTGACCATTGCCGCTTAATAATTCTTGGAGAATAAAGATAATTTATGCATCGTAAACAAATTAACAGATCTAATGCATTTGATCTCAAAAACCTAGACTCTGATACCAATTGTAAGCATAAAAATATGTAATTATACTATATCAAAATGCGGAAATAACCTTTATGCTAGGATTGGAATCAAATGCATAGATCTAATTATAACGATTCGTACTTTTTGATGTCATCTGTTCAGAGATGCTCGTTTGATCTGCTAAGCACCGTCTTTAATCCAAGATCGTTGCAAGCACCATCTTTAATCCAAGATTGCTGTGGAATCTGTAAGGAGTAGATCCTTTTTCCTCTCTTCCTATCCTTTCACAGGATCCACTAAGATTGATGGTTTTTAGGGAGAGAGTTTGGGGAGAGAGTTGAGGAGAAAACGTAATCCTCAACGGAGACAGAGAGGTGCGTCGGTACGTGTGTACATGCTAACGTGTCATGTCCTCAGCCCCTAGAGGTCATGTCTTTTTATAGGCGAGAGCAAATGGTCTACGATAAGATCTTAGGATATTTCCTCCCATCAAGGTTATCTCCTAAGAAATTGTTCCGTAAGTGGATTTCTATTCTATTGGCAAAAATATTTCAACGGAACCAATTAGTTATATTATACATCTTATCCAATTATAAAAGGGCTACAAAATCTAACGGGACAATGAATCATCAGCTTATATTCGACAAAAATTTCTTGTATATGTCGAAAGGTAACTTTAGTGCTGTGGTAGTTTTGAAATTGTTTCTACTACTTTGTTTTAGAATCAATCATCCTTTGCTATCTAGTTGTTTTAGAACGATTCTTCATTACAGTTTGTTTCTTGCAGGTTTGATTTCATAATTTTGATAGATCAACTCGTACTCCAAAGAGGACGAGTTGAACGCTGCAAAACTACGTTGGGAAGATATCAAACTCTAAATGAGTTTCGACCCTGAAGAAGATATCAAACTCATTCGACTCCCAAGAGGTCGAATCCTGCATACTCCAAAGAGGACGAGTTGAACCCTACAAAACTACGTTGGGAACATTCCCAACAAATGACTCTTGGATGCCTAAATTAGTTTTGGATTTAGATGATTCAACCAATGATTCGAATAGGATTGGAAAAAATGCCTAGGAACATACAAGGAGAGTCCTTTTACGATAGGCTCTCTGGATCGTTACTCTGGTACTTGAATGTGTTATTCGTTGGATCGTCGTCGAATGCCCCCTGCTTCATCTGCTAGGACACACACGCTTTTGCTTTTGGAGGTCTTTCTCATGTGGAACCCCCACCCCCCACCTGTTTGAATGCACCGCGAAGCCACCGAGGCTTCCGTGAAGCGAAAACCAACCGCAGCAGATGCCAAGGCTCATTTAATTCTGTATATGAAAGGGAGCTAAAAGCTAGTAACCATCCATTGTTGTATCTTTATATCTTGCAGAGGGCAGCAAAGCTATTACACCCAGATAGATAGGTGGGATTGATAGAAATGAAATACGAAGAAGAAGTGTTATCACATAAGATCTTACTGTTATCAGGTATAATGAATTTTTATCACATAAATTTGAATGCAGGTTATGGTTACAGTTTTAAAGATTACAAGGGAAAAAAAAAAAAAAAAAGAATGCTGCCAATTGTGCTTCAGCATCACCCACCCACTCTTGCCATCCTCTCAACGGATTGTAGAAAGTTCATGCTCTATAGGACTTATCACATTTTGCTTCAATCGGACTCCTTGAATTGCATTAATTTCGCTACCAATGTAAACTTGTTTTATGACATATTGAATTTGGCAGCGAAGCTCATTGTCATATCCCTAGAAACATCAACATCAATGGCGATGCCTATTCTATTGCTTCTAGAGGATTGTACTACTCGAACGTGGAAATCATTTTGGTTGATGATCTTCTTTACTCCGACTTCATTGTATTCACTCCTTTATTTTTGTGAGTGTTATATAGTTTGCCTGTCTTGTCTTTTTTCGGTGAATGGATTTGTGATAGTAATAATAGGCTAATTGTGATACTTTTCACAATTGCTCTTCGAATTTTCCTCTTAAATTTTTTGCATTGAATTTATTCTTCAGTTCTTGATTATGATGTTGCTCATCATCCCTTTAAAAATACTCCTATCGAGTTGCCTCCTATATGTGTCAAATGATTAAAATACTCTTTCAAAAATTATAAATTGAAATATGATGGTTCAATAAAAAACTGACGGTGGTTTTGTCTTTATTCTCAAAAATGATACTGATAATCCTCTATTTTTGCTAGCTGTAAGAGTCTCTTTTTTTATGAAACTGCGGCTATCAAAAACTGTTGCTATCAAGTTTGGTTTGGTAGCTGCTCTACTGGGGTGAAAAAAGACGAATAAGATTATATTTGGATATTTCGTGGTCTCTTTAATATTTTTTTCACTTATTTTTAAAGGAATAAGATGACCAATTGGCTTACCACGGATTTCTAAATTCACTTATTTTTAGAGGGGAGTGGCTCTCTTATGTACTATATATATATATATATATATATCGAGTTTGCCTTTTTGTATAAAACAGAAAAAGGCATCATCCGAAGGTCACCTTCACAAACATAAAAAAAGAAGAGGAGGTGCAGTACGCTACTGCGGACTTCAAAGAAGGTGGACTACTGTAGGCTTCAAGATATGTAAGCTTGAAGGTGAATAAGATTCACATGGTTGAAGTGATTTATTCTGGAAGATGGATTATTGACTGAAGGTAAATTTCTCGGACTTCAAGATGAAGTTAGATCCGTGATCTCGAAGAAGAAGAAGAAGAAGAAGAAGAAGAAGAAGAAGAAGAAGAAGGTAGATGACACGGGCTTGATCTTGCGGGAGAAGGTGGACTTTCAAGAAAAAGAAGTTAGATTACCAACGACTTCAAGGACAGTCATGCCGACTAAGAAAAAGATGGTCGGACTCTAAGATAAAAAATTAGATTACCGGGGACTTCAAGATCAGTGATCCCCGATAAGAAAATTTAGGTGGATTACTACAGACTTAATCTTGAATCTTGAAGGAGAAGGTGTAAGCATAAAAACTATAATATGTTGAATTAAATGTGAAAATAATCTTTTATGTCAGGAATGAAATCAAATATTTAGATGTGGTTTAACGATGTGTACCTTTTGATGTCATCTTAAATAGATCGCTATTTGATATGTAAAGACATCGTTTTTAGATCCTAGATCGTTGTCAATCTACAAAGAGGAACTAATCATTCTCCTCTCTTCCTATTCTTTCATAATACCACCTAGATTGATATTTAGGGAGAAAAGTTGAGAGAGATACTGTAATCCCTCAACATTCAATCCCTAGAGGTCTTGTTTATTTATAAACAAGAACAGAGGGTCTAAGATAAGTCATTAGGAGAGTTCCTTCCATCAACATTCAATTCCTAGAGGTTCTGTCTATTTATAAGCGAGAGCAGAGGGTCTAGGATAAGTTATTATGAGAGTTCCTTCCATCAAAGTTATCTCCTAAAGAATCATACTTTAAGTGGATTTCTTTTCTATTGACCAATATATTTCATCTAAATTCAATTAGTTATATTATATATATCTTATCCAATTATAAAGGGCCACAAAATCTAACATTCTCCCACTTGGCCCATAATTGATAAGATATAAAAGAGATATTCAAAATCAAAATAAACAAAACAAAAATTGTTTGAAAATAATTTTACATAATTGGATTCTAAAGAATTTTAAAAAGCATTTTATATATGTCCATGAATTTTAAAATAAGATAATAAAATCTAATAAACACAATAATACTATATTAAGTCCAACTATCAATGCGAGTTATAGCGATTGTATATTATCAATGTCATACTCCCTTTTTATGTATCACAATATTATTAGTCTTTCCTAATATAGTCCATAATAACCTTTGTAATTTGTCTAGTCAAGACAATCCTGTTATTATATTCAACTATAATATGTATAAACATAAATATAAACAAGATAGCAGAAACAAATAACTTTAATTAATCAAGAAAAATATCAATAATAATATCAACATAAATATGCATTATCATATCTTTTATGACTTGCTCACAAGCCTCATTCTAAGAACATGTTCTTTAAATATTTTACACCGTAAGGCTTTTGTCAATGGATTAGCAATCATTATAGTGGTGCTCAGGTTCTCAATTGATACTTGTTGTTTCTGGACTTTTTCTCTAACCACAAAGTACTTTATCTCGATGTGATTGGAACCACTAAAGTACTTGTCATTCTTAGAGAAGAAAACTACTGTGGTATTATTGCAAAATATTTTTAGCGGCCTAACAATTGAGTCGACCACATCAAGTCCTAAGATAAAATTTCACAGCCATAAAGCTTGATTTGTGGCCTCAAAGCATGTCACAAATTCAGCTTTTGTTGATGATGTAATAAACGATTGCTTTGCACTTTTCCAAGAAATTGCCCCACCAACTTACATGAATACAAATTTTGAATTGGACTTCCTATTGTCGAGGCAATTTGCAAAATTAGCATATGAATATCCTATCACTTCAAGCTGATCTGACCTCCTATATGTGAGCAAATAATCTTTCGTCCCCTACAGATATCTCATTACTTTCTTTGCAGCTTTCCAATTATTATTCTTGGGTTGCTTTGGTATCTTCCCAGCATTGCAACTGCAAAACTGATATCTGGTCTTGTACAGGGTTGAGCATAGAATAGACTTCCAACTACGCACCCATAAGGAATATTCTTCATTTGATTCTTTTCTAAGTCATTTTTCGGGCACTAGTTTTGGTTGAATTTTTCATCTCTAGTAATAGGTATATCATTAGCTAAGGAAAGCAGCATATTAAATCTCTCCAAGATACGATTAATATATCATTTCTGAGACAATCTTAATAATCCTTGAGATCTATCCTTGAATATCTCAATACCAATAACATAGACTGCCTCATTCATATCAACCATCTTAAAGTTCCTGTTGAGAAATATCTTGGTTTCATGCAATAAACCAATATCACTACTGGCAAATAAAATATCATCCACATATAATACCAATATAATAATCTTGCTCCCACTTACCTTCAGATATATACAGTGATTAACATTGTTTTTCTTAAATCTGAAGGAAGTAATGGTATCATGAAACTTTATATACCATTGTCTGGAAGCTTGTTTAAGGTCATAAATGAATTTTTTAAGTTTATAAGCCCAACTTTCATTTCCTTTTTCTATGAATCCTTCATGTTGTTCCATATAGATTTTCTCATCCAGATCCCCGTTCAGAAATGTTGTTTTCACATCCGTCTAATGTAACTCAAGATCATAATGAGCTACTAATACCATGACGATTCTCAATGAATCATTTCTAGAAACTGGAGAAAATGTCTTATTATAGTCGATGCCTTCTTTCTGAGAAAAACCTTTGGCCCAAGTCTGGCTTTATATCGTTCGATATTGCCCATTAAATCACGTTTTGTCTTAAAGACTCATTTACAACCGACTCTTTTATAATTTTTGGGCAATTTAATGAGTTCCCAAACACCATTATGGACCATTGATTTTAACTCTTCTTTTATTGCATCATACCATTTTTCAGAATTGTTACTTTCTATGGCTTGTGAAAACGATAATGGGTCTATTTTAATTCCTATATCATAATATGATTCTTATAGATATACTACATAATCATCAGAAATGACATGTTTCATGTTCCTTTGAGATCTTCTCAAAGTTGCCAATTGTGATTATTCTACAAGATCATCAGCGGCGACATCAATATTATGTGAGAGTTTTTCAATATTATTTTGTTGTTCACCCTCGTCAATACTCTCATTGATTTGAGGAACAATAATTTATCGAATAGGAGATGATATAGGAGAATTAACATGAATCTCCTCAATATCAAAATTGATCCTTCGAGATTTTTCACTCCCACTGATTTCACCGTTTTCTAGAAATTTTGCATTATCAGATTCTACTATTCTCATACTATGATTAGGGCAATAAAATCTGTATCCTTTGGATTTTTCTGGATAACCAATAAAATATCCAGAAATAGTTCTTGGATCTAATTTCTTTTCATGTGGATTGAATACTCTTATTTCTGCAGGACATCCCCAAATATATAAATGTCTCAGACTATGCTTCCTACTATTGAATCTCGTATTTTGACGATGAAACTACTTGATATATGTTTATGATTTAATCTGTGTTTTGAGTGACGCAGGATGCTTTGATCAGGATGAGACAATTAAAGCAGGAATATCATGTTGTGCCGGAGGAACATGTCAGAAGATTGGACGTCGGGCCGGTAGATCGGTCGACGTATCGACAGAAGGCTTCGGGCCATGGACTCGGGCATCGGGCCAAGAAGAGCGGGTATTGTGCCAAGGATATCGGAGTAGCGGAGTCAACTGGCCGATTGGTCAATAGGTTGCAGGAGAGGACGATGCGCCGAAGAATCGGACGAAGCGTCAAGAGACCAATGACATGCCGGACAACTTGGTTAATTGCTTAGGATTAATTGTCTCGATCGAAGTTTTGTTTTAAGTGTACAGGATTAACTACGATGGAAGTAAGACATGCAGCAGGAGTTGCGCCGGAGTCAAGACAATGATCACGTTGGGAGTTCGAGAGTTCGACGGAAGTTCGGACAGTCGTCGGAGGTTCTACGGGAACAAATCCGAGAAGTCCATAAGCTTACCAAAGAAGCTCATCGGAACTCGCCAAGTGGATCGTCGCAAGTCCAGGAGTTTGCCGGAAGTCCGCAGGAGCATCACCGAGGGTTCATCGGATGATCGACGGAAGTTCGTCGGAAACTCGCCGGAAGAAGCGATTGACGCACCGGAGCAAGCTGCAGAAATTGTCTTAGGATTTATCATAGTTAGCACAATGATTAAGTTGGAAATGGGAGGTGATCCCATTAGCTTAATCTTAGGGCAATTGGGCCCCTAAAAAACCCAAATTGGGTCGAATGTATCTACCCATTCGGACCCTGATTGCTGTGGGAGGTGCAACCACCCCAGCCAGGAGGTAGCACCGCCTTGGCTCAGTCTTCGAGCGAGACTGGGCGGTGCAACCTCCCTTGACAGGAGGTAGCACCGCCTGAGCTCGATCTTCGAGCTTTGGCAAGCGGTGCAACCGCCCCAGTCAGGTGGTGCAACCGCCTGAGCTCAGTCTTCGAGCTCTGGCAGGAGGTGCAACCGCCCCTGACAGGAGGTGGCACCGCCCAGAGGCTCAGTCTTCGAGCTCTGCCAAGCGGTGCAATCGCTCCAGTCAGGAGGTGCAACCGCCTGATCCCGGAATTCCGGGAATTGACAGTTTTGAGCTCCAAATTTGAACTGGGTTGGGGCCTATAAATATCCCACCCATTCAGCACTGAAAGGGCATGAACTTACACCGAAATCTTGATCCTTTCTGTGATTCTTAGAGCTCAAAATTATTGTAAAAGCCAAAAGTTCTCCCTCTGTTCTTCCAAGTTCTGAGTTGTAAAGAGAGGAGAGAAAATTTTCTGTAAGGGTTGTCTCCTAAGCCCGTCAAAAGGAGTGAAACTGTAAAAGGGTGGTTGGCCTTCGCCTATTGAAGGAAGGCCTCTAGTTGACGTCGGTGACCTCGTCGGTGGAGGAAGCCAAAAGTGGAGTAGGTCAAGATTGACCGAACCACTCTAAATCTCGGTTTGCATTTACTTTGAGCATTTTATCTTTACTGCAAACCTCCTAAATAGCTACTGCCTTCTGCGCTTTTACGAACGAGTTTCTAAGTTCAGAGCTTTCCGAATCTGCGTTTAGACGTAAACTGGCCTTTTCGTATGATCAGTACATTTTAGTTTACGTTTACGTTTTGATTTCAATCATAACTGCAAACTGCCTTTTGCGCTTTTATAAAACGTATCTCAAAGTTCAGTATCTTCAAAATTGGCATTTAGACGTAAACCGGTTTTATCGTACGAACGTCGCATTTCAGTTTGCGCTTGCATTCTGATTTTCATCATAAACTGCAAACTGCCTTTGTAGATTTACTTTAACATTATCTCGCTTAATCTTAAGTTAAAGTAATCTTAGGATCGGCTTTTACATTGAAATCGTTTTTATCAAACGAACGCAGCTTTCGATTTTAACCCTGAAAGATTTCCGCTGCACTAATTCACCCCCCCCCCCCTCTTAGTGCTCTTGATCATAACAATTGGTATCAGAGCCCGGTATTTCTAATTTCGGATTTACACCCGAGAGAAATGACTCTTCAAGAGGGCTTATCGGTTGTTCGTCCACCATTGTTTAACTGATTGGACTACACTTATTGGAAAACTCGAATGAGAGTTTTTTTGATTTCTATGAATTTGGATTTATGGAATATCATTGAAAACGGTTTTCAACTTCCCTCCAAACCGATGAACGAATGGTCGGATTTGGAGAAGAAGTATTTTTCTTTAAACGCAAAGGCTATGAATGCCTTATTTTGCGCTTTGGACAAAAATGAGTTCAATCGGATTTCTACGTGCGTAACGGCTTTTGACATTTGGCGAACACTTGAAATCATGCACGAGGGAACTAGTAGAGTCAAAGACTCGAAAGTTAACATTTTATTGCATGATTTTGAGCTCTTTCGAATGCAACCAAGCGAGACTATAGGCGACATGTACACCCGTTTCACGGATGTCGTCAATAGTTTAAGAGCTCTTGGAAAATGTTTTTCGGATTTTGAACTCGTAAACAAGATTTTGCGTTCTCTTTCTAAGAAGTGGGATTCAAAAGTAACTGCAATACAAGAAGCTAAAAACCTAAACAACTTACCACTTGAAGAACTAATTGGTTCGTTGATGACATATGAAATGGTGCACAATGCACATGTTGAACACAATCACCTTCCAAAGAACAGGAAGGATTTGGAACTCCGGACAAATGAATGCCACTTGAGCGATGACTCAAGTGATGAGGACAATGATGAACTTGAACTTCGAACACTAAATCTTAATAAGTTTATTAAACAAAAATCTAAAATAGACAATGAACTTGAACGAAGGAAGAGGCCAAAGAAGAGAAAGGCAACCAAGGATGAATCAAGAACTTCCAAAGGTGAAACGGCAAATTGGGCTTTGACGGGCTTCGACTACAAGGTAAGTAACTCAACTCTCTTGAATTATTTCGAAATTACATGATGCTCTTCATAATACATTTTTTTTTAATATAGAATTAATTTTCTTAAAAATTACATGTTAAAAAAAAATGATGAAAATGCAAAATTTATGATCATGCTAGTAGTTTTGAAAATAATCATGAAAAATATATATTTTATGATAAACAAACAAAATAATTTTGATTGAAAATATGAAATCATGCTTGATGATATAATGATGTTTTGATACCATGATTTTATTCTATGCATGGGATTTTAAAAATCATGTTTATTGGTTTTATAATTATGGATGATGAATCTTGCGATTTTCGATTTTCACGGTAATGAAAGTGCCTTATTGATCTTTGTCGTAATAAAACTTGCACTTTCGATTTTAAAACATGCTACATGTTTGGCATAGATGAAATAAAATCATATGAACTAAAACAACTAAAAAGAGAAAAGTATTTTTCTTGAAAATTTATTTGTCTCTACCGTATTGACTTTTTCACTAAGAGATCAATAAAATTATCTATGCCATTTTGAATCTCTTGAAAGTAATGTTGAGATTTTGATGATGTGTTCTTATTGAAATTTATTGAAATGAATCGTGATTTCTTGGAATTATAACTTGAGAATTCTTTTTATAAATCAAAATAACTTACTGTGATTCTTTCTTTTTGCTATTTGAGTTATCTAAAAAGAATCATAATATGTCTCTTAATATTCATAATTTGTCTACATGATTCGTAAATCTCATTACCAACTCTTCTTGATATTCCTTATGTGATGATATGAATACATGAAATATTCATTAATTTATTTTGACGTATATAAATGAAAAGTTATGATCATGCATGGTAAGATATAATTTGACAAAATTGATACCATCATGATATGAAGCAGTTATTGTAATATCCCTCACTTTTGAAACTTATTAATAAAGATTTATTTATAAATCGGAGGACCTATATATAAATATGGAAATTTCAAGGACTAAACTATTAAGTTGTAAAAAGAAGAAAATAAAGAAAACCAAAAACTTCGGTTTTATCCCACCGCCTCCCACGCTCTCTCTGTTTCTCGAAGAAACAGAGAGAAGCGGTGGGGCGTGGGGAGAAGAAGAAGAGAAGTAGAGGGAGAAGAGAAGAAGAGGGAAAAGAAGAGAGGAAGAAGAGGGAGAAGAGAAGAAGTAGAAGAGAGGGAAGATGGAGAGGAGAAAGAGAGGCAGCTGCAGCAGCTAGGGCTGCAGCACCTCTGTTTCCCGCAGGTGGAAACAGAGGAGAGGATGTGTGGGGCGTTGAGGATGAAAAGGGAAGAAGAAGAAGAAGAAGAGAGGAGGATAGCTGCGGCAAGGCTGCAGCGAGGAGGTGTGTGGCCTTGGGGAGGAAAAGGGAAGAGGAGAAGAAGAGAAGGAGAAGAAGAGGGAAAAGAGAAGGAAGACGGAGTGGAGCGAGAGGTGGCAGCAGCTAGGGCTGCAGCACCTCTATTTCCTGCAGGTGGAAACAGAGGAGACGTGTGGGGTGTCGGGTAGGAGAAGAGCAGAAGAAGAAGAAGAAGAGGAAGAGAAGGAGAAGGGGAAGCAGGAGAAGAGGTTGTGATACCTCTGTTCCCTGCAGAGGAAACAGAGGAGAGGGTGTGTGTGACGCCGGGGAGGAGGAGGGAAGAAGAAGAGGAGAAGAAGAGAAGAGGAAGAAGGGACGGAGAGGAAGAAGAGAAGGGAAAGAAAGAAGGGGCTGCGGCTGCGGCGATGGCAGCTGCAGTTGGAAGAGAAGAAGGAGAGGAAGATGAGCAGGGGAGGAAGAAGAGGCTGTGGTCGCGACTGAGGCTGCGACTGCAGCAGTGCAACTGGGAAAGAAGAGAAGGAAAGGAAGAAGAAGAGAAAGGAAAAGGGAAGAAGAGAGGAAGAGGAGAAGGAGAGGCAGCTGTGGCAGTGGCAGTTGCAGCTGGGAAAGAAAAGAAAGGAAAGGGGGGAAAAAGGGGCTGCGGACGGGATTGCGGCCGCAGCGGCAGCGACTGCGTATGCAACAGTTATGTCTGCGAGAGGAGAGAGGAAGAAAGGTAGTGCGGTGGAAGGGGCTGCGATTGTGGCAGCGGCGGCGGTTGTGGCAGCTGCGTTTGGGAAAGAAAAAGAAGGAATGAGAGTAAGAGAGAGTAGGTGACTGTGCCTCGATGTTCGACATGTGGTGTAGTTGCGAAGAAAGGAAGAAAACGGGAGCACAAAACGGAACAGAGAGAGGACACGGGGGAAAAGTAGAAGGATTTGGGCTGGCACCTTCTTTAGATCTTCGGATCGAAATCTTTGAAAGGCAAGTTTCCCACTTGTTTCGATCCTTTCTATTGCAAGTTCCCTGATCGTTTCTCCTATAATTGCTCTGATATGTCTTATTGCAAGTATCCTGATCTTTTCTCACTGTTAATTTTATCTCCACATTTGCTTTGAATATGAGGAACTTTGAATTGTTCTAGCCTTGCATTTGATATATCTCCTGTTTAGACGTAACGATTTGAATCTGTGCAACTTCTGAGATTCTGACCTTTTGATACCGAGCTGCTTATAAGTCTTTGTGGAAACTCTGATTTGTTCAAAACTGATTTCATTGGAAACTAGACTCGTAGACCTTTCTTTGATATATGGATTGAAAGATTTGGAATCCAAACACCTGCCCAGTTATCTATTGAATCTGACATTATGAATTCTGCCAACAGAGATTTTGTTCTACGACACTTGCTTACCAAATTATTTGTAACTCTCTCTGTTGGACAGTTCAATTCATATGAAGCTTGTCTTATCTAAAAGTATTATCCAATGATTACTTCTGAGTAAATTGGAGCACGATTGATAGTTTGAATCATTTGTTCAATGTGCCTTCTGTATTCTGTCAGAAATCGAGCTTTGGTCGATTTCTCATATTCTGGTTTCATTCCTTTGGAAATTGATATCCTTTAGCTTTCTCATTCAATTGAGCTTTATATTACTGCTTTGAATTCTTGTATGCTCTTGTCCTTAAAATTATTGCATTCTTGAAAACTGTTGTGTAACGTTTATGCTATATCGTATTGACTCATATAGGCACATGTATATCCTATTGTTCCGCATTTGCTTTCGATATGTAGCTGCAATAGAGGAGAATCCCTATGTAGTACACTTCAGTGGGATTACCTCTAAAACAACAGCAAACTTGAAGTTAAGGGGAGGAAGGATGACTATTGGAAATAACAGCTTCAGGATACCATACACTTATGTATTTCCAATGAAGCTCGGGGATGACATTCAAATGATAATAGGCTGTAATTTCATAAGGGCAATGCAGGGAGGAGTAAGGATTGAAGGTAACACTGTCACATTCTATAAAAACTTGACAACTATTAACACTCTGCCTTACATCTCAACAGCCGCAGCAATAGAGGAGCTAGATCTGGAAGAAGATGATTATATCCAGATCCAGGAATCAGTACTATATTCAGCAGAAACTCAACAAAGTAATGAAAGCATAAAGGCCAAGTTTGGAAGCTTATTGGATCAATTAAAGGCCCAAGGTTATATTGGAGAAGATCCCCTCAAATACTGGAAAAAGAACAAAATAACATGCAAGCTGGAAATTAAGAATCAAGACTTCGTGGTAGAAGATAAGCCTCTTAGACATCTGACACCACAAGCAAAAGAAGCTTTTTCCAAACATGTGAAAGCGCTGCTAGAAATCGGGATCATTAGACCAAGTAAAAGCAAGCACAGAACTACGGCTATAATTGTCAACTCAGGAACTACAGTGGACCCTATAACAGGAACAGAAAAAAAGGGGAAGGAAAGGATGGTCTTCAACTACAAGAGACTTAACGACAAGGACCAATACAGCCTTCCCGGTATCAATACAATACTCAAGAAGGTTAGTAACAGCAAAATTTATTCAAAATTTGACTTAAAATCTGGTTTCCATCAAGTCGCAATGCACCCAGATTCAATCGAATGGACCGCATTCTGGGTCCCTGAAGGATTATATGAATGGCTTGCAATGCCATTTGGTCTTAAGAATGCCCCTGCTATATTCCAAAGAAAAATGGACAACTGTTTCAGAGGTACGGAACAATTTATTGCTGTATACATAGATGATATACTTGTGTTCTCAGAAAATGAGAAGGAGCATGGGCAACATCTCACCAAAATGTTGGAAATATGTCAAGAAAACGGTCTTATTCTAAGCCCAACAAAAATGAAAATTGCAGTAAGAGAAATCGAGTTTCTTGGAGCAGTCCTAGGGAATTCAAAAATCAAGCTACAACCCCATATCATCAAAAGGATTGCTGAGTATCAAGAAAAGGACCTCATGACAAAGAAGGGTCTTAGATCATGGCTGGGAATTCTGAATTATGCAAGAAGCTATATACCCAACCTAGGCAAGCTTCTAGGCCCACTGTATTCAAAGACGAGCCCAACTGGTGAGAAAAGAATGAATGAGCAGGACTGGAAGCTAGTCAGAAAGATCAAAAGCTTGGTGCAGAACCTTCCTGACCTGGAAGTACCCCCTGAAGAATGTTTCATAATCCTGGAAACAGATGGATGTATGGAAGGATGGGGAGGAATTTGCAAATGGAAGAAACAGAAATACGACCCCAGAAATACAGAAAAAATATGCGCATACGCCAGTGGAAGGTACAACCCAATCAAGTCCACCATAGATGCCGAAATGCATGCGGTTATGAAGACCCTTGAAGCATTAAAAATTTACTTCCTGGATAAAAAGGAAATTATCATAAGAACTGACTGCCAGGCAATCATAAGCTTCTTCAACAAATCCTCTCAGAACAAACCATCTAGGGTGAGGTGGATGGCCTTCGTAGACTACATAACAGGAAGCGGCGTTGAAATCAAATTCGAGCACATTGAAGGAGAAAGTAACGTTCTAGCTGACTCCTTATCTCGACTAATAAATATTTTGATTGCAGGATGGCCAAACGAATCACTCTGCCTACTTCTAGAAGCGACACAGGAAGTTCAAGCCAAACCCAAACCCAAGGCTGTTACTCATTTGAATCAACTAATGAATCAAGTGACCTCCTCCTACAATACCAACAAGAGATGGATAGACTCACATCCGGAACACGTGGAGGACTCTCTTTCAGCAAAATGGGATTATCTGAAAGGAGGCTCGGAGCAATTCAAAAGGAAGCCTCCAGACAAGCACTGGAGGCATTGCAACAATTCTTCGACATCCACTTAATCAAGACTAAAGAATATCAGAGAAGGAGCGGTGGAAAAGACAACTGGTACAGAGACTGGTTACCAGTCGTTCTTCAACAACAACGACAACTGGAGGAGGCCCTATCTCTGGTAAAAGACGTCTCACAAAGAACGACCAGCTTCAGCCTTTAGGGAATGGCGGACCCCTACAATCAGCTGAAGGAATCCACTTTCTCTTCGCCGCCAAATAAAGACAAGAACCACTTGTAGTGTCCACCAGCTGGCAACAGCTGGATGTATTTACTTTCCTTAGTGTCTAAGTAAGAAAGAGCTGAGCCTCGGGGAGCCGCTCGTAGTGTCTACTAGCTGGCAACAGCTGGATGTACTTACTTTTCTTAGAAACTAAGTAAGAACGAGCTGAGCCTCGGGGAGCCGCTCGAAAGCTGGCAACAGCTGGACGAAGGATTGAAAAGAGAAAGCATTTGATAAGAAATAAAAAATGCAAATGCTATCTCTGCGGAGAAGAGGGACACTTTGCAAGAGAATGTCCTAATGACAAAAAAAATATTAAAAGGGTAGCTATATTTGAACAATTAGATATCCCTGAAGAATATGAAATACTATCTGTCCAGGAAGGAGAAAACCAAAGCGATGCTATCTACTCAATATCTGAAGGAGAAGATGCAGAAGACCTACAACACGGTATTCACTCCTTCACCCATAAAATTTTTGCTCTAGTAGAAGATAGTAGAACTTGGTGGATAGGTCCTGAGACAGGATACAGGGCAAGGATACGAGTCTCCCAAGAACAAGCGGAATGCAGGCATATATGGGAAATCAACACAGAGCTACCATCAGTATTAGAAGAATGCAAATGCTGTAAAAGAAAATCACAAAGGAGACATAGGAGGCATTGCCCCCTATGCAAAATCACCTCTTGCGGAATGTGCAGTATATACTACTTTGACAAAAGAACACCTGTCATGATGGAAGAACCTCCAAGGTATGAACCCAGAAACTTGCTTCAAACACAACAAGATTTTATTAATCATTGTGAAGCAGAAATACGGAGGCTCAAAATGACCGTGGAATTCGAGCAACAAAAGGCCAAGGAATTAGAAGAAGCTCA
The DNA here is from genome assembly GCF_036884655.1 of Musa acuminata AAA Group. Lineage (NCBI taxonomy): Eukaryota > Viridiplantae > Streptophyta > Magnoliopsida > Zingiberales > Musaceae > Musa > Musa acuminata. The sequence continues at coordinate 35,356,380 of NC_088356.1, read as the reverse complement.
TGCTCAATCCATAGCCATAGCACAAGAAAATCTCAACCTCAGAAATGAGCTATCAGAACTAAAAGAAAAATATAGTAAATTGGAAAAAGAAATCTTGGAAGTAGACAGGTTGAGACTAGAAAAGGCAGACCTCCTAAGAGAAATACAAAGGCTCGGAAAAGTAAAAATTGAAGAAAGTGAAGAAGATGAAGAGGCTCTTGTTCTTTTAGAGGAAGAAACTCAAAAAATTCTTTCTATGGAGACAAAAGAGACTGGAGGATCAAGGAAATCTAAGAACATGCTCTTCAACTTAAAGGTACACATGGAAATCCTAAATATTCCCCCCTTTGAAATTAACGCTATACTGGATACAGGAGCTACAACTTGCTGTATAGACGAAAAGGCTGTACCAAAAGCTGCAATAGAGGAGAATCCCTATGTAGTACACTTCAGTGGGATTACCTCTAAAACAACAGCTGCAATAGAGGAGAATCCCTATGTAGTACACTTCAGGATACCATACACTTATGTATTTCCAATGAAGCTCGGGGATGACATTCAAATGATAATAGGCTGTAATTTCATAAGGGCAATGCAGGGAGGAGTAAGGATTGAAGGTAACACTGTCACATTCTATAAAAACTTGACAACTATTAACACTCTGCCTTACATCTCAACAGCCGCAGCAATAGAGGAGCTAGATCTGGAAGAAGATGATTATATCCAGATCCAGGAATCAGTACTATATTCAGCAGAAACTCAACAAAGTAATGAAAGCATAAAGGCCAAGTTTGGAAGCTTATTGGATCAATTAAAGGCCCAAGGTTATATTGGAGAAGATCCCCTCAAATACTGGAAAAAGAACAAAATAACATGCAAGCTGGAAATTAAGAATCAAGACTTCGTGGTAGAAGATAAGCCTCTTAGACATCTGACACCACAAGCAAAAGAAGCTTTTTCCAAACATGTGAAAGCGCTGCTAGAAATCGGGATCATTAGACCAAGTAAAAGCAAGCACAGAACTACGGCTATAATTGTCAACTCAGGAACTACAGTTTATGTGATTGCTTGGACATTGAATTGTCAACTCAGGCTATAATTGTCAACTCAGGAAAGCGCTGCTAGAAATCGGGATCATTAGACCAAGTAAAAGCAAGCACAGAACTACGGCTATAATTGTCAACTCAGGAACTACAGTTTATGTAACTGCCTATTCCAGTTTCATTCCTTTGGACATTGAATTCATCAAATCTTCTTATTGAATTGAGTTATATGTGATTGCTTGGAATCCCTGTACACTCTTGCTTTCATTTCTTTCCTAAAATGAATACTTTTGTGAGAGATTTGTTCCTTGCATCACATTGTTTTTGAAAAGGCACATGTACGTTTGGTTGTTCCGCGTGTGCTTCCGTTATATGCTACTTATTGTTGAAACTGCCTTCTTGTACTCTGGTGTGTGGGATTGTCTGGACCTTTGCCAGAAATGGTAAAGGGTATGCGCTGATTTGCCCGCTTTGTGGGGTCCCGCTATGTGGGATATTCTGGTATGCGCTTATTTGCCCGCTTTGTGGGGTCCCGCTATGTTGGATATTGCTTAGAGCCTGCGTTGCTCTGCCGGCCCCCTTTGACTTCACCTAGACGTGGGTGGATGGAGCTCCCAGACGTGGGAGACTTTTGTCAGGTGGTCATTCAGAAATGGATGAATCACATTCTGACTGAGATCCCACTACACCTTCTGTATGTTTGATATGATATCCAGAGCTTTGGTTATGTGTTTCTGTACATGCTTTGGATAAGATTGATATGTTTGCAACGTCAAAGACGACGTTTGAGCTTCTGTACGACATTTGTTTTTTGTTATGCTCTGAAATGCTTCATTCACTGATAATATGCTTCGAAATGTTCCATATGTCGTTGATATGCTCCGGAACATTTCATCTGCCATTGATATGCTCCAATTACTCTGTGCTCCATTTGCTATGAACTGATATGTTCTGAAATATCCTATCTGCCATTGATAAGCTCCGATATGTTTCCTTTGTTACTGATATGCTCCAATTACTCTGTGCTCCATTTGTTATGAACTGATATGTTCTGAAATGTCCTATCTGCCATTGATATGTTCCAATTACTCTATGCTCCATTCGTTATGGATCAAATATATTTTGAATGACATGATACGTATGATTTGGTATCTATTGAGATGTTATCCTTGAGAATTCTTGTATTCTGCCTTGCATTATGATACCTTACTCGTTTGAAACCGTTCCTTTTGTTCTGAATATGCTTTATCACTTGCTGAGCCGTTTTTGGCTCACTCCGTTGTTATATAAATCTTTCAGGTCAGCTTGTCACTCTACGAGATGTTGATTTGGGCTGAGGCCGTGGATAGCTATTCAGAATTATGGGCAAGTCTGGGTGGTTATTATGATATTGTTGTATAAGTATGTTTTGTATGAAATGAAATGTTGTCGATGAATCGAAATGGATATACTGTGTAAAAGTGTTAGAAGATCTCTCTTATTTGGAATTTCGGAATGTTAAGTCTAATTTATGACGATATGAACTTGTGGTGAATAGTTGGAGTTCTGATTGTATAATTTATTTAGCTTGTGGATTTATAAATGTTGTTCATGTTTGTCAAGTTGGCTTGGGTTGCCATAAATGTGAATTATCGAGTGATGTGATATATGATTTTAAAATGCACAGGTTTTATGGATGTGAATTTGATTGAATGTTTTTCAGTGTCCTCAAACGTTAGTTTGGATCCTGGATTGGTTAGTGTGACGAAAATTTTAAAAATCATGGATATATTTGAGGGGCGTGACAGTTATGATTTGCAATGATGCATGCAATACTTGAGCTTTTTAATTATGATGTGATGTATTACATATGATGTAAATCATGATTTAAAATGCTATGAGTTGTTACTAAAATGATGTATGTTGATTTAATGTCATGAATACTCTAAATGATGAATGTTTGGTATCATGATCAAAATGTTGATAAATAGTTAAAAATTTAAGTATCATGTATGATATGCTCATAATATTGATTGATTTATTCAGTATCATGCATGAATGGAATATAAGGTTTTTGAAATTGTGCATGTTCGAATTTGAAAATATAATGATGCACAAATAAGATTGAAACCTTCCCTTGTCATGATTTAGAAATTAATGTAAAGGGTCTTCCCTTCTCTTTCCCAATGACATAGGGGGAGAAAGAGTTGCTAATGTGCATATCTCAAAGAGAAAATTGCTAGCTTTCGTGTCTTAAAATGTTGAAAATATTTTGCTAGCTTGTATATTGTAAACTTGCTATCGTACTATCATGATGATGAGCATGTCTTATCTTCATAATTGTATTTGAAAAACTATGACAAAAATATGTCCGAATGATTGAACTTGTTAAAATTAATTTTCGGACTTTCTTGATTGAATGATCAAATCACTCGACTGCCATGATGATTTTATACAATTACATGCCCTAATAACAGGTTGGAAATTATGTGCTTTGGATACAAAAATTTTCATGATAATAAGCATGTTTTGTCCTCATGATTGTATTTGAAAATCAATAGCACAGCCTTATCCGAATGCATGAAAGTGTTAACTTCATTTTCGGATTCTCTTAACTATTGGCATCCTAACAATTGTATTTTCAAATTATCCTCTTCCAGACTTAATAAGCATATGTCATATCAAGTTTAATTCATATCATTAATTTTTGACATATGGAATCAATCAGCAAATACATCTCTTATACACTTATCATGTGAACAATATTTTGTTTTGAGAAATGGATGAAATGATTCCTGCTTATAAATTCCTTCTTGAAAAAGAAAGTCATTTTTACGTACAAGGATTTGATACATATCTTGATACTTGTAAAAATGAAGCGTGCTTTAATATCTTATCGATTTTAACTTCATTCGAGTAAGCTCAGAAATAGCTTTCCTCCGTCATGCAAAAAGAAAATAACAAATAAAATGGAAGAAGTTTTCAAAGCTATCTCCATGTCATGTTTTCCTTGAAATGTTTGAATATTTGGTATCTTATCACTTTTTGTTGAAAAATGACATGAAACTGCTTATGGCATCGCACTTATATTTAAAATTTGCTTATATCGTTCTCCTTTTTGTTGACGACAAAGGAGGAGAAATATATGAATTGATGCTATGAACACTGATGCTATGATTGCCAAATTTACATTATGCCATGTCTGCATCATGTGTTAAGATGTCAAGAACTTGTATCGTAATTTTACGCGTTGATATCTTACCATGTGATGAAATGCTACAATTGATAAACACTTGAAATGTTTGCGTTATGATATCAAAAGCTTACATCACAATTTTACATGTTGATATTTGATAATAGCAAACTTGCATGATGATAAAACTTGATATTATGTTTTTCATGCAATGAGTTGAACCAATATCACAAACACTTGATTGTGGTACTTCTCCTTTTTGTTGATGACAAAGGGGGAGAAGTATGTTGATGACATGATATGTTATGCATAAGTTTATGCATAAGTTCATGATGACGTGTTGCAAGTATTCATGATGAATATTGCAATGACTTGAATTCAGTTTGAATTCAAGATTCTATCAATATGGCATATTGATAGGGGGAGTTTGTTTAAACTCCGGGAGTTAACTTTAACTTCGTCATCAAGTGGTTGTCATCATAAAAAAGGGGGAGATTGTTGAATCTCGTATTTTGATGATGAAACTACTTGATATATGTTTATGATTTAATCTGCGTTTTGAGTGACGCAGGATGCTTTGATCAGGATGAGACAATTAAAGCAGGAAAATCATGTTGTGCCGGAGGAACATGTCAGAAGATTGGACGTCGGGCCGGTAGATCGGTCGACGTATCGACAGAAGGCTTCGGGCCGTGGACTCGGGCATCGGGCCAAGAAGAGCGGGTATTGTGCCAAGGATATCGGTGTAGCGGAGTCAACTAGCCGATTGGGCAATAGGCTGCAGGAGAGGACGATGTGCCGAAGAATCGGACGAAGCGTCGAGAGACCAATGACATGCCGGACAACTTGGTTAATTGCTTAGGATTAATTATCTCGATCGAAGTTTTGTTTTAAGTATGCAGGATTAACTACGATGGAAGTAAGACATGCAGCAGGAGTTGCGCCGGAGTCAAGACAATGATCACGTTGGGAGTTCGAGAGTTCGACGGAAGTTCGGACAGTCATCGGAGGTTCTATAGGAACAAATCCGAGAAGTCCATAAGCTTGCCAAAGAAGCTCGTCGGAACTCGCCAAGTGGATCGTCGCAAGTCCAGGAGTTTGCCGGAAGTCCGCAGGAGCATCACCGAGGGTTCATCGGATGATCGACGGAAGTTCGCCGGAAACTCGCCGGAAGAAGCGATTGACGCACCGGAGCAAGCTGCAAAAATTGTCTTAGGATTTATCGTAGTTAGCACAATGATTAAGTTGGAAATGGGAGGTGATCCCATTAGCTTAATCTTGGGGCAATTGGGCCCCTGAAAAACCCAAATTGGGCCGAATGGATCTACCCATTCGGACCCTGATTGCTGTGGGAGGTGCAACCGCCCAAGCCAGGAGGTAGCACCGCCTGGGCTAAGTCTCCCAGGGAGACTAGGCGGTGCAACCGCCCCAGCCAGGAGGTAGCACCGCCTGGGCTCAATCTCCGAGCGAGACTGGGCGGTGCAACCTCCCCTGACAGGAGGTAGCACCGCCTGAGCTCGGTCTTCGAGCTCTGGCAGGCGGTGCAACCGCCCCAGTCAGGAGGTGCAACCGCTTGAGCTCAGTCTTCGAGCTCTGGCAGGAGGTGCAACCGCCCCTGATAGGAGGTGGCACCGCCTAGAGGCTCAGTCTTCAAGCTCTACCTGGCGGTGCAACCGCTCCAGTCAGGAGGTGCAACCGCCTGATCCCGGAATTCCGGGAATTGACAGTTTTGAGCTCCAAATTTGAACTGGGTTGGGGCCTATAAATACCCCACCCATTCAGCACTGAAAGGGCATGAACTTACACCGAAATCTTGATCCTTTCTATGATTCTTAGAGCTCAAAATTGTTGTAAAGGCCAAAAGTTCTTCTCCCTCTGTTCTTCCAAGTTCTGAGTTGTAAAGAGAGGAGAGAAAATTTCTGTAAGGGTTGTCTCCTAAGCCCGTCAAAAGGAGTGAAACTGTAAAAGGGTGGTTGGCCTTCGCCTATTGAAGGAATGCCTCTAGTTGACGTCGGTGACCTCGTCGGTGGAGGAAGCCAAAAGTGGAGTCGGTCAAGATTGACCGAACCACTCTAAATCTCGGTTTGCATTTACTTTGAGCATTTTATCTTTACTGCAAACCTCCTAAATAGCTACTGCCTTCTGCGCTTTTACGAACGAGTTTCTAAGTTCAGAGCTTTCCGAATCTGCGTTTAGACGTAAACTGGCTTTTTCGTACGATCAGTACATTTCAGTTTACGTTTACGTTTTGATTTCAATCATAACTGCAAACTGCCTTCTGCGCTTTTATAAAACGTATCTCAAAGTTCAGTATCTTCAAAATTGGCATTTAGATGTAAACCGGTTTTATCGTACGAATGTCGCATTTCAGTTTGCGCTTGCATTCTGATTTTCATCATAAACTGCAAACTGCCTTCGTAGATTTACTTTAACGTCATCTCGCTGAATCTTAAGTTAAAGTAATCTTAGGATCGGCTTTTACATTGAAATCGTTTTTGGAGTTGATGGAACTAACTTACTAGGAACCTTATTCAAGATATGCATAGTTGTCCTAAGAGCTTCACTCCACATCGACTCAGGTACAGAGGAAATAACTCATCACACTCCTAATTATATCCATAAGAGTACGATTTCGCCTTTCAACAACACCATTCTACTATGGCACATCTGGTAATGCATATTGAGCACAAATACCCCGTTGTTCTAGGAATCTAACAAAACGACCAATATTCTGACAATATCCATCATATCTATCATAAAATTCACCACCCCTATCAGATCTGATAATTTTTACTTTTCTATCTAATTTTCTCTCAACCTCATTTATATACACTTCAAGAGTATCAACGACTTGAGACTTTTCATGTATTAGATAAACATAGTCATATCTGGACAGGTCATCTATAAATGTGATGAAATTCTTTTTCCACTAAAACAATGAGTATGGAGTGGTCCGCAGATATCAGTATGAATAATCTCAAGGATTTTTTTACTTCTTGTGGTATTTTTCTTTATATGTTTATTTTGCTTTCCCTTAATGCAATCTATACAAACATCAAAATCAGTGAAGTCTAAATGTTTCAAAATATTATCCTTCGCTAATCTTTCAATTCTTTTCTTGGAGATATGCCTCAATCGCCTATGCCACAATATAGAAGATCTTTCATTATTGAAATTATGTTTCAATCCAACAATTGATTGCAGGGTCAATAATGTCTTTGCAAACTCAAGATCCAAGTTAATTCTGTACAAACCATCACACAGAATTCTTGAACCAACTTTTATTGAATCATAAAATATATTTAATTTACCATTACCAAAAGAAAGACAATGTCCTAACTCATCAATTCTAGATAGAGAAACTAAATTTCTAGAAATAGTAGGAACATAACATGTGTTAACAAGATCCATCAAATGATCCGTCTTTAAGCGTAGACGATAAGTCCCCATTGATATCACTTTCGCTTTAAGACGATTTCCCATAATGATGAATCTTTTATATTCTTTTGATTTTCGGATTGAAAGAAATCCCTGCATATTATTGGTAACATGAGTTGAAGCACCAGAATCAATCCACCAAATGTTAGAAGAAACATTTGTAATGTTTAATTCGAAATATACAAAGGTCGAGTTAATACCTTTTTTTTTTTAACCAAATATTACATTTAATACCGTCCTTCTTCACATGTCATTTCTTGCCATAAAAGAAACACTTTACTATAAAGGCTTTCTTTTTGTTAGTCTATTTAACATTTCCAGACCCGATAAATTTCTTTGATGGATGATGCTTCAATTTTCTTTTCTTATTACCAGCTCCTTAAGTAGTAGTTATGACATTATATGAGCTTTCATGCTTTAATATTAATTCTTCCTGAACACATGCTAGTTAACTCATTCAAGCTCCATTTATCCTTATTTGTATTATAGTGAATCTTAAATGGGCCAAACTGAGAAGGAAGAGTATTGAGAATGAATTGCACAAGGTAAGACTCATTAACATTCATGCCTAATGCTTTAAGTTTTGCAGCTTTATCAGCCATATTGAGAATGTAATCCTAAATTTATCGAGTGTATCATATTGAGCCGTAATCAGTTCTTTCATTAGTGTATCAAGCAATGACTTATCAACAGATTTAAATATGTCTTCAATAATATTTAAATATTCCTATGCGCTTGTTGCAATCGGTAATGAAGTCTTTATATTATTTATAATTATCATTCTTATGAATATTAAATTAAGTCTATCAGATCTTTCCTAAGCCTTCATTTCATTAACTTGTTCTACAATACTTTCATCAGTCAAGTCTGTAATCTTTTCAACAAGCAATGTTAAATCAAAGTCTAATACACCTAGTGTAAATTGCACATTCTCTAATCATTCTGAATAATTTGATCCAGAGAGTACATGGACCCTAGAAGCATATGAATGTATGGACGAAAGTACCATTGTAAAAAATATAAAATAACATTAATGCTTTGAGCTTGTCAAAAATTTGATAAATTATTGATATCATCTATATTACACCTTTGAGTGAAATATTGACATATCTAGTGTTCACTCAAGATCATCTATAGAGAACTGATATCATCATTGTGAAATATTATTGTTACCTTTGGGTATATAACCCTAAACTGTAAGAATATCCAAAACAGTATCATTCTACCTCATCACATAATTATTTAAAGTAGATTTTCCTTTGGGATTATATAAATCTCTTAATTATGTGTGTAATTATGAATATTATTTTCTTAATATCATTTAGTACTAATTTCTTAATATTATTTTATAAGTCATTGGTCTAGGTCACTTTAATGGCTACAAGACCAATATAATAATATAAAATATAATTTAAAATATCATATAAATGATAAAAATTTTATTGTAATTCATATCACAAAAAGCTATCACCACTTTGGCAACTACAAGTCAGATAAAACTTAAGGAGATGAATTATAAATAATATTCATTAAATTTTTTTAATTTAATTTATGCTAAGCAATTCAATAATAGAATAACAACCATAATAATTATTGAATATTAATGCTAAGCAATTCAATAATAGAATAATAACCATAATAATTATTGAATATTAATGCTAAGCAGTTCAATAATAGAATAATAACCATAATAATTATTGAATATTAATGCTAAGCAGTTCAATAATAGAATAATAACCATAATAATTATTAAATATTAATACTAAATAGTTCAATAATAGAATAATAATCATAATAATTATTGAACATTAATAAGAAAACTCATATGATAATCATGATAATATATAAATCATGTCTTCATGTGAAAGGTAAACATTATTTCACAATTTCAAATATATACATGTGAATAACCAAATAAATATTTAAAAATAATAATTAGATTTTATTTACCACTTGTATAATCAATAATTCATACGAGAAAACTATAAAACTAGACCATAATTTATAGTTTTTTTTAAATCAAAGATTAATTCCAATCAAATAGTCAAAATATAATCATGATTAAATTCAATCATAATTATAATGAATCATATTTATCAATTTTATAATTTAGAATATAAATTAGAATTCTCAATTTCATAAGGGTAAAACTGTAAATATATTGATAGGACATAAATTGAAATTATGAAATTTATAAAGGGCATAATTGTAATTTGACAAAATCCTAGCTTCGAGGACAAAAATGTAAATATGTCAAAACCCTAATCTGCCAACGTAGTCGCTGCTTGCGCATGCGACAGTGCCACTACTCGCATGCTGCCACCGCGGCACTATCGCTACGATGGTTCCTGCTTGGCGCGGCCGCTGTCGCCTCCTGTGCATGCGGTGCTGCCGTTGCTCGCACATTGCTACTGCCAACACGTGCCCGCCACCTGGGCGTAGCCTAGGGCGTGGCTATCCACGCGTGGCTATTGCCTGCGTGGTTGCCGACGCCTACGCACGATTAGCCGCGGTTGTTGCTAACGCGCGGTCGCCAGCCTATGCGCGACCTACCCGCACACGACTGCCACCTGATGTGGATGTCTGCCCTCGTGGGGCCGCCGTATGAACGCGGATTCTACTCGCGTGCGGTCGTCGCTTAGGTGCGGTGCTGCCGCCTGTTGTGCTGGGGCAAGCACACTGCCTAGTGCAACCTTTGCCGCCAACAGATTCGTAACAAGATCAACGATGACCATTACAGCTTCACGATCATTAGAGAATACGGATCATTCATGCATAGTAAACAAAATAATTGATATAATTATTTGATCTTAAGAACCTAGGCTCTGATACCAATTGTAAGCATAAAAACTATAATATGCTGAATTAAATGCGAAAACAATCTTTTATGCTAGGATTGAAATCAAATACATAGATCTGGTTTAACGATGCGTACCTTTTGATGTCATCCCAAATATATCTCTGTTTGATCTACAAAGGCACCATCTTTATATCTTAGATTGCTGTCAATCTGTAAAGAAGAACTAGATCCTTCTCCTCTCTTCCTATCCTTTGACAGGACCACTTAGATTGATGGTTTAGGGAGAAAAGTTGAGAGAGATATTGTAATCCCTCAACTATAACCTCTGTGAGATGTCAACATTCAACATTCAGTTCCTAGATGTCCTGTTTATTTATAGGAGAAAGCAAAGGGTCTAGGATAAATTATTAGGAGAGTTCCTCTCATTAAAGTTATCTCCTAAAAAATTCTATTTTAAGTATATTTCCTTTTTATTGGTCAATATATTTCATCAAAATCTAATTAGTTATATTATATATATCTTATCCAATTATAAATTACCACAAAATCTAACAGAAGGTGGATTATTGCCAACTAAAAAACTTCAAGATACTTGATTAAGAAGAAGAAGAAGAAAAACATTCTAGACTTACTATGGATTATTGCGGAGATATGTGATCTTGAAACAGAATAAGATGAAAGATGCAAACCGCATGCACTCAAGTCATGAACCAATCCCAGCCACCGTCAAGGTGGGGAAGCACCGATGAACCCGTAGGCACATGGGGTCTGAACCCGGACCTTCAATTTGGCGCACCCCTGAGTCGGCGGCCCGGGATGATAAGTGCATAGGACAAGGGTTCTTGGAGATAGAGACGAAGCATGTGGAGGGCATCGTCTCGGTAGTCGGTGATGCCGTACACGAAGGCCGACGGTTGTACGGCTCCACTATGGACGTGAGCGACATCCAGTTGGCGAGCGAAGACAGTGAGAGCGATGAAGTCAGGGATAGCAGAGAGGAGAAGGAGGAGACAGAGACGAGGAACGTGATCAGAGATAGGATCATCGGATTAGGGTTTGGGAAGACGGGATTCGATCTCCAAGCGGAGTGAGGGAGAGGGAGAGTTCTAGTAGAAAAAGTTACAAAGGAAGGGGAAATCCATTCCCCTCCGAGTTGTTTATATAGGTAACTGTGTGGGCCACCCATATATATATATATATATATATATGCGGGAGCTTTAGATGTAATTTTGGTGATTTTTTTTTTTAAATAAAACTTCACTAGTTAAGATCGAAAGCGAGTAAAATCGTTCATATCCAATCAAAACTGAAATGTCAAAATTCTAACGAAAATATGATATATTTTTTTTCTTAAAAATATGAGAGAATGTCCCGAATCAAAAAATATAATTATATAGAATGCTCATGAGTTATCTCTATGTACACCTATCTTATTTTCTCCCATTCAACATGTTTTAATCTTTTTGAAAATGATAATAATAAAAAATATAACTGTTAAATTCTTTATCGTTTTCTCCGACTTTATTGACATGTCTCGAACATAAGTTCTATAAGGAATCGTCCAAATTGCAATTAGATACATGGAACCCACCTTTAATTGTATCATCATCTCACGGGATCAAACTTCTTTCCCAATTTTATACGTGAAAAAAATTAAAAAATAACTTAGCGACACCGAGTTAAAGAGCAAAATTGATATTAATAGAGTTATTGATGGAATCTAATGGCTGACATTATACTCAACCATTTTAAGTGTACTTTTTATCATTACAATTCAACTCAACTCGTATGGTATTAGAGCAGTTGCCTTAGAGCAACACTTATCTCATCACCGATGAGAAGTCGCGTTATTTGCTGGTAGGCTCTCCACGGACGCAATCTTCCACCACTCTAGCGACACCTCCAAAGTCCTCAAGCAGCGGCGTTCTCCGACAACGCAAGGGTGTCCTTCATCTTGGCGTCGAGCTGTAGCGATCCCGGTGCCTGCCTCTGGAGCTGTCTCCAAGGCTTCTCGCCTTACTTGCCGTTCTAACCGACCTCCTCTGTTGCTCGAACAGCCAGCACTGCATTCCCTATCGAGAGTCCAAGTGCGAGTGTCGCAGACGACTCTCTCTTCTTCTCGTCGTCGTCTGATCTGTACAAGCGGGTGCACCTTTTTCTTCACCGGCGAAAAGTTCTTCTCTAGCAGATCTGCACGTCTATTTTCCTTCTCATTGCCGCCGATCACTGTCACACCTCTGCTGGTGGTCTTTCTCAGTAGAGAACTGCTGCAGCTCTCTAATCTCCATCACACCTTTTTCTTGAGAGGAGACTAGAGAAAGACTGGTTTCTCTAGAGCAGTCACTCCATTTTCCTCTCTCCAGAGCAATCTCCAGACCAGATTATTGCTAGGCTCTACTAGCAGCATGGTCTTCGAAATCTTCACAACTTTGCTGCCATTCGATGAGGGATCTGTGAAGTGGAACTTACCCATCCCCACCGATTGACAGTGACAAGAGGTCTGCGCCATCATCCACCGTCCAGTCCCTCTCTTTTCTCCTTTCCCGGTGGTGCTGCATCCCCCCCTTCCCCTTCTTCTTTCTTCCTCATGAAAGACGCTCCCGGAAGCGCAGGTGCTGCCACCTTCGGCCATCGTTGATCATATCACTGGCGCCCGTCTTCTCTCGCTATCGCTGCGCTAGCGTTTGCTCACTGCAGCCCAACGTGCCCGGAGTTAGTAGGATATCATCTACTGCGTTCCTCCTCGCTGTGACGCCTCTAGTGCTGCGTTCACCAGCACTGCAGATCTCAGCAGCCACTACCCGCTACACCGTTGGAGCTTCCTGTGCGGAAGACATAATGGCAGACTTCTTTCTCTTCTGATCTGCCACTTAACGAACAAGCAGTAGCAGCCCTTGGCTACTAATTTCTGGACTTTGCTACCAACTACTGCTACTCCAGAGATCGACAGCTACACCTTCAGCAACAGGACTGGTGGACTTGTGGGACTTGGAGCCGGGCAACTCTCCCTAGTCTCCCAACTCAGTTCCTCTATCCAACCTGGTCAACAAGACGCCTTTCAACAACTCCCGTACAATCGAAAGCTAAGCTAATCTACACATCACAAGTTTCTCATCTCACCTACTGCTATTACTATTGCTGTAGCAATGACAATGCAGCTTCCTCGTTGATTTACAGCAATAGCCGTCGCTGAAGCAACAACATCACCACCTCCTCACACTGTTGTCGACGCTTATGATGACTGATCTGCTCTCGATCTGATCCCGTGCGTATGCTTGCACCGAAAATGCGGATCATCTTTTCTACTCAGCGAACAACAAACACTCCCACTGCCGAAGGCTCCTCTTCACTTCCCCTCGGCGAACAGCAAACACTCTCACTGCCGAAGGCTCCTCTTCACTTCCCCTTAATGCAGCATTCCTCTTTGGGCTCTGTCTGCACTGCACAGCACTATTTGGAAAAGATCAAGCAGTCAGTAATAAACTTTCTTCTAGACCTGCTTCGACCTCATGTGACGTTTACCTGCGCCGACGCCTTCTTCCCCCTGATCGCTGCAGCAATCGTGCTCATAGCATGGTCGACTGCATCTCGTCGCAGCCATCTTCGACTCTCTTTCTACAGCTGACAACTCTCATGCTCGTGCAGATATATTCTCAAAATATTTTTATTGTCTACTTGTAACGCTCTAGTCATTGTTCTCACAGGACATCACAACACTTCTCAACATACAGGCCTTGTCACCATCAATACTACATACTCATCCCCTTCAAACTATCAAAAGATAGTAACTATACATAATTTTCTAATATCCTATTTGGCTATGATTTACTAGGCTACATCAATGACTCTCGTGACAACTCTCGTGCTCCTGCAGATATATTCTCAAAATATTTTTTATTATCTACTTGTAACGCTCTAGTCATTGTTCTCATAGGACATCACAACACTTCTCAACATACAGGTCTTGTCACCATCAATACTACAATACTCATCCCCTTCGAACTATCAAAAGATAGTAACTATGCACAATTTTCTAATATCCTATTTGGCTATGATTTACTAGGCTACATTAATGACTCTCTTAGTTGTCTACCATCAACATCTCAAGAGACCCTATTCCAGTATCAAATCCAACCCACAAACTATGGCTACACGTCAAGATCGTCTCATCCTCCAAGCTATTCAAGCCTCCGTCGCTAGGTTCATCGCCTCATTGATATCTTCATGTATGACTACTATAAAAACTCGGCACAAGTTGCAAACCATCTTGACAAATTGCTTGCGTACTCGCATGCTCGGTCTTCTATCAAATCTAATGAAAACAAAATAAGAGGGAAGTAGTATTATTGATTATCTACAACATATCAAAGTTATCATCGATAACTTGACTTTGATAGGTCATTCGTTTAGTGATGAAGAAGTCCTAGTTTATATCTTGAATGGTCTAGGAGACGAGTACAAAGAACTGGCAATAACAATTCGGGCACACGACTCACCTATATAATTCGAAGAACTCTATGACAAACTGACTATGAGTTGTATTTAAAGTGCGAGAATAAGTTGCCCGGACCAACCATTATAGCTCAAGTCAGTCAAAAATCTGAGAGAAAAAGCAACCAATACAATACGAACGTCAACAAAGGTCTGGCTAAGTTGTCTCCTGACCCTATGGGCTTCCAACAAATCCTCCCTCATCCGTATCATCAGCATTTCAACTATTGTGGCAACCTCAACCATCATCAAACTTGGCGTCCTGACCTCACAAGCCAACAAAGAGTCATTTTCCAATTATGCAATAAAGTTGGACACTCCACAAAAGCCTATCGGTCTCAACCCCGACTCCCTACTCCATCCCGGTGGCCTCAAGCGAATCTCATAACTACTCAGACCACTAGCCAACAATTATGGCGGAAAGGAAGATATTATCATTGGTGACGGTAACAGAATTCTCATTACTCATACTAGTTTCACAATATTTAATTCACTTACCACAACCTTTACACTTGATGATGTTTTGTGTGCACCTCACATTAAACGAAACATCATTTCTATTTCTCAATTTTACAAACAAAATAATACCTCAATTGAATTATTTCTTAACTATTTTCTTGTCAAGGATTTGAGCACAAAGGCATCCTTAGTCCAAGGCCAGAATAAAGACAACATTATGAGTGGTCGTCAGCTTCACAAATCACCCAGCCCACTGCTCACTCCTTAGTTATAACTCCAGTTGATGTATGGCATCAACGTTTTGGTCACACCTCGTCCCTTATCTAGTAAAAATTATTTTCTCGTTACTTTCTTTCTACATTTAATACTAGTAGTACTATAACTAATTATGATGCTTGTCATAGCAATAAAAGTCATAAACTATCTTTTGGAACATCCTCCATATCTTGCTCTAAACCGTTTGAAATTATTTATACCGATGTTTGAGGCCCGCCCCAACCCCTTCTTTTGACAAGTTAATATTGTATATCATTTTTGTCGACTATTTCACTAAGTACACATGGTTATATCCTCTCCACCATAAATATGAAGTTTCAATAATCTTTACCAACTTTAGAAAGTTAGTTGAGAATTTCTTTCAGTCTTCCATTAAAACAGTCTACTTTGATGGCGGAGGCGAATATCAAGCCCTCACATCTTGCCTCATAACTTATGGTATACAACACTTCAAGTCACCCCCCCATACTTCATAATTAGTTAGTTCTGTCGAACGCAAGCATCAACATATAATTAAAACTAGTCTCACACTTCTACATTAGACATCCATGCTATCAACTTTTTGGTCAGCAACCTTTCAAATTGTAGTCTATCTCATTAATCGTATGCTCACTCCAGTCCTTCAATACTAGTCATCATTTGAAAAACTATTCCATAAACTTTTAAACCTTCAAAAACTCAAAATCTTTGGTTATCTATGTTATCTATGGCTACGTCCTTATGTCTTACATATGCTAACACCACGATCTAAGCCTTACATTTTTATAAGATACTCTCTTGAACATAACGCTTTCCATTGCTATGAACTCCAAACTCAAAAAGTCTTTATATCACGTCATGATATTTTTGTGAAGTCTTCTTTTCCTTTTTAAAATCATGAGCATCCTACCATGCAAGCTACTCCGACAAACATACATCACCAGAATATCTCTTTGATCTCATCACCCGAACCTCCCACATCATCGTCCAGTCCTTATCCTTAGGATCAATACACTCATCCAGTTCAACAGCTTCTCACTCCCTTCATTATTCTTCCACTCCCTACTTCATATGTTTCCCCAATTGATGAAGCAATACCCTCGGCAACATCGCCATTGGTTCCATCTTCTCCCAGACCTCGTGATATTAAAGTGTTACAGATTGGCCCGACCAACGTCAGTGACTCACCACCGGCTATACCAACTACACAACCTACCACCGGCTATGTCTGCAAACTACAAAAAGCTATTTATGGACTTCGTCAAGCACCAAGAGCTTGGTATACTGAAATTGGCTCGTTTTTGACATAACGGGCTTCATCAACTCCAAGTTCGATACCTCATTATTCCTATGACAATGAAATAGAAATACAATATATTTTCTAGTGTATGTGGATGATATTATTATCACGGGCAATGATCCTCTAGAGATTCAAGCATTTCTAAAGCAACCGGCTTATCGATTCTCCATCAAAGATCTATGAACCTTGAGTTATTTTATAGGAGTAGAAGCAGCATTCACATCCTCAGGTCTCCTCCTATCATAAAGAAAGCATATTCAAGACTTATTTTCAAAGATAAATATGCAGGATGCAAAAGAGTTATACCTCTCATTTCTACTAGTGAATCACTTAAACTATGTGATGGAAGTCCTGCTACGGACTTTACTTAACACCAATAAATACTTGGCTCATTATAGTACTTGACTCTTACTCGTCCATATATCTCATTTGTAGTCAATAAATTATTATAATTCATGCATCGACCATCTATTACGCATTGGTTTACGATCAAATGAATTTTGTGGTATCTTAAGGGGACCCTCAATCATGGTCTATTTCTCCGTAAACATGCCCCCCTTCATCTTCATGCCTTAGTTGATGGTGATTGGGTAGGGAACTTTGATGATAGAAAATCCACGTCGAGATATATTATTTTCCTTGGAGCTAATCCAATCAGTTGGAGTTCTAAAAAATAAAAGATAGTCACACAATCTACAACTGAAGCTGAATACCATACCATCGCCACTACAGTTGCTGAACTCAATTAGGTTATAAATCTACTCAAGGAATTCAACGTCAACTCTACCTCTCCTCCTATAATATATTGTAATAATATTCGAGCTACTTATATATGTGACAATCAGGTGTTTCATTTATGCATGAAACATATTGTCATCGATTTCCACTTCGTGTGAGATCAAGTTGTTAGACATCAACTACGTGTTTCTCATGTACATACGACTAATCAACTAGTAGACTCACTCACAAAGCCTCTCACCCCACAAACTATTTTCGTTATATCGGTCCAAGATTGACATCGTTGATAGGAGCTCAATCTCGCGGGAGCATGATAGCAGATAAGATTTCTTCAACTACATAAGGAAATCTCGTTGGATAGTTGAGGAAAATCCCCCCTTCCCACACGTATAAATAAGATATTGTACTCAATCATATACTTTTTATCATCATAATTCAACTCGTAAAATCATCCAAATCATTTCGTTAGCAATAACAACTGTGTACGTAGGGATGGTGCAACCCAAATGGAGCTAGCATAGATGCTGAATCAGTATCATGTGTGCGCTACTTGTAAATCGAAGAAGAACGCACCCATAAAGAATGAAATATGCAGGAATGGGATGTGTGATCATTCTCATTCTAAACTGGCGCAATGATTCCGACCATTTAGCGTAGGAACGGTCTATGCTGTCATGATCAAAGCTCTGCTTTGGCGTTGGCGCAAGTTTTGTTATGCCCAGCCAAGTTCAAACAGTGCAACATCATGTGACACCTCTCGTTAAAATCTCAACTTGTTTTCTAAGGGTCCACTCCATGTTGATGATCGAATGACTTTGTACTGACGACGTACTGCTTCTGATGGAAGCTGTGGAACAATATTGTGTGTCTTGGACCGCCACCAGAGCATGAAGGAGAACTCCTCCGTTGTGTAGGATACGACGCTACATAAGTCGGTATGATGACTGCAGCTATGGCAACATTGGATGTTGTCATCGAGCCTTTGCTTCTACGTGTTCTTTTAAAGCAGCAGTCTATGAAGCTCTATTCTATTCTTTTTTTGTTACCCAAATAAAGATGATAGCTTATATTAAATCAAAACAGAAACGATTATTGAATTATCAAATATTTTTGGATTTTTGAAGCTAAGTGTTTTAGGAGGATAATGAACTATATATACTACTATTGATGAAGGAAGGAAATATATTTTGATTAATTCATAAATATCATATATATATGTATATATATATATATATATATATCTCAAAATTTTGGTGAAACAATAAAATATGAGTTTAATTGGTATTTATAATTGATCTCACATAGTGAATAATTTACTTTTTTTCTTGGATATAAATAAGGAATATTGAACCACGCTAATCTTATATCAATTTTTAAATATATTTTATAATTATTAATTCATGAGTTTATCTTCTTTCGAGTTCTCTCTTCTATAATATCTATAGAAATACACCTTTATCTTATGGAATCTCTCAATACAATTTGATTCGAAGTGCAAACTGATATTGCCGTGAAGAAAAAACCTGCATCCAACAAAAAAACAAATCTACATTCGAATTCGAATCGAGTTTGCATCAATGGTCTCTCTTACATCACAGCAACATCTCCAGCCCCCTTGGCCTTTGGCATCAGAGAACAAGCTTCAGCAGCAAGAGAGAAGTGGGCCAAAGCAATCAATTCCCACGGTAGCTGAGACGAGGACGAAGGCAAGTTGAGCTCCATGTCGGCAGGAGGTAGAAGACGACCCTTGTCTCCCAAGGTTGAGATCCGAGTTAATGGGTTGGGCATGAATCCAAATCTTGACTTCCATTCACCCATCTGGCCCCACCTGATAGTTTGTTTGGGTAAATAAATATGTTGGGAGTATTCTTCGATCCTCCTTTTTAATTTTCCATATCGCATATGAATATATATATATATATATATATATATATATATATATATATATATATATATATATATATATATATATATATATATATATATATAATGTATTCTATTTTGTATGCATCTCGATAATCTCGTTGTATTAATCAATTTAACCTATTTTCTTTTTTTACATTGATTTAACATATCTTCTTTTTCACTTGAAGGCAAGAACTAGTTCTTTGCTCTAATGATAAATATAAAATTTATATTTTTTCATATTTAATTTTTTTAATTTAACTTTTGATATGATCACTCAGAATCCAATCAATATCTATTGAGTGTCAAACATATGTAAATTCTATATTCACATCATATAATTATTTTATATAATATATATATTTATATATCATCTTACTCTAGTAACTTTTAATAATACAAAATAATTTCTTAATTATTTGTAGATCTCTCATCTCATCTCATTCGTGAGTATTGTATTAAAAGTATGAGCAAGCTTCTAACCTCGGATCTCTGACTAAGGTAAGGGAATGTAAATATGGGGTCTCAATAACTGAACGAACTTGAGACTTCAAATAACATACGAAGTTGATTAATCGAAAAGCACTACAAATGAATTCTGTTGGGGTCAATTAACGTTTCCGTAAGTCGATGTTGGGGTCAATTAACCTCTCAAATCCGCAAGACATCACAAGAAACACGTCTCAGAAGCCGTTGCAATGATTACGGTGACACAGTGGAAAGGTCGTGGGAATGTGACGGCCAACGTGGGCTTCCCCGTTAGCCTCTCTCTCTCTCTCTCTCTCTCTCTCTCTCTCTCTCGGACGCCACAGAGGCATTGAATTAACTCCATCGGATCGTATCTTAATTTCTGATGTTTTGGGTTTGGGAATCCTTTTATAACACCATCACTCCACTCCATCTCTTGCTTCCTTCACAGCCCCACACCCCACCGGTCTCTCTTCTCTCCTCCCTCCCGCCTCTCTTCCTTCACTTCAACACATCCAAATTCCTACCTTGTAAGTCTCCTCCTCCTCTCCTTCCGCTGCTCGGTTTCCTTCTGACACGGAAAGCAGATATCTTTCTTCAGGCCCCATAAGAAAGCTGCCACCTTTCCAATTACCCCACCCTCGTCTTCTTCCCTCGTCATTCTCGGGTTCCTCTCCGCTTTTGGTGGGTTGTGCTTCCTCCCTCAGCTTCTTGAATTCATGTTTTATGATGATGAAAGGTTCTTCGAATGCGTTCTAGTTTGATAAGGGAGAAGGCTTTCTCGTACTCTCTGCAGCAATCTGTTGATTTCTACTCTTTTTTCCTTGAACGCCTCCATGATTGTTCTGCTCTGTTTCCCTTTCTCGAGATCCACAAGGATGGGAGACCACCTTGCGTTGCTGGTGGACCACCTGCTTACCGAATCAACGCTGGAAGCAGCCATTGGAAGCAGGAAGCAAGGCCAGATCGCCACCGACTCGGCATCCTCGGAGGACCCAGGCAAAGAATTCACTCGAAAGAGAAGCGTCAGAGACAGGGTCTCTCCGGGAAAATTGGTGGAGTGCCGAATCTGTCAAGAGGAAGATGAAGATTGCAACCTGGAGATCCCTTGTTCATGCTGTGGCAGCTTAAAGGTAAATTCTTGTCTTGTAACTGTTCCTTTGGCACAACGTAGTAGTAGTCTTTTGAAAGATTAAAGTATATTTATTTGATTGAATCTATAACAAATGTGCGCTCTCTCTCTCTCATTTTTCCTTTTGTAAAGCTACCTCACACTTTCGCCTCTTTTAGGTTAGGCCTTGTCTTGCAAATTGTACAAAGTTATTGAACTTTGTGCTGTAGAGGTGTTCAGTTCATTTTGTGTCATAGGCTATCCTCTCCTTGTTGTGCAGTATGCTCATAGGAAATGTGTTCAAAGATGGTGTAACGAGAAGGGTGACACAGTGTGTGAGATTTGCCTGAAGGTAATGACTTCCTTAATCCACCATGATGAATGATCGATCTACTACATATGTCAATATCGAAAGTGCCTACTGAAGCCACCATTTCAATGTAGCATTGGCATGACATTAGTATGTTTTCTTGTGGCATCGGTGTTGGGTTCAGGAATTCAAGCCAGATTACACTGCCCCTCCTCCTAAGCTGTTTCACTATGGGAGTATTCCTATGAACTTTAGGTGGGTGATCGATATCCAAGGCATAATTGGCGATTCAGGATCGAACTATAAACACTCACTCTTGTAATGTTTTCCAGAGGAAACTGGGAGATCACCAGAGAAGACCTCGATGACTCTCGGATCATAACATTGTTTCCGTCAGAACGCGATACGATGCGTTCCAGCTATGGTGATTTATCAGCATTGAGCACAAGAAGCACCGTTTGCTGTCAAACGGTTGCCATAACAGTGAGTTTGCTGCAATTTGCATCACATTTTGCTCTCTCGTGCTTGGATAGATGGAATGATAATGATACTTGTTCTTCTTCTTGTGCATGTCCTCCAGTTCATGTTGCTTTTGCTCCTTCGCCATATGCTTCCTCTCGTGATAAGTGGAACCGAGCAGCACCCGTTCGCTCCCATCTCAGTAAACGCTCTGAACCTAAGAAATCAAAACAATGGTCTTCAGCATGCTTCACTGGTTAATATTAGCTTCTTCTTTTTTAAGCCTGTGTGTAATGATGTGTAAATCAGATACTGCTGTTGAGGACTGCTGGAATTTCACTGCCAGTCTTTCTGATGATCAGAACAATAAGGACATTTCGACATCAGCAGGTAAATTGTTTTTCCCTCTTGTGCTCATATTCTGGAAATCATTTTTAGTTCCTACTTGAGATGTTGCAGAGAAGATGAGCAGCTCTCGGTAGCATCGCATTGTTAGAAAGGATAAGAGAAACAAATCCCACCGTCCTTGTGTCGATGCAAGAAAAGAGGTCAGACGAGAGAAGGTGAGGAGGAAAACTGGAGATGCTTCAAGCATGATCACATCATGACATTTGGCATGACTGTGCACTAGTAGTTTTGCTGCCGCTTTGTACAGTCACTAGTTTTTATTATTCTGTATTCTTCGGTTGACGCAATGAATTGATGTTGGATTAATGGGTCGAATCGTATGCTTAATTTAAAATTATTTTAAAATATACTAAAAAAATTATACATAGTAAAATTAATTAAAATTTGTGTATTAAAATAATAATAATAATAATAATAATAATAATAATAATAATAATAATAATAAGATCAACTAACAATTATAAATATAGATACCATCTATTTATATGTCGATGTTCTCTTAACAAATAAATAATAAAAAATTAAAATCAAAATTATTTAAGTACTTTTATTATATTATAAAAATCAACAATCCTGTCGATTTTTTTTTTTTTATGCATCCAATCCAATAATCGAAACAAATCGTTCTCGTTTTCAATTTTTCTGACTATACTAAAATATCATAGTCGTAAAAATATTTAGTAAAGATAAGATCGAGAATCATTTACCAGTTTCTCGTGTTCTCGTGGCCATGAGAGCCACATGGATGACAATTCAACAACAGCAACGTGTCCTTAGTTTAAAACTACGGTATCTCTTTGACTTGATCCTTAGGATTCGATGATCGATCGAGACACATAGCTACTCTTCTCATCGCGTTGCTCTTGAATTTTTTTTAGTTTAAGCTTATTAATTGGACCCATCCAATCTGCAACCTCAACACCAATGCTGGACACCCATTTGTCTTTTCTTAGTCGGTATCAAAGCAAAGCTGGAGAGACATTATTTAATATGATGGCAGAGCTTTCTAAATATTGTCACCACTGACTTCATGTGGCGTTTAAATCACATATTAATATACTTTGATCTCATCTATCTATCTATCTATTGACTTGGTCAAATTTGAACCACTAATCTAAAATACTTAAACTGACATTAATAATTATATATTCATCATAATTATTAATATTATTTTTTTCTCATCATCCTAATATAAGACTAATCGAAGTGTTACGATGATGTTTAAGATCTTTGTTAATTGCACATCTCTGTTTCTTCTCTAGTGTGAAAAATATTAAGTCATTTCATAATAGTTTATTTAATTAAAAAAATTTATATCATAAATTTTATTTCTCATTTATTTTTTTTAATAATTATTAATTTTTTTAAAAAAATTATATAGTACTTTATTTTTGAGCTCGCACCACACCGTAGATTTTCGTCTACACATCACTATTTTTAGGATTACTAGTCACTAAATTAAATCTTAAGAATATCGAATGTTGCAGAAGATTAATAATAAAAATATAAACTTAGAAAATAAGAAATTACTTGATTCAAACACTTAGTAACCTATAAAATTTATGAAGAAATATCAAATTCTTCATAATAAACTATAAGCTCACTCGAATTAACATACATTCAAGTCCAAATTTAAATAGCTAAAATCTACTGTAAAGAAATCTAAAAATAAAAAAAATATATATATATATATATATTTGTTTTTTTTACGGGAAATGATAGAAGAAACAATCGTCGACTAATGTCCTAAGATATCGTTTAGCAATTACTTTCCCGACATCCGTGTCTTAATAAATCGAGAGTTTTGACTTTGGGAGTCAGCTCCATCGCTTGGCGATCGGCCAAACACGAGGATCGAGTCGGAGGAATTCCGTCAAACGATGGATCGGTCCGTGCTTTGATAACCTCTTTGCCTAATTCGCTCCGCGTTCATGTTTGACGCCGTGACTGGTTGACCCAATTTTCTCTTCTGGCTGCTCAAGGAATCCAAATATATTGGGGTGCTGTTCTTATCTTCAATTGCGACATTAAACTGCTACACATTCCCACGCATTTCAATCGATCCCACCCGTTAAGTCCTATCCGAGTGTGACGACAATATTCAGAAAAAAAGTGATCTAAAAAAAATGAACTCGGATTATAATATTGAATTTTGGCCTATAATATAATTATAATTCAAGTTAAACTGAGATGTGTGTCGACGCTAATCAATTAGACTAAGCTTATCGATTTATAATATAATATCAGAGCAAAGATTCATGCAAAAGAAATGACTTTTGTTCACCCAAAGATTGGCAAATGTACTTTGTCATACGGTGCTGCTACAAAGAATGACTTTTGTTCCACTCGGACACAGTCGATGGTATCATGAAATGTATTATTGAGGAGGTTCCGTAGCCAACCAACCTTGAAGACGCTTTTCATCAAGCAATAGAGAGAGAGAGAGAGAGAGAGAGAGAGAGAAAGAGAGAGTTGCTGCTACTTCATAATACCTCTCTCGCCCTTAGCAACAAGATGGGGTACGAGATGCTCCTAATTAAGAGCCCGAACCGGATGGAGTCACGAAAGCTTGGATTGGCTCTCCTCGTAGGATTCTGCATCGGCGTCGTCACCAGTTTCATCTCCATCACGCTGTCTACAGGTAATCTCAGTTTCCTCGAAGCTATGATGAAATCAAAGAAACAGTAGATTGATGTGTTGCAACAACATGAAAGATCGTTTGCCGCTTTGCAGCTGAACAACAGTTTTCCTTGGCCTACGGTGCTCGCGCCAATCCTTCGCCGGAGATCAACCTTCATCCACACATATCAGGTGAGAAAGAACGTCTGCAAGGTCTTGCGACGTGATTCAGTTTGATCACTGGGTTGAGGGAGTCCGCGAAGACTTGATTGCTTGGTCTCAACACTAATCTTTGGGAAGATGCAGGCCGATCCGCCACTGGTGTCATCAGAATGAAGCAGACTTCATCGTCGACCAACTACGCCGCTCATTCGACAGGACAAACTAAAGATGATGCTGTGGAATTAGGTGAGAGAACTCAATTTGATCTACTCTACCATAGTGAATTGCCAAGTTGAGACGTCTCTCTTTTGACTATAGGATTGCCAATGATGACATGTAGTAATGGATAACGTCTGCTCTCTCTTCATGTCCAAACGTTACAGCAAGCGGAAAGGAGACAGAGGAGGCCAATCACGGAGAGAATGAGGCCGAGAGAGTGCAGCACACAACCCAGAAGCAAGAAGCAATCGAATCTAAGCCACCAGGTATAGGTGATCGTTTCAACGAGCATATCGGTTTCGAGCGTGGTGAAGCTACCAAGGCAGCTTGCGATCTTTCCAATCCAAGAACCGACGTCTGCGAGCTTCACGGCGATGTTCGAATTCACGGGAAGTCTTCCTCTGTGGTTCTTGTCAGTGCCGATCGCGAACCACGCAATCCAGAAAGAAGACAGTCGTGGCAGATCAAGCCTTATGCTCGCAAGTTCGACAAGGCAGCGATGGCGCACATCCAGCAAATGTCGGTGAGATCGTCGAATGGCCTCGGAGACGACGTCCCTCGCTGCACCACCAACCACAGCGTCCCCGCCGTCGTGTTCGCGATCGGAGGGTACAGCGGCAACTACTACCACGACTTCACCGACGTCCTTGTTCCGCTGTTCATAACCTCGCGACGGTTTGATGGCGAAGTCCAACTCGTGATAGGGACGACGAAGCTGTGGTGGATCTCCAAATACGAGCCGATCCTGAGGAAGCTGTCGCGGTACGAGATCGTCTACTCTGGCAGCGACGATCGAGTCCACTGTTACCCGCATGCGATCGTTGGCCTCCACAGCCACAAGGCCATGTCCATCGACCCCGCCAGGGCTCCAAACGGATACTCCATGGTCGACTTCACCAGGTTCATGAGGAGCACCTACTCGCTGGGGAGGGATTCCCCGATCAGACTGGGCGACGGCGGAGGCAGGAAGCCGCGGCTGCTGCTGATCCCGAGACAGGGGACTCGGAGATTCACCAACTTCCGGGAGATCGTGGGGGTGGTGGAGGAGTCGGGCTTCGAGGTGGTGGTGGCGGAAGCGAAGATGGGGAGCAAGGTGGCGGAGGTGGCGAGGGTGGTGAACTCGTGCGACGTGATGATGGGGGTGCACGGCGCCGGCCTCACCAACTTCGTGTTCCTGCCGACCGGCGCGGTGATCATTCAGGTAGTCCCCTTCGGCAATCTGGAGAACATCTCCCGGTCTTGCTTTGGGTACTCATCGGAGGACGCCAAGCTGCACTACCTGGAGTACAGCATAAGGGAGGAGGAGAGCAGTCTGATCGAGCAGTACCCGAGAGACCACCCT
Source organism: Musa acuminata AAA Group (assembly GCF_036884655.1). Taxonomy (NCBI): domain Eukaryota; kingdom Viridiplantae; phylum Streptophyta; class Magnoliopsida; order Zingiberales; family Musaceae; genus Musa; species Musa acuminata. Next base: position 35,329,702 of record NC_088356.1, on the reverse strand, counting down.
GTGTTCAAGGACCCCAAGTCGATTCACAGGAAGGGATGGAACAAGATGGGGGAGGTGTACTTGGACAAGCAGAACGTGAAGCTGGACGTGAACAGGTTCAGACCTCTTCTGCTGAAAGCCCGACAGCTTCTCCATCGATGAATAGGACAGAGAAGACGAAGAAGATTATGATGATTTGTGATTTGCTTTCTCTTCTGATCGGGTGACAAACAAGGAGATGGATTTCACACTGTATAATAGCTGAGCTCTGTTCCTCAATCAGGAACATGATTTCTCTCTTTCAATTGAAACAAAATGATACCGACATCTTAAATTGCAAAGGCGTAATGCAAAAAAGTAAGAAAGTTCAATCAGATCTCACCCATACAAGCAACGATTGAAGGGTCATATACTAGCATGATGAATAGTTCAGACATCTGATCCGAAATCGTTTTCATAAGTATTAACTTTTCCTACGACAGCATAAAGAAAATGGGCGGGAAGAACATAATTGCCGCAAATCATACGACGAAAACAAATTAAAGAAATATCCACGGATTGCCAGACTGGTTTCCAGTCGAAGCAACAATCATACAAATGCGAGACATATTCACAGAGGCATAGAAGACGATCCAAAATAATGGTCATAACTTCTTCATCATCACCGTTCGATGAATCTGAAAAGACCATGCGAGAAGGAAAATTACGATAGCTATGCCTACGGCTGTCCAAAATGTTATCAACCATGGAGGCATTGGATTGGGAAAGAGACCTAATTCAAGGAAATACTAGTTAGATCACTTGTAGAGCACTAGAAGAAAGAAAGCATTCAAGTCGCAAATACAACAACAACAACAACAACAAGAAAGTGGTGAGTTCCAACTATTTGGATAAAAAAAGGACAACAAAAGACTAACCATGGCCAAATTTAACACAGATTAGAAGTTCCACTATGCATATTGCCAGTGAAAGCCAACAGAATGCTCCGAGCTTCTTCACAGGCTTCCTGAAAACCATGGATGGATTATGTTAGACTTCCCTCTAGCTACATCATGCTTCTTAACAAAATGAAGGCAGCACCGTTGATTTTTTTAGTGGATGAACATAAGACAAAGTTGATATCTCATTATGTTTTAATGAACTAAGATCTTGAGTACATGATAACTATTAGATTGAGATGATTAGGAATCCTGCAAGTTCATTATAGAAATACTTTCTCCAGGCAGAACTAGAAGCAAAGCATACCTGTCTTGCAAGTAGGTATTGTACTCGCGAATAGTAGGAATAGCGATTAGCCACCAGAGGACCAATCTATAAACAATCAAGGGGTTTCTAGGTGGAATCCAAAGACAAAACTTGAGAAAAAAGGTGTTCAGCTCCACAGTCATAAAAACAACACAAAGGAACAGCACTTGAATGAACCTCCATGGTCCAAGCAGCGGATGCCATTCATCTTTGTCCCATCGTGCAGGTGTAAACTGGCCCAATGTTCTTTTGACCTAGGAAAGCACATAAACATGAAAATTTTAAATCAGAAATAACTAAAAAAATTACAACAGAGATGTACATGTTACAGAGATATTAATAAGGCAATTGGTTTCACAGAATGAAGCAACTAAGACAGATCCACCAAAAGAAGACATGAATAACCCTACCAATTCAATAAATATTTGTATCAATTTGTATATTACATCAAGCAGGTATAAACTGGCTAACTTTTCTTTTGCCTTGTGTAAACCACTTAGGAATAAAAGTCCATTGCAGAATTTGTTCTCCTAACTCAAGTAATAAGAAAATCTAAAGGACCATTTAGAGTATGTTTGGTGGAGCATGTTTTGAGCTGTTTGTAGTCTTCGTTCCACAAAGAGGCAAAAAGGGTCTTCCCCAACAAGTCCACAAAGTATCGAGAGATTAGCACCAAGCTTTGTAAAACTGTTCATTTATTTAATTTCTGAAAAGAGATTCTTATCTAATCAAATGTCATGACAGATAATAAAACCCAAGAGATTCATAATTCTCATATTGGCAAGTTCTAAATCATGTTACTAAAAACCGACACAGAAAAAGAAATTTCAAGCCCAAACTAGCTATATATCAGAAAGGAAAATTCAAATGTTTGTAGAAGCTGTAATGCAGTCGTAACAGAACATACCTTACCAATTATATTTGGCTGCCGACTTATGCCAACCCACTCATAGGTTTTTCCATCAAAGTACCTTACAGTACGCATTCCTGCCCAGATACCTGAATCATAGACCAATTGGCATCATAAACCCAGGCAAGTCTTCTTTTGTTTGGTTGAATGTAATTTTTTACAGGAAAATATTAATTCACGGGACAAAACAGCAAAGAGAAACAGAAGAGATAGAATCTTGCTTAGGAATGTTACTAGAAACTAATCAAATCTTTCAAAGATGGAAAACTAAGTCACATTCAACTCTATCTCTCTCAATTTCATTCTAGATATTTCCAAGTTAATTCACAAATATTGTGAAGATGGAAAACCAAGTTAGACTTTTTATAGTTGCAGTATGGGATCAGGATGTAAGTGTTACTATAGGTACTCCACCAAGCATTATGACAAAAGAATTAAACACACAAGACAAACAATTTTATTTTCTGTTTTTCTGGGTTAATTCAAATCAAGAACTCTAGAGAAGGTATTTTAGAACTTTAAAAGCATCATTTGTATTCAGTAAATGAAACATAGTGATTAGGATCTCACCAAACCAATTGCAGATAATGATGTCCAAAATAATACTGTCCCACCAGCACTCATTAAAATTTGGCAACATATGGCGAAAGGTAAGCTGCGACCATTAGGTGACATCTTTTTAAGAAAATGCTGAGAACTAGAAAAATATCACATACTATATTGGTAAAGCTGCAGAATTTGAAAACATACCTCCATTGTTTCAAAGCCAATTGACAACACCCACAAAAGGGGCTGGTTACGTATCATTATAGCCTTTCCCCACCACCCAAAAATATGAGCAGGAACAAATTCATCAAATAATGTATCCTGGAATCATTTAAGACACTATTAGTGTCTGCAGTATCTAAAAGGTATATGTTTTTTCAGAAATATAGAAGGGAATGAAATTAGGCTGGTGAAAGGAGAAATCATACATAAACGTTGTTAAACCTGCTTTCAGGATTCTCAGGTACATAAATACGGCAATCAGTGCCATACGACCTTTCAGGTAGTTCTGAATAAACATAAACAAAGAACATGTGTTTCTAAATCTTCGAAATGAGTTGTTTTCATGACACAAACAGAAAGGCTTCCAAAGTCAAATACTTACCAACTCCTAGGTCCGAATGGAGAAATTTCATAAATTCCCGAGCATCATCACGATTCTGAGGAGCAGACAAAAGAAACAGGAGAAATGTTTATAAAATTTACAGGTAAAAAAATGGAAATTCTTAGCTTAAATACTTTTAGAATGAAGCCTAACTACTATGCAAGACAAAAATATATATCAATGTTATAGAAAGAAATATCTTATCAATTAAAAGAAACAGAATCTTCCATAATGTGATTATTCTAAGTTGCCAAAAGAAGAAAGTTTAATATATTCTGTAATACCATGGTATACATTCAAAACAAACAAGAAAACAAGAATTTTTTGGAATGTCAAGCTTAACTATGTTGCTCAAAATTTCATCCTACCTCAGAGACAACATTGAGTACCACGGCTTTACAATAGGAAAGTATTTCCAAAAGAATTAACAATAGGGAGAAGAATAAGAAATGAATCAGTGTCATCATTATGATTTATCAGATAGTTGATCAATTACAAACCTGAAAAAGCAAAAAAGTGAGGGCGACAAGATACACGACAGCCATTCCATGGACCATGCGCCAAATGGCAGGATGTGGCCTTATAAGTACCCTGACATACATCAACAAGGTAGAAATCAATATTGTCATGACATGCTGTACAGCTATTGCGACAGCTTTAGCAATCAATCTAGAGACAGATAACAACACCCTTTATAATAAAGTTATATAGTAATTGTTGAAGAAAAATGTATATGTTTTTCATTGAACAGACATGGTTTGTCACAAAAAGAGAAGAAGAAGATGAGGCACTTGATATCCTTGATTTGCCATGGACAAGTACCACAAAATCCTACAAAGCTATTGAACCATTTTTGCAAAGATTGACCTCATTAAGATGATACCAATTACTTTACAATTAAAGAAGAGGCAGTAAACTACCAGATAAAAGTCAACTGTATTTCTGATTAGTAAACAGAGAGATTGCTGCATAGCTTAGATTTCATTGATAACAAAAGTACAGGCAAGTTTCATTATTCTTTATCTAATACGTTCAAAAAAGATTATGCACTATAATTACTCCTCCAGTATATTATTGACATGAGTACTGAGAAAAATTATCGAATATATATTCTTTGATTCAGCAATTGAAGTCATAACTCACGTTGATGGTGCTTGCAGCAAGGAATAGGCTAGGTAGACTGCAATCACTGCCCAGACACCTCTTAAGAAACAAAAGAGATCACTGAAAAGTGAGTCCAATATTGTTAAAGCAAATCTAATGCAAAATAAGAGAAATCTGCTGCTGGAGCATCAAGGTCATAGTCGAAGGGAGGATCAGTAACAAACATTCCAAAAGAAGTTCTCAATAAGAAATAAGATTACCTCTTTACTGATGTAACGACATCATTAGATGCTGTACTTTCAGGATCAACTACACCACTTGCCCAACTGTAAAAACAACAGTATAGTATGCATTGCATCAGTCCATGATAATAACAATCAACAATTAACAAATATATGTCTTAGAATTGCCAGATCTGTTATGCGGTTTGTCTGAGAACTTTTTCAACAAGTGACTAGTAATTAAATCAGTAACACAATTTTAACTTTCGCTTGACAAGTAAGCAAGAAGTCTGCAGCTTGCTAATTGAGAATTTCTATTATTCTAAATCAGATTACACAATAGTCTTACTAAGGTACAGTCCTTTGATTATGTAAGGTTCTTAGGTCTGGATCCAAGAGTCTGTACAAGACTATAAGCAATAACATTATAGACTTCTAGTTAAATTCCACAGTGATCGTTCTTCTGAAAATGGCAGACCAGTCTTTCCTTTTCTTTATAATTTCCTCTCATCAAAGTAAATGACTAAACCCAAACTCTTTGCCAACTAAAACCATAAGCATGTGATGCACATAGCTTACATCCAAACAGACTGACAAATTATTAGTGTCAATCAATGATGAGTGCAGTTTAGTATACGGTACATCAGATATCCTCCTTGATCAACTTAATCAAACTTTAGAAGAGGGAGGGAAACAACTTATCAGAAAGTATCATATATTGGACAAATAGGAGATTATATATATGCTTGGTAAGACATAGATTATTATATATGCTCTGTAAGTTAATACAAAAGGACTTGTCAAATTGGCAAGAAGCTGGACTCACACTAACAGGCATGTACCAATGAGGAGTAAAGAGATTGTGTGAGGCTTGTATGCCCAAGCTGTCCATGGATCAAAATCACCAAAATCATTTAATGATTTTGCAACACCATCTTCTCGAGATACGAAGTCTCTTTTTGCTGTTTTCCGCAGACCATTGACGTCCATGAGCACCACCGAAGCAGCTCCCCGGATGTGCTTGATGGGAGTTGAAACAGGAAAATCATATACACAGAACTCTAGAAAGAACTGATATCATTTCTCAGAGACAAAACAAAAGGTCAATTTGCAGGTTGTTAAACAAATCCAGTATCATAAAGTTCCCTGGAAAAAAAAGAAAATGCCAGATGCATACTCGTTGAAATAATGAGATTCCTATGCCGATGAACTGTCATATAGAACCATCCGATGATAAGACCAGATGTCTTCCACGACTCAAAACGAAAAAATATGCATTATCTTCTTAAACTAAAGATGTTTAGCGTGCAGATGATTGCAGATCATAAAATGAAAACAGATAAGACTCTTAAAAACCTACCAACTAAGATGATCCAAAGTCCAAACCGCTATATCCCCACAAATCAACAATAATAACTGGAATGATCATACAAAGAGCAGCGTTAAATCTCAAGAAAGAAGAGGCTGCACTATGTGCAGAGCAGTGACGGATCAGTTCAAAATCTGCGCATATTAAAAGAGAGCGGAAGAAATAAGCTTTAGAAGTTAGCAAAACCTTCTACGACAGCAGAAGGATGAAGGAGACCACTCAAAAGTAAAGAGGAAACGAAACCCCAAAAAGAGTTCTTGGGTTCTTAAGGCTTAATCACGATCCAAGTCCCAAACTTGGGAGCACCTAAACGATCCGTGCTACAGGAAACGCCAAAATGGTACCTAGTAATGGTGCACCAGTGATCATTCTCCTTGACTAAATATCCTCTCAGAAACAAACACCGAGCTAAGGATCAATGACACAAGTGTTTTCATCGCAACGTAACATCATATAAACACGGAAAGGATTGCGAAGAAAGCATGCCTTTTTCGTTGTTTTTCCTCCCCAAAAATAGAAGCTTTCACAGATTTTCGAGACAATAGGTCAAAAACGAAAGAAAGAAACACCAAAAGGCAGAAGGCTTTCGCAAAAGATTCTTGGAAACGCAGAAGCAAGAACGCAGAATACCTCAAACAGAGAATAAAGGAAGGGAATGGCTGCCGCTCGCAGAGCAATCGTCCTCTTCTTTTTCTCTTCCTTTCTTTCCTGCCCTTTCTTCTCCGGCAACTCGAATGTAAAGTCAGCAAAGCGGCGACGGATCGAACGCGTCAAGAAACGGGGAGAGACGAAACAGGGGAAGGGCGGTTCCCTTATCCCCGTTCCTGGAAGAATTACTCACGTAGGAGGGGAGTGGCCGACAGGGCCGTCCCCCCGTCGTACGATCAGAAGACGAGGAGATCCGAGCCGCCGAAAGCAGTCCGAATCGATCAAAGGCGCAAATTCTTTGGTATCGGCTATTTGGGCATTGATCGATCGAGGGAGACGAAACAGGGTGTGGAGAGAGGAAGATAAAAGAGGGGGTGGGGGGAGGGAGGGAGAGTGTTGACGGTCGAAGGAGAGTTCAATATATGGGAAGTGGAGAGGGGTCATGTAGAGCACTAACCCCCTCGGAGTTGCGAATATTTACATAAGAGGGAATTCATCATATATTTCTTTTTCTTTTTTTAATAAATAAAAAAAATTCATGTATTTTCTCGAATAATTTTATTCGCTATATTTCGAAAGCAATACGCACCAATATGTGTTTTGCTCAGACTCATCAAACCATTTCAAATACATATTAATAAAAAAATCAGAGCTTCGAATTATTATGTACAAGATTAAAAATATTAATTTGATGATAATATATCAGAATTACTTATCAGCAATTGAATATTTGAAATTTTATTTAATAAATTTATATTTAAAGTAATTGATTTAGTGTCCATATAAGTGGACCAAAGTTGAGTGTTTTAAAATTAAAATTAAAAAAAAAAAGTCTCATCTTTATCATTTCCTTTTGGGGGAACAAAAAAAATATTTTAGGAGACATGAGGCACTTTTTTGAGTTATAGGGATCAATTCTTTTCATTCATAAACTTTGCATAATGAGGCATTATTGTTGGTAGGAATGTGAAGCTACTATGGTTGTTAATTCCTCTGCTTAGCCTTAGTACATAAGAGAAATCAATGTTTGGCTTGGTCTACAATGTCCATATGAATCATTCAAATAAAGAAAAAGACAACTGAGCACACAATATAAATTGATGAGTTTTAAGTTAAAACCAGTCAGAAGTCAACATATATCAGATTTGATATCAATTCAATCTAAAAAATTATTATTAATTTCTAACATAATATTTAAATTTCACAAAAAAAAAGTTGATGCAATAAGAGTGAAAAAAATATTCAAATTAGAATCTGATCTACCTTTATGAGTAAGAGGAGGGAGATCGACTGAACCACACATAAGGATAAAATGTTCGTAAGTATTTATGTATACAAAAATAAAAAAAACATGACAAAGATAATAAAATTACAATAAAAATTGAGAAAGTGAAGTGACATACATTAGGTATTGTGTCTATAACTTAAAACTTTTAGAATTAGATTAATATTCGTGTCCAGACTTATTATATATATTAATCGTACATGGATTTAAGCGAATTCAATGTATGTTGACCTGATCAAATTTGACCTGTACTCACGGATTCTTGACGGAGGGCATTGTGGGAAGGAGACGACCAAAGAGAAGGTCGCATGAGCCCTGAAGGGGGACAAGGGAGATGAGGACAGAGGGAGAGGCAAAACAAGGGAAGCGGTGTAGGGCGTAGGGGGCCGTCCTATATATATATATATATATATCTTTCCACGCTTACTGACAGCAGCACAGTGATCCCTCTCAGAGATTGCCACTGCCACGCATAATAGCCTCCTCATCTTCACAGTACAGTTCCCACCACCACCACCACCACCACCACCAGGAAAGGAGCCCATTCAAATGATAACACGTTCATCCCAGACCCCCCCTCCCACCCCCCCTACGTGCACAAAAAGGCTGGGGAGCGAAGTAAATGATCCCCTGCTCCCAACGTACGGTTCATCAGAACCTAATAATGAGTAGCCATCTCATTCAAGAGCATGATTGATAAGGACACTTCATTTCCCTTACATCCACAGTCCCTTTCCTCTCTCCCTCACCCCCTCTCTCTCATGGATACCCAACATGCCATCATCCCATGGAATGACTTGACATTATCTAGTTTAATGAAAACAGCAGTCACCCGAAAGAATATAAGCCAATCATAAGAACCAGCCTAAACCGTGCATTTGTGTCCATTAAAGTCTCAGATGTATTGTACCTTATCGTTTATTATTATTATTATCATCAGCCAGTCGTCTGACTTTGAGGGCTCCGTAAGCTTTCATTTTTCTGTGATCTAAAAGAGAAATCATAGGTACGTTGCTACAGACACTTCATATCTGGATACACTATTCTTCTTGCCCTTTGAATCTTTCAAATCCCTCCGCCAATCTCATCTACTGTCAAAGGACACGCTTCCATAAGCTCGCTCACAGTCATTTTCAACTGATAGATCATATCACTGCAACGCAGTGGTATAAGGAACACCGTGAAGATGTGGGCAAAACTGCAAGCAAAAACAGTGCTTGGTTTGTGCTGTGCTGTTACTAATCGATTACATTAGCTATATATCGCACGACCAAGAAGAGTGTGTTCTTCACGTTCGACTCCCACCGTCTCATCCTGGTATTATTTTTAGAGAAATAAAAAGAGCCCAAGGAATCAGTCTGAATTAGTCCTGCAAACAGTACTTGGTTTATGACTTGCAGTTACTAATAGATTACGATAGCTATCCTCTGAGCAAGAAGAGGGTGTTCTTCTTGTGTGTGCTGTTGCGATAAGATAAAGAGAGAAGTTTCCTTCTCCTGTGTGAGTTTTTTTGGAGGAGAAAACAGGAGCTGGAAAGATTTGGAAGCAAGAGTGTCTCGGTTTGTCCCTCCTCTCTCTCCCCCCTCAAGTTTCAACTATTGTTCTTCTCATCATCATCTTCTGCATTCGATTTGATCTTTGAGATTCATCAACGAGTAACTTCAGCGTCGACGTACCATCCTTAAGCTGGATTTAAAGCTTCATCAATGCCTGGTCTTTACCAATGACAAGCACAGACCTGTCGCTATCTTAACAAGAGAACTTAAGATTTGTAAGCAAGTTTGAGGGTTTCCCAGAAACCCGGTAACAACCGTGTAATGCTCATAAAGGAAGTCAGGGAAAGAAGAAGAGGGGGGGGGGGTGGGGTGGAGAAGGACGTCCGTGGTGCAGCTGCACCCATCACAGGGACAGTCTTCCCTCGTTATTAGCCAAAAAATGGCAAAACAAAGTGGGGACGCAGGCGGTGGTCCCCACTCCGGCGAACCATAAAAGGAAAAAAACGCAGAAGCTTTAAATGCATCGTACGTAAAAAGTATTACATATTGTAATAAACAACATAAATTCCTTACAGATGCAACCTAAAACACACACACACACACTCTCTCTCTCTCTCTTTTCTTTGGTGGGAGGGGTGGGGAAAGAAAGGGACGGAGACGACAAAATGGCCAAAAAGTAGTGCAATATGTTTGCCAGCCCACCACCTCAACAAGAGGACAAGCGGCCCCCACAAGACGACAAAAAGTGACATCTCCTACTTAAATTTGACAGTACTTTGGTGACGCCGCTGTTGCCTCGCTGACCCACCTTTGCACCCGAGACGTTGACGCCTCAATCCGGCTCATTGGGCCCCAGCCAATGGCTACTAGTGGTTGCAACCCAACCGTTTCGGTTTAAATCTAAATAAAATCAGAATCAAATTCGACGATTTAAAATTAAACCAAACTCAAATTTTATCAATTCATTTTTTATCTTAAAATTTAAAATCGAAACTGCAATTCCGATTGATGTCAAACGAAACAAAAAAAAAAAAAGTTGAATGATCAAATGCATAACATTTTTGGTCAGACCAACAACTAATAAATAAATAATTAAAGAAATATTTTAGAAAAACATTAAAATATATAATTTTGATTTGAAATAAAAATTTTCTAAAACCGGATTTTTTTTTAATCTGCTAGTTCAGGTTATTGACCATTATTTTATGTTTTTTCTTGTGGAAATGCAGATTTATTATCTCTTTTCTGCGTGTTTGTTAATGGATTCGGATCTGATTTAAACAATTAAGGTAAGATAGATAATTTTCATGGAGATTCGGGTCAAATTGCATCCGCTTGGCGTCGGATTTGACTTTTGGGTTCAGGAATTCGTCCTAGCCGAAACCATTCGCCCAGAATCCCGTTTTGAGGTTGCGGCAGGTTTCAACAGCTGGCGGATACCCTGTGGGCCCGGTCAATGTCTCAGCGGCCCACCCATTGCCTGCGTCCTGTCGTCATGCGGTTTGCCAAGGGCTTCGAGCTCATCAAGCGCTTCGATCCTCCGCGGACGCGATGCCCATGTGATGCTCGGCGTTTTGTCTCCACATTCATGTGCGAGACTCTTACCATCTGACATGAGACTGTTTCAGGCGACCGGCCGACCAGGCTGAGCTGGGAGGCCATAGAAGAGGATGAGTGACCTGCTTCTGTTTTGAGGAAACGAAACAGAGCATGCATCTCTCGATCTCTTCCTCTCCTGTTGGTGAAGCCGCTGGCATTTGACTAAAGCTTCATGATGAACAGATGATTGTGGGCGAGCCTCATGTCACGAAGGTCCATCGATAGATGAAGCTGAGAGCCCACAAAAGCCATTAACAGCTGGATCAGCAGTGAATGCAGCTTTCTCAGCCGCAATGTTTATGCATATTAACAACAGAGGCACATGCAGATTGATTATAATATAGACAAGAACTTGTTTACCTGTCAGGTTACATTCATGTGCTCCTCTTCTAATCTTCCTGCTCCACCATAGCATCTGTCTTCTAGTGCTTCATTTTCTTGTCGCTGTTGCAGTAGAATTGCCAACTCCAAAATTTGAATGTCCTGTAAAATCATGACTTTCATTTCCACACATTAACTTCTGCCAGAGAGTTTATATCACGCCACTCGGTTCTTCAAATTGGATAATGAGTCTGCATACAAGATTAATATACATCAGATTCAACACCAATTCAACTCAAAAAGGCTTAAGCTTTCTAAGTTGGTACGTCTAACTAGCCATTTCCGCCTTCTCCAATGGTTATTGGGCATATTCTGTTGGCAGACAGGGAAGCTCAACCGGAAGCATGATGAAGTTTGGGAGAGGCAATTCCACAAACATCAGATGGACAAAGACACAAACGCTATCTTTCAGCACCAAACATGAGCCATTTACAAGAAGACAACCAATTACAAAGAAGACATCAAATTAGGCGGTTGAGAACCGGCCTTACATCTCCTCACCGCTGCAATGACAACTGACATGTCGGGCTGCTGGAAGCCCTTTGGCCCAATGTGTGAGGCCCATTAGATCCAGTGGACTCAGTGGAGCAATCCGATCTGCCGTCTCCATCTCCTGCTTCTCTCTACCTTCTTTTCCTGTTGGAGTCTCGGTGTCGGGTTAAGTTTCTGAAAGGTTTCCTCCTCGCCTCCGATTTACGTTCCCTATGCTCTCATGGCCGCCGCCTCGGTTTACTCGGCTCGAAGACCGAGAGCTACGTCGACACGAAGCGGCCCGACGACGTCCGGCAGGCGAATATCCACGCTGCCTGGGGCCGAAGGGCATGGACACGATGATGGCCTCCGCCAACGGCGAAGTCATCATCACCATTCTACAGGCGGTCCTACTCGGGTTGAGAACGCCAAGATCGCCGTCATTTAATTCCAGATCTCACATTCGAGGACCGACATGGAGCAGAGGAGTGTGGTCTCCGACCACACTCGAATGGACCGAATTCCCCGAGAGGAGCGAAATTATAATCCGGGGATGGTTACGAAGATCAAAGCCACAGGCTGCAATGTGCTCCTCATCCAAAAAGGCATTTTGAGTGATGCTGTGAGTGATCTCTCGCTACACTACCTGGCCAAGGCGAAGATCTTGGTGATCAAGGATGTAGAAAGAGAGGACGTTGAACTGCTGGCAAATCCCATATAGTCTCACATCGGAAAAATCAAGTTTGATATATCTCGTTTGGGTCTGAGCTTTAAAGTCAGATGCACCACAAGAAAAACCTAAGTGTTTGCTTTGGGTTTAAGTCTACACTCAGTTGAATAGTTTGAGTTTATAGTTTGAGTTTTTCTTGTTTAATAGATTCGGGTGTTTTATGACCTAGAAACATCTTCCTAAGGCATTTGTAATAGTTTCTCTTTTATAGTAGTGATTTATTCTTCATTCGTCCGTGGATATAGATCAATTGACCGAACTACGTAAATCTGGTGTTCTTGTCACTTTTATTTTTTCTACTTTATTGTCTTTGTTGGGTTGCCAAAATTACCCTTTGGTAAATTTCCTTTGGCAACGATGACAATAACAAAGATCATTGTCGAGAAATTCGACAGAATTGTCTAACTTCGGCACGTGGCAACTCAAGATGGAGGCCATTCTAATTCAAGACGGAGTTGATTTGGCATTACAAGGAGCTGAGAACATTCCAGATGGTATATCAAAGAAAGATCTTGCGGGTATGGATAAGAAGGCCCGATTCAGTATTATTCTAAATCTCTTTGACGAGGTTTTACAGGAGGTAGCTATGGAGACTACGGCTAAGAGCATGTAGGACAAGCTTAAAGCCTTATATATGAAGAGGACAGTAGAGAATCGTCTCTACTTAAAGCAGACTTTGTATATGCTTCGGATGACTGAAAGTATATCTATACTCTCACATCTTGATAAATTTGATTCATTGATTATAGATTTGGAGAATATAGATGCAAAAATTGATGATGAGGATAAGACCCTATTACTTTTATGTTCTTTTCCCCAATCTTTTAAGCATTTCCGTGATACTATGATTTATGAAAAAGAAATAATTTCATATCAAGAAATTAAATCTGCACTAAAATCTAAGGAGCAAATAGACAGAGATATCACTGGGGAAAGTAGAGAGAATCAAGCTGAAGCTCTGGTTGTCAAGGGTAGAATGGGTAAAAGAGAATTTGATAGTAGTAAATCTAAACCTAGATCTAAATCTCGACATAGAAATTTGGAATGCAGATGCTGTCATAAAATGGGGCACATTAAGGTTGATTGCTTTAAATTGAAAAATAAATTAAAGCAAAAGGAAAAAATTGTTGAGAAAACTATTGAGTCTACTGAAGCTAGTGTAGCAGCTAATGAGAATGATGGAAATATTTTCTTTGCTACTGATAACAAGACGAGGTCTAAAAATAAATGGATTTTAGATTCGGGTTGTTCTTATCACATGTGTCCTAATAGAGATTTGTTTTCCACATATGAATCTTGTAATGGTGGAATTATTTTGATGGGCAATAATGCAGCATGTGATGTTGTTGGTAGAGGAACAATCCAAATTAAAATGTATGATGGTATTGTGAGGACGCTCACTAATGTTAGACATATTCCTGATTTAAAAAAGAATCTCATCTCTTTAGGCATCCTAGAGGCTCTTGGGTGTAAATACACAACTGAAGGTGGAGTTATGAAAGTTTCTAGAAGTGCCCTTGTTGTTATGAAAGCTTGTAGGTCCAGTAGCTTGTATATTTTGCAAGGAACTACTGTCACAGGCTCAGTTGCAATCTCGTCATCATCATTGTCTGATTCTGATATCACCAAATTATGGCATATGCGTTTCGGTTATATGAGCGAAAAAGGTTTGAGCATATTAAGCAAAAGGGGTCTACTTTGTGGACAGAGTACTGGACCACTAGATTTTTGTGAACACTGCATTTTTGGAAAGCAGAAAAGAGTCAGCTTCAATTCTCCGGCAGTTCACAAAACAAAAGGTACTCTTGACTATATTCATTCAGACCTTCGGGGTCCAGCTCATGTTCAGTCTAAGGGTGGTGCCAGGCATATGTTGATTTTCATCGATGATTATTCAAGGAAAGTTTGGGTTTATTTTCTAAAGCATAAAAATAATATTTTTCTAACATTTAAACAATGGAAGACTTTGATTGAGAAGCAAACAGGTAAACAGATTAAGCGGCTTCGAACAGATAATGACATGGAATTTTGTGAAGGTGACTTTGATGAATTCTATAAAAATGAAGGAATTGTTTGACATCGTACTGTTAGGATGACGTCTCAACAAAATGGTGTGATCGAACGTATGAACAGAACACTTTTGGAGAGAGCAATGTGTATGATCTCAAATGTAGGGTTGACAAAGGACTTTTGGGCAGAGGCGATTAATATGGCCTGTTATATTGTCAACCGCGCTTCTTCTGTAGCACTTAACTTTAAAACTCTAGAGGAAGTTTGGTCAGGTACTCCTGCTAATTACTCTGATTTAAAAATTTTTGGGTGTCCATCATACATGCATATAAATGAAGGAAAATTAGAACCTCGAGCAAAAAAGTACATTTTCCTTGGGTATGTTTCTGGGGTGAAAGGATACAGATTATGGTGTTCTGATCCCAAATCCCCAAAATTTATAATCAGTAGAGATGTTACTTTTGATGAATTATCTATGTTATCTTCAAAAGAGAAATCTACTAGTTGGTGAGCCTACTTCCTACTCAGATGCAGTTTTTTGTGATAATTCCGCTAAGTGGTTGATTGCGATGAATGAAGAAATTGAATCTCTCAATCGGAATAGAACTTGGGATCTTGTGAAGCTGCCTTCGGGTAAGAAAATTGTTGGATGCAAATGGGATACTATTGCTGAGGGAAAGGTCCTTGTTTAGAAAATTCATACGAAGGATAATCCAACTGATATGCTTACGAAGCCTCTTCCGGTTTACAAGTTCAAGTAGTGCTTGGACTTGGTTGGTGTTCATTGTTGGTGATTGCCCATTGGGGCTTTTATGAAGAAGGTGGAGCAAGTTTTATTGGGACATGCCAAGGTGGAGATTTGTTAGTTTGGCAAGTCCCATATAGTCCCACATCAGGAAAATCAAGTTTGGTATATCCTGTTTAACCTATAAATAAGGGCTTGGGCTTTGAAGTCAGATGCACCACAAGAAAAACCTAAGTGTTTGTCTTAGGTTTAAATCCACACTTAGTTGAATAGTTTGGGCTTATAGTTTGAGTTTTTCTTGTTTAATAGATTCGGGTGTTTTATGGCCTAGGAACATCTTCCTCAGGCATTTATATTAGTTCCTCTTTTATAGTAGTGATTTGTTTCTCCTTCGTCCGTGGATATATATCAATTAGCCGAACCACATAAATCTGGTGTTCTTATCGTTTTTATTTTTTTCGCTTTATTGTCTTTGTTGGATTATCAAAATTATCATTTAAATTTTTTGGGACTAGCTCTAATGTTAGTAAATTGCGTAGAGAAGATCTCGGTTGGGGATGGGAATATCGTGAAGATGACAGGAATAAAGGACATGCTCTATGTGTTATCAGGTCAACTCGATCCTTTGCTTTTTTGACATAGATTTTCCCTCTTAATTTTATCTGTGAATTTTCTAGGGGCAGTTGAATGGTTGCCTTTGGGTTTATGGAGTTTGTAGGGTGTTTTAGTTGTGGACGAGGATAGGAGTAATCGAAGAGGGATTGGGTATTGTGATGTTTCTGTGTTGGGTCTATTTTTATGCTTTTTTTTTTATATATATACAAAGGTAAGTGATAAAGATGAGATTTGGTCCTAAGATTTTACGATGATCTAACAAGAAGTTTACCGGCTAAACTAGTTAACACCTTTAAGATTAGGTTTTGAATCGATAAATGAGTCTAATATACTAGTACCAAAACAATATTTTAGGTGTAATATGTCGAATGAGATTTCAAACTGTTAATTAATATTGTAGCAACCATGGATATTGCTTAGTGGTTGACGCCGCCAAGACATGTTGAAAGAATAGTGGGATGGTTGAATTAATGTCATCATTATGTTTGAAAATGTATTTAGTGTCATAATAGGGAAGGTATTAGTTTTTTTTGTCTTGGACTGTGAGGGTTGAGGTGAGTGATGACTTGGTCCCTTGATTAATCTTAGATATTTGACAAGATTAATATAGTTTATGGGTATGCCCTATAATATTTTACATGTTTGGTATCAGGACTGTTTGGTTCACTATTGTGGTTAGATCAAGCTGCAACCTAACTTTGTGCTAGTTTTAGTGTCCTTGATTTGTTCGGATGTCTAGAATGCTACCACTATTTATAGGTTTCTGTTTAGTTATCTAATTCAAGAACCTCAATAGAAATGATGCTTGATTTCAGGATCCAAAATGCATAAGATCAGTATTATTTTTGAAACCATGACTGGGAAAACTATCTCATGTAAAGTTTGTATACATCAAATACAAACTCTCCATGGGTCTGTATATGGATGTTTGCTATTGTGAGGATTATACATTCTTCCGATCAACTGTCTGCTTTCTTTTCTGCATCATTGCCATGCAATTACCAGTTGGATGTTACCTGCGCTTCTTCAACCGGTGGTGTTGTTTGCCCCTCACATTATTTTCTGATTTTAGATGCAGGAAGATTTCCTTTTTTTTTTTTTTACATTAGTTCTTTATTAAATTCCATATATTAGTTGGACATTTTGATATTGACTTCAATTTGCATAATTCATGACATGATTTCTCATTGCTGGTGGAGGTGCTCCAGAAATTGAGATGTGAAGGCAACTTGGTGCTTGGGCAAAAGAACTTCAAGGAATGAAAAGTTACTGCATAAAGGAGTTTGCAGAAGCTTTGGAGGTAATTCCTTACGCTTTAGCAGAGAATGCAGGGTTAAACCCCATAGTCATTGTTACAGAACTTTGGAACAGGCATGCCCAGGGTGAGACTAATGCTGGTATCAACGTGAGGAAGGGTCTGATCACCAACATATTGGGGGAAAATGTGGTGCAGCCACTGCTGGTTATCACAAGTGCAATTACACTCGCCACCAAGTGTGTGAGGATGGTCTTAAAGATCGACGGCATTATGACTGTGAGGTAGATTGGAGCATATGTCAACAGGCAACAAGCTTGGGACTTGTATGATTTCGTTGTACTTTTGATGCTTCTCTAATCTACAAGATCGATGACATTATCACTGTGAGGCAGATCGGAGCATATGCCAACGGGCAACAAGCTTGGAACTTGTTAGATTTTGTTCTACCTTTGATGCTTCTCAAATCTACCAGAGCTGCAACGCAAGCAAGGGCCACTCCTTTTTGAGTCTTTGTTACCAGTTTAAGAGTCGTAGCGATTACAGTCTTAATTTGTTTATAAGTATGTTTGTTGTTAAGAGTATCTATCGTGGTTTTTGCCTTGACTTGCTGGCGACTCAGCCATCATGAAATTGAAATGAGTGAATCCTTGTTATTTGTTACTTGTTCACTTTGTTCAACCAGTGAGCTTCATATTATTTGTTCAACCCGAGGTGGCATTTTAGAGAACATGTACTCTTTAAGAGGAGGTCCTTTTGATGGTGATATAAACAACGTTTTCCATTCCTTGCCTATCGTATCCTTTTTTCCTTTACTAAGTTCAGCTATTTGTCTTAGCAAGACATGTATGCATGTTTGATTTGTGCAGATATTTGACTGTTCTTTTGCGGATGGAATTGTTGTTTGCTTTGTCAAATAATTAAGTCATGCAGATCGATCAATTTCAAGACTGATACGATATGGTTTTTACCAACTAAACTAGTTAGGATTTCTTTTTTCCCCTCAAATTTCTGGAAGGCTAAATGTTGGAAAATAAGATTCATTATTATCTAAGCTAATTAACATGGCATGGAAGAGACCTTTGAATCCTCAATTTAGGACGAGTAATTGATATCTGCTCAGGCAAAAGGAGTCGAGAATTAGTACAAGTGAAAATCCATACCCTACGTTGAAATATTAATTTAAAATTTGTAATTAAATGAGATTTTAGTTTGTGAATCTTAATTAAGATAGAAGTTAAGACCAAATAAATGTTAAGGTCAAAATCTTCGGCTGACCCCTCTATAAATGGTATCAACATTACAAGTTACGATGTTGAGTTTTTCTATGCTTCTCATATATTTTCCTTTTTTCTATGATTTCTTGCTGCGTACCAAATATGAGAGAGATTTTCCAACACCCACCCTAATCATGTCTATTAGAAACTAACAACACAATTAATCCTTGATCGATGATTATTCTAATCATGTTGAAGACTTGAAATGCGTAACATGAATTTGAACGCCATCAGACAAACATCAACAACTTATAAAAATTAGGGCCAGAGAAAATGGTTCAATTTGCAACATCTTCGGGATTTTGTGGGCAACATAATGTCTCTGAATACAAATTGTTTCACACAAGCCAATAGTCATGGATGGAATATTTTCTTCTAGTTCATCACTACTGTGCCAATTGCATTATTCTTATACTTATTCTGCTCCTCCAAGTTTCTAACCAAAACATCGAGTCCACAAAACACAAAATGGATACTTAATACTTAAGAACCAATTAAGCCAAAGCCAGAAACTAAAAAGAGGTGATTAGCAGTTTAGCACCTCTTTAGTAAGTATAACCCTTCTGAAACATTCCTGTCTTGGCTTCCTCACTCTCCCCCTTGGCAGAATAACGACCGAGCTGTGCAAGGGAATTAGCCTTTGCACGATCCAAGAGTGCTTTCTGTGATGCCACAACATTCTCCGGACGGCCCTGCCATGTTTTCAAGACTGTGTTTTGAAGAGCTCGAGCATAAGAGAAGGATACATGCCATGGATTGGGAACCTGGTTCATCGCATTCAGATTGAGGGTTGCCTCCATTTCAGACTGCCCTCCCGACAGAAACTGCAAAAAGAAAAAAAGAAAAGTAATCATCATTCTGAATATTTTTTTCGATGGTGTTAGCATCACATATTTCCATTCATTATTGTGAAACCAATAAATCTAGGTATATTAGACCATTGTCATGTTAAAGCCAAGTGATAATATACTCTTGTTGAGATTATTTATTGATCGTGACTTGTGTCCGTGAGATGCAAGAATTAGCAATGGCACAATGCTTATGCCCAAAAAATGATCAATCAGAAAGAATGAGCATTCAATGACATGTTTTGGAGCATACCATTATTCCAGGAACCGCAGGTGGTACCCTTCTGTTTAGCATCTTAAGTGTATATTTTGCAATCATCTCTGGAGATGCCTTTTCCTTGTGTTCAGCACCCGGGGTTACCATACTTGGCTTTAGCAGGATTCCCTCAAACACCACATTGTTTTCAGCTAGATAGTAGAACACCTCTGCCCAAACCTTTTCTGCTACTTCAAGTGTTCTTTCAATCGGGTGGTCACCGTCAAGGAGAATTTCGGGCTCCACTATTGGGACAAGACCATTGTCCTAAAACGTCACAAGAATGACAACAATTATCAAGCTATGTGTATTAAAATCAACTAAATATGATAAAGCTGCTATTTCAATCCTACAAAAATGAATAATTAAATGGAAATTAAGTCTTAGTGCCATCTAATTCATGCATGATTCTGAATTTGATGTAAGGAAGTAATTCAGTAAATTTGGCATTTTTAGTTGGCACCCCGACAATAAGCATATGATATCACAGTATGAACAAATAAAAATGATTCGTAATTCATGTTCACTAATTTCTTGACCTAAATTAATTTCACTTTTTTTTGCTCCTTTCCTTTAGTAAGTCCTTTGTGTTGTCTTCATCCTTTTGTTCTGCAATCAAGGAACACCAACAGCTCTTCAGAAGTTATATCACAATCTCTACATGAGATCATCACTTCGCCAAAGTAACCTAGATATGCATATGATCAAAACTACATGTGGGTACATGATTTATCAGATCTAGAGATTCAACTCTTATCTTTCTGAATGTTTAGGAACAATATGTGGAGTTTGCTCAAAGGCTTAGATCTACAAGCAAGCATGAGATGCCTCTGTTGTATTTTTTTCATCATTAGAACTCTGACATAAGAGCAAATGACCCTTATGTTCGGTTCTAAAAGTTTTACATGAAGATTTGGCTCATCTTGAGGATGCTTGAAGTACCTGAGCAATGGCAGCATACCGAGCAAGACCCCATGCAGCTTCCTTTACAGCCAAGGCAGAAGGACCACAAGGAATGCTGACAACTGTCCGCCTGAAGTTTTTGGCAAATGTTAAGACATGACCAAATTAGCAATTATACTTAGATGCATGATGAAACCAAGAAGCATTTGCAGTCCCAGCCAGGGATTTAAACCCACCACTTGGCAAAGCGTGCTCCTTGCTTGTAATATTCAGCACATCTTGAGGCCAATCCATCCAATCCTTGGCACCAAGATTCATTGTTTGATCCAGGTAATGGAACCAAACCCTTGGGAGAAAAAAAGAGAAACAATAACATTTCATACAAATAAATCAGTACAGATTCTCCAAATCTACTGTCGGAAGTTGACATTGTACTATGTCCACAAATTCCAGTGATAATTACCTTATCAACCTTTATGCCGGGCATTATTTTCTCTTGGCGTAAGCAATCCACAAACTTCTTCCCATCAGTGGTCGACTGGTAAAGTGTTTCCTCGAAAAGAATAGCCCCAGAGATATATTCGCCTAAGCCAGGTGTTGTCAACAAAAGCTGCCTGTAGGCTTGCCGATTTGCTTCCGTATTGTCCAGGCCAATCGAAGCAAGCCTCTTCCCACAGGTAGCATTTGATTCATCGATTGCAAGAATCCCACGCCCAGGAGAAGCAATGACTTTCTGAAAAAAAAAAAATTCAACCAGCATCTTTGTTCATTCATCAATAGCAAGAATTCCATGCCTCGACGAAGCAGTAAATTTCTAGAGAATAAAAAACCTATAGAATCCTTTCAACAAAAAGCATAACGCCATGCTAATGATTAGATAACTTCCCGTTTCATTGGTCTTAACCTTGTATACAATCTCAATCTGCCAGTGCCATCTTGTTTGCTAAAGTACTGCTTAACATGAAAATGATGACAAATTGAGCAGGAAAAGATATGCTACAGCCAATCAGGAAAGGTAGCACAAAACTAGAAATCTTTAACACGCCGCGATTAGATTTTCTGTGGACCAAACCAACTTCATATTCAGTACTACTACTCAGAGAGTGTCAAACCTGCTGTGCTATTCAAATCTAGTACCATTACAAACACAAAAATTGAACAAGCCCGTGATGACGACACAAATTGATCAAGCCCGGGATCATCTCAAGGAGTGTCAAAATAACAATTATGAGAAAATAATTTCATTTATGACTCACCAGCATAACAAAAAAAAGAATATCTTTTTTGTTCCCTTTTGATTTCTACGGAACAGTAAAAATGAATAAAATCACAAAAAACGTTATCTTTCGTATCAAAGATCGATAAAGACAACAAGATCGAACAAGTTCAACAGATTAATGGAAAAGAAGCCGAATCCATCAAATTCCAACAAAAAGGGTCAGAAGGTCAGAAGAGATCAACAGAAGGACAAAAAAGCGATCTTTTCCGATCCAATAAGGCTCTTTTTTGGATTCAAAGTGGAGGGATCGGGTCACAAGCACCACGAACCAGTGAAATGGGCGAGATCAGAAAAAAATATAGAGGGTTAATGACTCACGGCGGTCTGGACGAGCTCGTCGGTGTACGAACCGGCCCTGATAGGCCCCACGGCCACCCGCCGCCGTGGCGCTGCTGTGAGGATGCGGCTCCGCCGGTCCAACGACCTCTCACCTGCGATCCATTGGCTCGATGGAGCGCTCAGTTTCAACGACGCCATCTACCTTTCTCTCTCCCTCGGTGATCGCCCCTTGATCGAACGATTCACCCTCTCACTATGCATATATAGAAGGGTAGTCTTTCATCGTGTTCGCCGCCCAGCGTCACCACGGTCGAAGCCAAATATTTTGGATCGACTCACACTAAATTACCCATCTACCCTCATGAAGTTTTCCATCCGTTTCTCGAGTTTCCTTACCAAACTGGGAAAGCGAATCGGATGTCAATTCCGTGAACCGCGGAGGGCAGGTTTTAATAAACCGGGTTTAATTGATTTATATTGGAATTTATGATTTAATATTGGAATTTAATTCCCATCTTCCTCTTCTCTGTTAGGTTGGGGAGGGGTTTGGTGCACCAACCCACCCCGAGCAGCCTGTTCTAATATAATGTCATCTTTTTTTGAACTTGGACTATCATGTGATGATGACACCTCTCTGTATCTATCAGTGCTGAGAATTAGATCGGATTCAATGCATCACCAATCACACTTCGATGCAGTGGTGTTCAAATTGAATCGAAAATTTCTGTTGGAATGGATTCATGAATAGTTTAATTTTGAAAGAATACTCTTTTTTTAATTCGATTGATCGTTTCGAACTAAATTAATTTTAATTTAAAAAATACTAGTCCAATCAAATTTATTGTCAATAACTCTCAACTAATTCAATCGATTAATTAAATTAGTATAAATGTTCAAAAAAAATTAAAATCCTTAAAATCAAAGTATAATAACAATGTTAGTTCAATTTCGATCTCATAATTTCATAAATGATATGGATTTAATTTCATAAATTTTATCATGTCGGTTCCATTGGATCTTAGATTTCAGTTCGATTCAATTGAATCGATCCCATTTATTATTATTATTATTATTATTATTATTATTATATATATATATATATTATAAAATACTTAAAATTATAAATCGATTAATCAATCGATTTCGGTTCGATTTGAGACGTCTACTTTCATGAATAAATTGGATGGTATGAGCTACTGGGCCTTTTGTTCGGCTCAAAAGCTCAAATAGCTCCCGTCCGTCCGAAAAGGATACAACTATTCCAGAAGATCACACGGCTATTAAATTCCCTCGTCCCCCCAGCCCAACCCTTTCCTCCCACCCCCGGGACACGGCGGAGAGATAGAGGTCGGTTATTAACTACGATTAAGCTCGAGATGGAGACCGACCGTGTCCTTTGAGGTTTCCCCAATCTCATTAGGGTTTTCCTTTGCCCCCACACACACACCCCACGCCCCCCCCCCCCCCCCCACCCCTCTCTTTTCGTCCTCGTTCTCCGATCCCGCGACCGAGACGAAGGCTGGACTTCGCCAGCTCTCCCGATCGAACCATCAAGGCGGAGTGAGAGCACGAGAAGCGACGCCATCGCGGCAAGTGTTCGCTCCCAGGATCGGCCCCCTCTCTTCGATTCTAGGGCTTGGATTTGGATTGTTGGTTTTGTCTGTGAGGAATAGAGAGAGGGAGCGAGGGTGTTCGAGATCCTTGTGGAGATTCAATAATTGGGTGCATTCATGTTCTTAGGGTTTTCGATTCGGTCTACTATGTAAAATAAGTCCTCTGCTCGAACCGAATGGATTCTTTTGCTCTTGATGTTTGTAACGAGTAATTGTGGATGGTGCTTCAGTTTTTGTCCTCTTCCTCCACTTTCGTCGTTTTATTTTTCTCCTCGTTTGATGTTTGTATGCCTGATATCCAAGAAAGAAGACGAAAAGAAGAATAAGCTTATACTTGAACCCAGAGGTGTGGGATTTTGATTCGAGTTAGTAATTTTCATTGTACTTGAAACATCAAAACAGTTCACCTTGATAGACTCGAGACAAGAAAAGGAAGAGTTATTTATCATTCATGGAGAGCTCTGGATTAGTTAAACGGAGTAACGGGCACCTTGGGGTCACCGAGCCAATCTCGTGGAGTGGGCCGACTGAATATGATGTGATCAAGACACAGGAGCTCGAAAAGGTTGAATTTTTGAATCATACTGGTGCTTTTTTGTTTTGTTCAAATTCGTTATTCAAATGAATGAGTTATTGCATTCTACCTTTCCTTTCTATCAGTATCTTGCAGATGCTGGGTTGTATGAAAGCCAGGAAGAAGCTGTTTCCAGGGAAGAGATTCTGGGAAGATTGGACCAGGTTGGAAATTTGTGATTTTATTTCATGTTATTCTTACGCTGTTTGCTTCTTTTAGCTGAACCTCATGGTATGCGAATTTTGACAGATTGTGAAAATATGGGTCAAGAAAGTTAGCAGGGCCAAGGGATTCAATGAGCAGTTTGTCCAAGAAGCAAATGCCAAGATATTTACTTTTGGTTCTTACAGACTCGGGGTACATCCGTTCAACATTCTTTGCCCATTGATAAAAGGCATTCACATCGGAGGCTTGAATAACTTAATAATTTGCTCTTGTTGATGTTGTACCACTGTGAATGTAGTGACGTTTGACTTTTGTAAAATTTGATAAATATCAAATAATTTGCAACTGCTTTTCTTAAATTTAAATAAGAAATCTGAAAATACATGCTCACTCACTGGTTTTTGTTCTCTTCAAACGACCCTTATATGAATTGCTCCTCTAGGATCCTGTGACAGCACAAGATAACAAAACAAAATTGGTTGTATGCCTACTTTATTGAAATTTGGTTTCTGTGTGGACTCTCATTAAGAAATTTGAACAATAGTTTCAAAACTTCTGAGCATCCCTACATGTGTTTATGCATTAAAAAAAGATCAAGTCTCAGGTCACTATGGCATTCCTAAAGCAATTTTGTCTGTGGTGCAGTAACAAACATCAACCACAGAACCTTATTACAACTTACTGAGCATAATGGAAGACAAATAAGCATGATAAGTCCGTAAGTTAAGATTCCATGGGTTTAAATTGAATAAACTTGACTAATTGGGATTGATATAACCCTTAATCTAGCTTTATTAGCCAAGATTATATCACTTCTCTTAACATCTTAAATGTTACACCATGGTTTTTTCATTTTCCATCATTTACCATTCATCATCATTGTCAAAATTCATCAGCTTCTACTTCATGTTAATTATACAAGCCATCTGAGCACCAGTCTTACTCGGGAAGATGTTATAAGCTGTTAATAAAGTGTCCTGGTTAACATGTGAAAAAGTTGTTTTTTCATGGTCATCGTTGCTTATTTACTTCTCATATGACTCACCTGTCACCAATGGTTGAGCATCCAAAATTGAATTTTTTTTTTTGTGCTATTTGTACTAATGTTGGGTGTTATTATTATTTTTTATTGATTTGAGGTGCATGGCCCTGGTGCTGATATAGACACATTATGTGTGGGTCCAAGACATGCTACTAGAGAAGTATGATTAAGCTTTTTTTTATCATTCAGAATGCTGTTTTTATTTATCTCAGAAATAATCATTTGCAGTTACAATCTATTCTTTGAACTTTTTTGCAGGAGGACTTCTTCACAGAACTGCATAATATGTTGTCTGAGATGCCAGAAGTGACAGAACTGCATCCTGTCCCAGATGCTCATGTACCTGTGATGAGGTTTAAGTTTAGTGGAGTCTCCATTGATCTTCTTTATGCTAAACTATCACTTTGGGTCATACCTGAAGTAAGTTTGCTTCTCTTTGTTAGGCATTTCCATGATTTGACTAATTAAGCTGTCTTGCTTTACTTTGTTAGTCTGCAACATTATTGTTCGGAAGATTCAGGTTTATTGATGTAACAGTCATTGCTTAGACATGCGTATTCCAAGATATATCATTTTGGCTAAAAAGCTGCTTAGACGTGCTTTTGGGTACTAAAGTACTAAAATGTTTTACAGTTCCACTTTGATTGCATTGTTTCAGGACCTGGACATCTCACAGGACTCTATATTACAAAATGCTGATGAGCAGACTGTTCGTAGTTTAAATGGGTGTAGAGTCACTGATCAAATTTTACGCTTGGTACCAAATATTCAGGTCCTTGATCTCATTATAGTCCTCCACATTTAAATTTGACTAGTAATTTAGATAGAGCATGCAATAAAATAACAATCTACAAAATTTCCTATTTTATGAATTATGTAATTTTTTTGATAATTTGATTTTGTCTGATCCAGAATTTTCGCACAACCTTGCGTTGCATGAGGTTTTGGGCCAAGCGCCGTGGTGTTTACTCGAATGTATGAATCTTGTGTGCTACCGAGTTTTCCTGCATTTATTTGCATTTGTCATATATTAAATCTTTGTTTCTTGATCTTGCCTTCATGTTCAGGTTGCAGGGTTCCTTGGTGGTATAAACTGGGCATTGCTTGTTGCTCGTATATGTCAATTGTACCCAAATGCACTGCCAAGCATGTTGGTTTCTCGCTTTTTCCGGGTCTACACTCAATGGCGATGGCCAAATCCTGTGATGCTTTGTGAAATTCAAGAGGGTACTCTTGGGCTTCCTATTTGGGATCCTAGAAGAAATTTCAGAGACAGACTTCACCAGATGCCCATTATAACACCTGCTTATCCTTGTATGAATTCTAGCTACAATGTGTCATCATCTACATTGCGTGTGATGACTGAAGAGTTCCAGCGTGGAAACGAGATCTGCGAGGTGCATTGTATCACCTTATTTCCTCGTATCATTGTACATATGATGAGCATAACAAGCATGAGTTTTGCTATCATAGTCTCAATATTCTTTGTTTCCTCTGTAAGCTATCACCGAAGGTTCTTGACATGCAATTTTTTCCTTCACCTATCTCAATTTTCGTTAATTCGGAAATCTGATGGAGGTCTGTAAGAAACTGTAGATTTTCATACTGTTTCGGCAAACTTGTAGGGTATTGATTCTTCCCATTGTTGACTGCACATCTGATATTTAACTAAATCCATGCTGTGATCTTTCTTTTTCATTGTTCATTGTGGTGGTAAATGTGCTCAGGCAATGGAGGCAAACAAAGCTGACTGGGACACCCTTTTCGAGCCCTATCCCTTCTTTGAAGCCTACAAGAATTATCTTGAGATAGATATCACTGCAGACAATGAATCCGACCTTAGGAAGTGGAAAGGTTGGGTAGAATCTCGACTTCGCACACTGACACTAAAGGTTAAGTGAACTATTTCTACATCTTTCAATTCCTTCAAGCAACTTGGGACTTCATTGGACCTTTCTGTCTTGATCCCTTTACAGATTGAAAGGCACACATTTGGCATGCTTCACTGTCATCCTTGCCCACGTGATTTCTCGGACAAATCGAGACCATTTCACTGCTGTTACTTCATGGGTCTGCAAAGAAAACAAGGAGTTCCAGTACAAGAGAGTGAGCAATTTGACATAAGGGGAACGGTGGATGATTTTAAGAACTCTGTAAGCATGTATACTTTGTGGAAACCTGGAATGGAGATCCAAGTTTCTCACAGAAAACGCAGAAATGTTCCATTGTTTGTTTTTCCTGGAGGTGTACGGCCTTCTCGTCCTCCTAAAGTTGCAGGGGTGGACGGTCATGCTGTCTCTGGAAGAAAGGTTTCTGATATGGTTCATGCTGGAAAACCTGCTGGGAATGTATCTCATGTGGCAGATGCATCTACTGACAGGAAGCAAATGGAAGGAAAAGGTGCTTCTTGTGATCCGATCGTTGAATCTTCCAGTGAATCAAGAAAGGGAAAACAATTAGATAATAGGACAGACAGCAATGCTGCTAATATGAATAATCTGGTTGATCATATATTGAAGCCATCTGAAATGGGAACGCCGTCTTCATTTGCCAATGGGGTCTTAGATGTGCCTGATGAATCAAGAAAGAGAAAATGCATGGATGTCACAACAGATAGCTTTGCTACTGGTTCAGAGTTTCAGGCAGATCATTCATTTAAACGACCTGAAACTTCAGCTGCCATTGCTGCTTCAGTTGGCCCTGTTACTGAAGTTGACAATGGCGAATCTATTTTTTGCTCTAAAGAAGCTGAGACATTGGCAATCAGTAAAATAACTAGTGTGCCACCTAGCAACCTTGCTGCTCTGCCGGAGGGACTTGATGAGCTTGAATACTTTGAATCTCAGGGCCATGATAAGGGTTTCGGAGGTCCTGTTGGTGGCCACTCTGTGGAGTCTTCTACTGTCAAAGATGCCATTACGCAACTTGGAAGTTCTTATGGCAGCAACACAAAGAATGGAGGCGTAGAAGAGCTTGAGGTCCTTGTTTTCAATCTTTTTTCTTTGCTTGTGTTTTCTGAGATATTTTGTTGTACCAGAAGATAATTTTATCCCGTTAAATTTTTTGGAAGGGTTATTGCTATACAGAATTCTGTAAGTTATTGCGTCGGAACATGCAAATGTGCCATAAGCATTAAAACATGTGATGTAGCACATGTTCATTAGGGCAATTTTATCAATGAATTAAAGTCGATCACAACCATCAGATTCTTTTTTTAAAATGTATATTTAAAGTTAGCCAACTTTATCAGTTAGATTTTTTTTTTCTATAAGAAAACATTTTGTTTCATAATGTGATTGAACTAGTACTGATTCCATGAATTTGTTGATTCAGAAATCTTCAGAGCTTTCTGCTCCATATCTGGGAGGAGCTCCTGCTTCAACAGCCAATACACAACGCAAGCCCCTAAGGTAATAATTGACTTGTTTGTTTGCCAAGGTTGAAATTGATCCACTACAACTACAAATCTGCTAGTCGATCGTCCTGCCATGTCAATCGATTGTGATGTATGGCTATTCTCTTGCATTTGGATGTTTAAAGCTGAACCCTATGCAGGTTGAGGTTGTCTACGGTGGCGAAATCTGCTGGAGAGAGATCATGATTCTACTCTCCGAAGGTCAATGAAGATCCATTTGTGACTCCCCCGGGAGACATGAGACGGCCACCGGAAGAACTAATTCCGAAGACTACATGATGATTATGCTGTCCATCTTTATTCGAGTATTCGGCAAGCCTTGAAACCTATTGTAATATTACCAATGCGCAATATCAAGATCAGACTTTTGCCATGTTCCTGTGTGTTGGCTGAGTTATTTGGCTGTTGCTAGCAGCTCCGGTTTGTTTGTTTGCTTGTAATCAAGTAGGCGAAGTGTTTCTGCCATGAAGCATGTGGAATAGCACTTTTAAAGAGTTGGTTTATATAGTTAATACTGTGACAACAGTTGTAGAATGTGGATAGATTGATAAGTATTGATTTAGGAGATGAAGATTATTATGCTTGACTCGGGAGATGTTGCCCACGTCTAAGTACAGTTGATTCCATCAGATGTTTTAGATTCTTGAAGAGGGTGGGAGGGTTATTTGTTTGTCCTCTTTTTCTAAAATGAATCTTTTCTTCGTTAGGTGGTGAAACCTTTTCTAGCTGATGATAGAAAATGAAGTGGTTTAGCGTAAATTAATTGATGTTGGTAAATTGGGAGATGTCACAATCAATTTCCTTGTGCTCGCTAGTTAGTTCTGCGGAGGGTGATTCACACTTTTCGGATTTGTATATTATACGTCGAAAGTTATTAGTTCATGCGGTTGTGGTACGTTTTGTTGCCGATTCCTTTTGGTTGAGATTATAAACATCCTGTTTGGGCCAGCGGTATCACAGCTTTTCTGGTCCTTTGATGAGTGGGTCACCGGTCGCATGAGGAACACAACGCACAGTCTCTCTCTGTCTCGCTCTCATTTATAATAATAAAATGAGGAAGAAGAAACCCTCCATCGGTCTCATTTAAAATAAATCAGTAAGAAGTAACAAAACCTGATGATCTGTTAATTAATATGTTGATCTCTTGACACTAACAAGAGAATAAGATGAGATTTTGTCGAGTTTGTCTTGACATAAATTTTTTTTATACCGGGTAACGTGTAATATATTAAAAAAAATTATCGATAGTAAGATACCATGCATATCTTATTTGATTACTAGATTTATAGGTTTGAAATTTCTGGGTCTAGTAATGTCGGTTATTGGGAATGACAATCAACCTTACTAAAGTAATTGAGTATGATCATCCACTCTTGGTATTATGAGAGGAATTGTTAGGATCAAATCGGCACTAGGGGGGAGGTGGGGGGATGAATTAGTACAGCGGATAAAAACGTCAGTTTTGAAAATCTTTCATTCGATTAAAACTTATTTCGACAAAAACCGTTTCAGAGAGATGTTAACTTGAAAGTGTTTTCGTAAGGTAGTAAGAACAGTAAGCAAGTAAGGCAGTTTGCAGTAAGGGAAAATAGCAAGCACAGAAATACAAACCAAGTTTTATAGTGGTTCGGTCGTCGTGACCTACATCTACTCCCGATTCCTCTTCCGTCGAGGCTACCAGCATCCACTAATGGTCTTCCTTCAATAGGCGTAGACCAACCACCTTCTTACAACTCTATTCTCCTTTTGACAGGCTCAAGAGAGAACCTTTACACCTCTCTTTTAGACCTATATCTCTCTTCTCCCTCTAGAAGAACTTTCTAAATACTAGAAAGAAGGGACTCTACTCTTCAAGAGAGACTACAATTTTTTCCTCAAGGATTCTTTCCCCCTTTTTAACTCACTTTCTTATTAAATCTTGGATTTTGATGATGAAATCAATTGGTAAATTATTTGATCTAATCCATGTGTTGAGATAAGTGTATAGGATCAACTACGATAGTAGTAAAGCGTAATGCAGACGATGAGCCGGAGTCGACGACTCAGATGATATACCGGGAGCTCGTCGAGAGTTCATCGTGAGATCACTGGAAGCACGTTGGAAGACTCGCTGAAAGCTCGTCGAGAGATCGCCGGAAGCACACCGAAAGACTAGCAGAGAGTTGGTGGGGAGTTCGCCGGAAGATCGCCGAATGAAGAATCGACGTACCGGACCATGCTTGCCTTAATCGTAGTTAGAACAATAATTAGAGTTGATTTGGGAGGTAATCCCATCAACTCTGTTAGGGGCCAACTGGGCTCGAGTTGGACTGGTTTGGGCCGGAGTCAAGGCCCAACCAAGATGCTGAATTCCTGGTTTGGGCTCAATCTTGACCTACATCTACTTTTGGCTTCCTCCACCGACGAGGTCACCGACGTCCACTAGAGGACTTCCTTCAATAGGCGAAGGCTAACCACCTTTTTACAGTTTCACTCCTTTTGACGAGTTTAGGAGACAACCCTTACAGAATTTTCTTTCCTCTCTTGACAGATCAAAACTTGGAAGAAAAGAGGAAGGAGAACTTTTAACTCATACAACACTTTTGAGCTCTAAAAATCATAGAGTAAGATCAGGATTTCGGTGGTTTTGGTTGCTCTTTCATTGCTGAAAGGGTGGGGTATTTATAGGCCCCAACCCAGTTTGAATTCCGAGCTCAAAACTATCAATTTCCGGAATTCTAGGGTCTGGCGGTTGCACCGCCTGGCAGAGCTCGAAGACTGAGCCTCTGGGCGGTGTCACCTCTTGTCAGGGGCGGTTGCACCTCCTGCTAGAGCTCGGAGACCGAGCTCAAGCGGTGCCACCGCCTGACTGGGGCGGTTGCACCGCCCAGCCAGAGCTCGGAGATCGAGCTCAGGCGGTTGCACCTCTGTCAGAGGCGGTTGCACTGCCCAGCCAAAGCTCGGAGACTGAGCCCTGGGTGGTGCCATCGCCGACTCAGGCGGTGCCACATCTGGCCAAGTAATTTGAGTCCGAATGGGCTGATCCATTCGGCCCAATTTGGATCTGTCAAGGGCCCAATTGCCCCAAGATTAAGTTAATGGGACCACCTCCAATTTCTAACTTAATCATCGTGCTAACTACGAATTTCTTAAGACATTTACTGCAACTTGCTCCGGTGTGTCAATCGTTTCTTCCGGCGAGCTTCCGGCAAGCTTCCGTCGATCATCCGATGAACCCTCGGTGATGCTCCTGCGGACTTCCGGCAAACTCCTGGACTTGCGACGATCCACTTGGCAAGTTCCGACGAGCTTCTTTGGCAAGCTCCTGGACTTCTCGGATTTGTTCCCGCAGAACCTCCGACGACCGTCTGAACTTCTGTCGAGCTCTCGAACTCCCAACGTGATCATAGTCTTTGACTCTGACTCAACTCCTGCTGCATGTCTTACTTTCATCGTAGTTAATCCTACACACTTAAAATAAAACTTCGATTGAGACAATTATTCCTAAGCAATTAACCAAGTTGTCCGGCATTTCATTGGTCCCTCGACGCTTCGTCCGATTCTTTGGTGCATCATCCTCTCTTGCGGCCTATTGCCCAATCGGCCAGTTGACTCCGCAACTCCGATATCCTTGGCGCAACACCCGCTCTTCTTGGCCCGATGCCCGAGTCCACGTCCCAAAGTCTTTTGTCGATACGTCGACCGATCTACCGGCCCGACGTCCAATCTTCTGACATGTTCCTCCGGCACAACATGATTTTTCTTGCTTTAATTGTCTCATCCTGATCGAAGCATCCTGCGTCACTCAAAACGTAGATTAAAACATAAACACAGTTATCAATTGGTTTCATTATCAAAATACAAGATTCAACAATCTCCCCCTTTTTGATGATGACAACCAATTGATGACGGAGTTAAACTTAACTCCCAGAGTTTAAACAAACTCCTTCTATCAATATGTCATATCGATAGAACCTTGAATTCAAACTGAATTCAAGTCATTGCAATATTCATTATGAATACTTGCAACACGTTATCATAAACTTATGCATAACATATCATGTCATCAACATACTTCTCCCCCTTTGTCATCAACAAAAAGGAGAAGTACAACTATTCTTTGTGTTTGTAATATTAGTTCAACTCATTACATGAAAAATATAATATCAAGTTTTATCATCATGCAGTTTTGAAGCTAGAAAATTTAGCAAGTATTACATCATGCTTAGAACATTCAAGCTATCAAGTTTTAGATATGCAAGTTTTACAGCATACAAGATAGCACTTTTGGTAATGTTCAAGATAGCAAGTTCTACATCATGCAAGCTAGCAATATTATAACATTTTAGAACATGCAAGCTAGCAATTTAGAGATGTTCAAGAGAGTAACTCTTGCTTCTTGAAATATGCAAGTTTGCAAGCTAGCAAATTTTTGCTTCCTTTGCAATGTTTGAGCTCGCAATTTTGTTTTCGTTGCAAAATGCAAGTTTAGCATGTTTAGCATCTTGAGATAGGCAAGACAGAACATTTTTGCATTTTCTTGATGTTTCAAGCTAGCAATTCTTGATGATGTTCAAGATAGCAATTTCTTCTCTTTTGAGAAGTGTAATTTTTGCTTTCTTATTGAATTGTGCACGCTAGCTATCTCCCCCTTAGTCATTGTCAAAAAGAAGGGAAGACCCTTTTTAAAGAAGGGAAGACCCTTTATGTCAATTTCTAAATAATGACAAAGGTGAGTAATCATTCTTATTTCAAAATTCCATAATTGAGATAAACCTTAAATTCAAATTAAGGTCATTTTAATCATGATTCATATCATATGCAATACATCACATAAAAAGCATAAGTATTCCATGCATCATTTTAGCAACGAATCGTAGCATTTCATCACATGGCAAGATATCATCAAGTAAAATTACGATGCAAGTTCTTGATATCTTAACATAATTCAAATTCAAATATAACACTTATAGCATTAATTCATATATTTCTCATTCAAATATGACATTTATAGTATCAATTCATATATTTCTCCCCCTTTGTTTTTGTTGAAAAGAAGGGAAGAGTACAAGCTAGCCAGCATTTGCCTTGAGCTAGCAATCTTTCTCCCCCTATGTCATTACCGAAAAGAAGGGAGAAATCAATGGCCAAAAAATTTTAATCATTATACAGGCCATATTACAAAATCATGTCATGATATCAAGAAAATTCAAGGACATGATTCATTCGACAAATCCTTTTAATAGAGCAAAAGAATTATATAACCAAGGATCATGATTAAAATATATCAATATCATAGATCAAGTCATGATTCGTGATTCATCATAAAGTAAATTAATTTTCAGTCATCACATAAGGCATTTAAAGAAATTTTGAAACATAGGAGAATGATTAATTTAAGCATGTAATGTTTCAATCAAATTTAAGTCATGAATACCAATACTTTCATATTGTGAGTATCAATTCATGAATGCCAAAAGATATTATTTATGATTCCAATTTTGCAAGATCAAGATTATGATTTAGATAAAACTCATTCAAATCAAATCGTTAACTTGAAACTCTTAATCAAGTTATCAAAATCAATTTCGAGATTCACAAAATATCATGAAATCATTAATCTCGATCAGATGGGAAAAGCATTTTTTTAAGTGATTCTTTTTCATCTAAGCATGCCTTAGTCTTTATATGCCAAATCAAGATAAGCATGAAAGTTCAAGACATAAAGGCAAAATCTTATAAAACAACTCATCAAGCAAGATTTTAAACATCCATTTTCAAGCCATATAAAGAGTAAGTCAAGGATTCAATTATCTCATGTCATGAATTCCAATAGGCATCTAAAAATATCAACATCATATTAAAAAGATATTTCAAAAAGATATATCAATAAGTGATTCATTTGTATCATTTCATTCATTCAGAAGATTCTCCTCTTTGGTAAATAAATGTAGGAGAACAAAATGAATTAAGGAGATGTAACATGATTAAAGCATTGAACATAATTCATATTTAAAATGTGTCTCATGTCATAAGTATGAATCAAGCATTTATAAAATCCGAAATCATCCTCAAAGCCTCATTCAATAAATTCATACATGACAAGCATAGATTTATTGAAAAGACGATAAGATAGAGGATCACATTTCGTTTTTATAAATTTCTATTCATGTGATTTGCTTCTTATAAGCATGCCTTTACCTTTAATAAAACAAGTGTCAATATTTAAGATAGAAAGGTAAAAAACAAATCATCAAGCATGATTCCATGATAACATCCTTTTAATATCTTGATATTCATCATCAAGTATGATTTCAAAAAGTATGTTAAAGAGAAATCATTAAGACCAAATGCATGATACACTCATTTATTTTCAAAATATTCATGAGATTCACAAGATTGGTAAAATAAATTCATTAATCTCAATAGGATAGAAAATTATTTCCATTTCATACAATTGATTTCATGTGAGGGTATTCAAGTCTTTTGTGAAAACATGTATCATCATTTAAAATCGAAACATAAGTTTCATCATGAAGCCGTTAAGACCAAACACATCATGATATCACATCTGTCATCAAAAGACTATCAAGAAATTCTTACATAGATGTACATGCACTATGTCATCTTAATATGTCATGAGAATGCCATCTTAATTCGTCATAGAAACGATTAGACCAAAAACATATTAATCTAAAATGAGAGTTTTAAATCAACATTTACTTCAAAAACTCATGCATTGTATAAAATCATCAAGATACACATGCATGGATTAATCCTAAGCATTATCACATATCATATTATCATCCCTAATGTTAAATACATCATTCAACATTTCCAAACATAACATGCATGAAACCTTAGCAATATACTTTTCATGATCAAATTTTTAATTTTTCAAAGATGCTAAAAAGAAAAACATGATATAATTTTTGAAAAATAATTTATTTATTTCCTATTCCTACTATCTAAATTAAGCACTCATGAAGGACTTCAAGTAATTTCAAAATAATTCAAGAGAGTTGAGTTACTTACCTTGTAGTCGAAGCCTGTCAAAGCCCAATTCGCCATTTCACCTTTGGAAGTTCTTGATTCATCCTTGGTTGCCTTCCTCTTCTTTGGCCTCTTCCTCCATTCAAGTTCATTGTTTATTTTAATTTTTGTTTAATAAACTTATTAAGATTTAGTGTTCGAAGTTTAAGTTCATCATTGTCCTCATCACTTGAGTCATCGCTCAAGTGGTATTCATTTGTCCGGGATTCCAAATCCTTCCTGTTCTTTGGAAGGTTGTTTTGTTCATCATGTTCATCATGTGCATTGTGCACCATTTCATATGTCATCAACGAACCAATTAGTTCTTCAAGTGGTAAGTTGTTTAGGTTTTTAGCTTCTTGTATTGTAGTTACTTTTGAATCCCACTTCTTAGAAAGAGAATGTAAAATCTTGTTTACGAGTTCAAAATCCGAAAAAAATTTACCAAGAGCTCTTAGATTATTGACGATATCTGTGAAACGGGTGTACATGTCGCCTATAGTCTCACTTGGTTGCATTCAAAAAAGCTCAAAGTCATGCAATAAAATGTTAACTTTCGAGTCTTTGACTCTACTAGTTCCCTCGTGCGTGATTTCAAGTGTTCGCCAAATATCAAATGCTGTTTCGCATGTAGAAATCCGATTGAACTCATTTTTGTCCAAAGCGCAAAATAAGGCATTCATAGCCTTTGCGTTTAGAGAAAGATTTCCCCAACTTGATAGAGGATAAGATTTCCCCAATTATATGAGGAAATCTCTCTATTCTGTTTATTCTGTTGAGGGAAATCCTTCCTCCTAATCTGTATAAATAGGAGAGGGAACATGTTAATAGATTCAAGCTAAAGCTATTTCATTTCTACAATAAAGCTTCATTCAATATTTGTTCTTATCTTCTATTATTTCTATCATGGTATCAGAGCCGCTTGCCTAGAGCAAGCTCTCTTCTCGTTGCCAATTCATCATTGGTGTTGCCACTCTGCGCCAACGTCTGTTCCCTTCTGCTACGGCATTTCTAGTGCTGCTCATCAGCACTGCCCCACCTTTCTTCCTCGTTGTAGTTATTTTCCTTCCTCTTCTGCTACAGCTTCCTCCTCTGTTGCAGTTTCCTCCTTTGCTGTAGTAGCATCACTGCAACATTGCTGTAGATTTCTTTTCTACCGTCGCAGCCGTCGTAATCGCAACCACGACCAACGTCGTTGAGAAAAGCGAAGCTTCGCTCTTGCCTTCGGCCAGCGACCAACGTCGCTGAGAAAAGTGAAGCTTCACCCTTCGGCCAGCGACCAACGCCGTTGCATTTCTAAGAGGCTCCGTGGTCAATCCTCATCTTCCTCACCGCGGTAGTCTTCACTAATCTGTCAACATTCGACAGACTTAAGGAGAATGAAGGGAACGCCTGTGCCATCATAGCAACAGCAATCGCAGCAGCAGCAGCAGCGATCTACACTTATCTTACTCATGAAGCCTCTTGCTTTAAACCATTCTTTGCACTGATCCAAGATTGGTATCCTTGTTAGGAGCACCATCTTGCGGGGGCATGATAGAAGATAAGATTTCCCCAACTTGATAGAGGATAAGATTTCCCCAATTATATGAGGAAATCTCTCTATTCTGTTTATTCTGTTGAGGGAAATCCTTCCTCCTAATCTGTATAAATAGGAGAGGGAACATGTTAATAGATTCAAGCTAAAGCTATTTCATTTCTACAATAAAGCTTCATTCAATATTTGTTCTTATCTTCTATTATTTCTATCAGTTGACAACCATTTTCAACAATATTTCATAAATCTAAATTCATAAAAATTAAGAAAACTCTCATTTGAGTTTTCTAATAAGTGTAGTCCAATCCGTTAAACAACGGTGGACGAACAACCGATAAGCCCTCTTGAAAGCCACGAAGAGCCATTTCTCTCGGGTGTAAATCCTGAGAAATACCCGGCTCTAATACCAATTGTCAGGATCAAGAGCACTAAGAGGGGGGGTGGGGTAGGGGTAGTGAATTAGTGCAGCGGAAAACTTTCGACGATTAAAACTGTGTTCGTACGATAAGAGCGATTTCGGTAGAAAAGCCGATTCGTAAATCACTTTAACTTGTGATCAAGCAAGATGTAGTTAAAGCAAGTCTATGAAGGCAGTTTGCAGTTATGATGGAAATTAGAATGTAAGCGTAAACTGAAATATGATGTTCGTACGATAAAACTGATTTACATCTAAACACCGATTCAGAAAATACTGAACTTTAAAACACGATCGTAAATGCGTAGAAGGCAGTAAGCTATTGAGGAGGTTTGCAGTAAAGATAATATGCTCAAAGTAAATGCAAACCGAGATTTATAGTGGTTCGGTCAATCTTGACCTACATCCACTTTTGGCTTCCTCCACCGACGAGGTCACCGACGTCCACTAGAGGCCTTCCTTCAATAGGCGAAGGCCAACTACCTTTTTACAGTTTCACTCCTTTTGACAGGCTTAGGAGACAACCCGTACAGAATTTTCTTTCCTCTCTTGACAGATCAAAACTTGGAAGAAAAGAGGAAGGAGAACTTTTAACTCATACAACACTTTTGAGCTCTAAAAATCACAGAGTAAGATCAGGATTTTGGTGGTTTTGATTGCTCTTTCATTGCTGAAAGGGTGGGGTATTTATAGGCCCCAACCCAGTTTGAATTTCGAGCTCAAAACTGTCAATTCTCGAAATTTTGGGGTTTGGCGGTTGTACCGCCTGACTGGGGCGGTTGCATCGCCTGGCAGAGCTCGAAGACTGAGCCTCTGGGCGGTGTCACCTCTTGTTAGGGGCGGTTGCACCTTCTGCCAGAGCTCGGAGACCGAGCTCAGGCGGTGCCACCGCCTGACTGGGGCGGTTGCACCGCCCAGCTAGAGCTCGGAGACCGAGCTCAAGCGGTTGCACATCTGTCAGAGGCAGTTGCACCACCCAGCCAGAGCTCAGAGACTGAGCCCTGGGCGGTGCCACCGCCGACCCAAGCGGTGCCACCTTTGGCCAAGTAATCTGGGTCCGAATGGGCTGATCCATTCGGCCTAATTTGGGTCTGTCAAGAGCCCAATGTTAGGATCGAGAGCACTAAGAGGGGGGGGGGTGAATTAGTGCAGCGGATATTTTTCAGCGATTAAAAAGCGAAGGCTGCGTTCGTTCGACAAAGACTATTTTGATGCAAAAACCGATTCTAAGATTACTTATGATTAAGTGCAGTTTACGTTTAAGCGCAGTTAGCGTCTAAACGCAGTTAGCGTCTAAATGCAGATTGCGTCTAAACTCAGATTGCGTCTAAGCGCAGTTTGCGTCTTAGCGCAGATTGCGTCTAAGCGCAGATTGCGTCTAAACGCAGATTGCGTCTAAGCACAGATTGAGCAGAAGTATAAAGACAATGTGCTGTTGTTGTACAGCTCAAAAGGTAATCTGCAAAAAACA
This sequence comes from Musa acuminata AAA Group, assembly GCF_036884655.1. NCBI lineage: Eukaryota > Viridiplantae > Streptophyta > Magnoliopsida > Zingiberales > Musaceae > Musa > Musa acuminata. Next base: position 35,290,404 of record NC_088356.1, on the reverse strand, counting down.
GATTTACGTCTAAACGCAGATTTGCATCTAAACGCAGATTTACGTCTAAACGCAGATTTACGTCTTACACGCAGATTTACGTCTTAGACGCAGATTTACGTCTGAACTTTGAAACTCGTTTGTATATTCGCAGAGGGCAGTATGCAGTTGAAATCAAGACGTAAACGTAAACTGAAATCTGACGATTGTGCGAGGAAAGCCGATTTACGTCTAAATGCAGTTTTACGTCTAAATGTTGAAACTCGTTCGTAAAATTGCAGAAGACAGTTTGCAGTTATAAATAGAATCAAATTGTAAGTGTAAACTGCAAAGAAACTCGTTTGCAAAAGCACAGAGGACAGTTCTGCAGAATCAAAACGTAAACGTAAACTGTAATGTACTAAAACACGACTTTACGTCTGAATGCAGATTCGGAAGAACAGCACTTAGAACTTGTTCGTGAAAGCGCAGAGAGCAGTAGTAGTGGAGGAGGTTTGCAGTAAAGATAAAGTGCTCAAAGATAAACGCAAACCAGAGATTTAGAGTGGTTCGGTCAGTCCTGACCTACTCCACTTTTGGCTTCCTCCACCGACGAGGTTGCCGACGTCAACTAGGGGCCTTCCTTCAATGGGTGAAGGCCAAACTGCCCTTTTACAGTTTCTCTCCTTTTGACAGGCTCAGGAGACAACCTTTACAGACCTTTCTCTCCTCACTTTACAACTGAAAACTTGAAGAACAGAAGGAGGAGACTTAAAGGCTTTACAATCACTTTTGAGCTCTTAGAATCACAGAAAGGATCAAGATTTCGGTGTAGGTCTGTATCTTTTCAGTGTTGAATGGATGGGGAATTTATAGGCCCCAACCCAATTCAAATTTGGAGCTCAAAACGATCAAATCCCGGAATTCCGGGATCAGGCGGTTGCACCTCTTGACTGGAGAGGTTGTACCGCCTGGCAGAGCTCGAAGACCGAGCTCAGGCGGTGCTACCTCTCTGCCAGGGAGGTTGCACCGCCCAGTCTAGCTCGAAGACTGAGCTCAGGCGGTGCCACCTCTCTGCCAGGGAGGTTGCACCGCCCAGTCTAGCTCGAAGACTGAGCTCAGGCGGTGCCACCTCTCTGCCAGGGAGGTTGCACCGCCCAGTCTGGCTCGAAGACTGAGCTCAGGCGGTGCCACCTCCCGGCTGGGGAGGTTGCACCGCCCAGTCTCGCTGGGAGGCTTAGCCCAGGCGGTGCCACCTCCTGGCCTGGGAGGTTGCACCTCTTGGTGCAATCAGGGTCCGAATGGTTCATTCCATTCGACCCAATTTCAATCTTTCAGGGGCCCAATTGCCCCAAGATTAAGCCAATGGGTTCACCTCCCATTTTCCAACTTAATCATCGTGCTAACTACGATTAAATCTAAGACAACTTCTGCAGCTTTGCTTCGGTGCGTCAATCGCTCCTTCCGGCGAGTTTCCGGCGAACTTCCATCGATCATCCGATGAACCCTCGGTGATGCTCCTGCGGACTTCCGGCAAACTCCTGGACTTTGCGACGATCCACTTGGCAAGTTCCGACGAGCTTCGCTTGGCAAGCTTCTGGACTTCTCGGATCTGTTCTCGCAGAACCTCCGACGACCGTCCGAACTTCCGTCGAACTCTCGAACTCCCAACGTGATCATGAACTTGACTCCGGCGCAACTCCTGCTGCTTGTCTATCTTTCATCGTAGTTAATCCTGCACACTTATCTCAACACATAGATTAGACAACAAATGACAATTGACTTCATCATCAAAATCCGAGATTCAACACCCAATTGCCCCAAGATTAAGTTAATGGGATCACCTCCCATTTCTAACTTAATCATCATGCTAACTATGAATTTCTTAAGACATTTACTGCAACTTGCTCCGGTGCGTCAATCGCTTCTTCCGACGAGCTTCCGTCGATCATCCGATGAACCCTCGATGATGCTCCTGCGGGCTTCCGGCAAACTCCTGGACTTGCGACGATCCACTTGGCAAGTTCCGACGAGCTTCTTTGGCAAGCTCCTGGACTTCTCGGATTTGTTCCCGTAGAACCTCCGACGACAGTCCGAACTTCCGTCGAGCTCTCGAATTCCCAACGTGATCATAGTCTTTGACTCCGGCTCAACTCCTACTGCATGTCTTACTTTCATCGTAGTTAATCCTGTACACTTAAAATAAAACTTCGATCGAGACAATTATTCCTAAGCAATTAACCAAGTTGTCCGGCATGTCATTGGTCCCTCGACACTTCGTCCGATTCTTTGGTGCATCATCCTCTCTTGCGGCCTATTGCCCAATCGGCTAGTTGACTCCGCAACTCCGATATCCTTGGCGCAACACCCACTCTTCTTGGCTCGATGCCCGAGTCCATGACCCGAAGCCTTCTGTCGATACGTCGACTAATCCACCGGACCGACATCCAATCTTCTGACATGTTCCTCCAGCACAACATGATTTTTCCTGCTTTAATTGTCTCATCCTGATCGAAGCATTCTACGTCACTCAAAACGCAGATTAAAACATAAACAAAATTATCAATTGGTTTCATTATCAAAATATGAGATTCAACAGGTACCGCCCTTGTCAGGCGGTGGTACTGCTAGAGCTCGGTCTTCGAGCTCTGTCAAGCGGTGGTACGATCTAGACTGAGCGGTAGTACCGCCAAGTGTCAGGTGTCAAGCGGTAGTACCGCCAAGTGTCAGGTGTCAAGCGGTAGTACCGCCAGGACCCCGAAAATCTGGGATTATATACTTTTTTGGCTCTATTTTTGAAGCCATTGGGGCCTATAAAAACCCCACCCTTTTCTGCATGAAAGGGCACGAAAGCATTGAGATTATCTTGAGTTGTTGGGGTGTAAAAGTGTTGTAAATAAGTGCTAGAGTTCTCCTCCTCCCTTTCTAAGTTTTGAGATCTTACTAGAGAGGTGTGAGACTTGTAAGAGTTCTCTCCTAAACCCGTGAAAAGAAGAAAGTGCTATAAGAGGTGGTTGGTCTTTGCCTATTGAAGGAAGGCCTTTAGTGGATGTTGGTGACCTCAACGGAGGAGGAATCCGAAAGTGGATGTAGGTCACAAAGACCGAATCACTCTAAATTTTGGTTTGCTTTTCAATTTATGCAAGTTTCATTACTGCAAGTTACATTAACTTCTTACTGCCTTCTCTACACTCACATACGCTTTCAAGTTAAACTACTTACGAAACGATTTTCGTCGGAATCGGTTCTAATCGAAACGTAGACTATTGAATTCGAGAAAGTTTTCCACTGCACTAATTCACCCCCCCCCTCTTAGTGCTGCTCTTGATCATAACAATCGGTATCAGAGTGTTATCACACTTTAAAGGATTATGGAATTGACCTAAAAAACATACCTATAAAGTGTTGAATATCAGATTTTGATGATGAAGTCAATTGTCATTTGTTATCTAATCCATATGTTGAGATAAGTGTGCAGGATTAACTACGATGGAAGTAAGACATACAACAGGAGTTACGCTGGAGTCAAGGCCATGATCACGTTGGGGGTTCGAGAGTTCAATGGAAGTCCGGACGGTCATTGGAGGTTCTACAGGAACAAATCTGAGAAGTCCAGGAGCTTGCCAAAGAAGGTCGTCAGAACTTGCCAAGTGGATTGTCGCAAGTCCAAGAGTTTGCCGGAAGTCCGTCAGAGCATCGCCGAGGGTTCGTCGGATGTTCGCTGGAAGCTCGTTGGAAGAAGCGATTGATGCACCGGAACACGATCTACAATATTGATATCTTAATTGTCATAGTTAGCATATAGATTAAGTTAGGATTGGGAGGTGATCCCATTAACTTAATCTGGGGCCAACTCGGCCCTTGGCAGACCCAAATTGGGCCGAATGGATCAGTCCATTCGGACCCAGAATTCTTGCCAAGCGGTGGCACTGCTAGGGCCGACGGTGGCACCGCCCAGGAGACTTGGTCTCTTAGGAATTCAAGGCAGTAGTACCGCCCCTATCAGGCGGTGGTACTGTCGGCAGTTATTACTGCCAGCGGTGGTACCGCCCCTGTCAGGCGGTGGTACTGCCGGCAATTATTACTGCCAGCGGTGGTACCGCCCCTGTTAGGGGGTGGTACCGCCTAAGCTCGGTCTCCGAGCAATGTCAGGCAGTAGTACCGCCCAGACTGAGTGGTAGTACTACTTAGTGACAGGTGACAAGCGGTAGTACCGCCCAGTTATGACGATGGTACCGCAAGGACCTCGAAAATCCGGGAATGGACACTTTTGAGCTCTAAATTCAAACTAGTTGGGGCCTATATAAACCCCACCCTTTCCTACATGGAAGGGCACCGAAAGCTTGCATTTATTCTGAGAATTTGAGAGCTTAAAAGTGTTGTAAACGGCTAGAAGTTCTTCTCCTTTTCTTCTAAGTTTTGATCATTCAAGAGAAGAGTGAAAATCTGTAAGGGTTGTCTCCTAAGCCCGTCAAAAGGAGTAAAGCTATAAAAGGGTTGTTGGCCTTCACCTATTGAAAGAAGGCCTCTAGTGGACGTCGGTGACCTCATCGGAGGAGGAAGCCAAAAGTGGATGTAGGTCAAGATTGACCGAACCACTCTAAATCTCGGTTTGCATTTACATTCTGCTCTCTATCTTAACTGCAAACTACATCCATTGCTTTTCTTCAACTATACTTTTGTAACACCCCTCATTTCCGAATGTTCGTATAAATTTTTGGTGATAATGTAAACATCTATTTTAATTGACAAAAGAAATAGAGTATGAATCAGAGGTAACTTATTTTTAAGATTTGGGAGATCTGTTCAAAAAAAAAAAAAAAAAAAAAGAAAAGAAAGAATCTGAGGACCTATATGTAAACCCTAAGGACCTAATTGTGAATATGATAAAAACAAGGACTAAACTGCAAAATGCACCAAATGACAAATTCTACCGCTTAAGCCTCTCTGCCTTCGTTGTTAAGGAAGCAGAGGAGGCAGCTCGTGGGTGATCAGGGAAAGAAAGAAAGAAAGAAGAAGAAGAAGAAGAAGAAGAAGAAGAAGAAGAGAAAGAAAATTGGGGCTTTTAGGGTTCTTGCTTTAATCTTGTCATTTCGGATCAAAATTTCCAAAGGCAAGTATTCTAACCCCATCCTACAGAAGTATTAGACTCTGTTTTTATGTTGATTCAAAATAAATTGGAAGATTTCTATTTAGAAACTGATATGTCTCTCTTTGGACATAAAACCATGGATTCTGAAAGTTTTCGGTAAACTGACCCCTAAGCACTGTTTCCGCTATAAGTTTTAGTACAGAATGAGAATTCAGGCAGGAACTATTTTTGTTTGAAATTAGACTCATATGTATTTCTTTTGACACCGATTTTGTAGATTTTGGATACCGAATACTTACCCAAAAATTTGTTTCAAAAGAGCCTATAGACGCTGTAAAACAGAGTTCAAGATTTCTGACCTTTTGATACTAAAATGCCTATAACCCCCTGTTGAACATTCTGATTTGTACCAAACTGATTTTATTTGAAACTAGACTTGAAATTCTCTCTTTTGACATATAGTTTGAAAATTTTGGAGTTCAATTGCCCACCCTATCGTCTGTTGATTCCCACCCTATAAATTCTGCAAAACAGTGATTGTAATTTGGACCTTGTGTTACCAAATCAGAGGTAACTCTGTGTTGGGAGCCCTGTTTCATATGAAATCTGTTCCATCCGAATATAGATTGATATATGGTTCGACCATAGCCTTCTTATGGGTATTGGAGCATAATTGTTATTCTGAAATATTTGTTTGATGTGCCACTGGAATTCTGTCCGAAATCGAGCTTTGGTCGATTTCGCGTATTCTGTTCCATTTCCTTTGGATACTTGAATTCGCCTAACCTTCTTATTGGAATTGAGCTGATTATGATTGCTTGGAATCCCTGTACACTCTTGCTTTCATTTCCTTCCTAAAATGAATACTTTTGTGAGAGATTTGTTCCTTGCATCACATTGTTTTTGAAAAGGCACATGTACGTTTGGTTGTTCCGCGTGTGCTTCCGTTATATGCTACTTATTGTTGAAACTGCCTTCTTGTACTCTGGTGTGTGGGATTGTCTGGACCTTTGCCAGAAATGGTAAAGGGTATGCGCTGATTTGCCCGCTTTGTGGGGTCCCGCTATATGGGATATTCTGGTATGCGCTTATTTGCCCGCTTTGTGGGGTCCCGCTATGTGGGATATTGCTTAGAGCCTGCGTTGCTCTGCCGGCCCCCTTTGACTTCACCTAGACGTGGGTGGATGGAGCTCCCAGACGTGGGAGACTTTTGTCAGGTGGTCATTCAGAAATGGATGAATCACATTCTGACTGAGATCCCACTACACCCTCTATATGTTTGATATGACATCCAGAGTTTTGGTGAGTTATTTCTGTTCATGCTCTGGATAAGTATGATATGATTGCAACGTCAAGGACGACGTTTGAGCTTCTGTACGACATATGAGTTTGATATGCTCTGAAATGCTTCATTCACTGTTGATTTTGCTTCGTAATGTTCCATATGCTGTTGATATGTTACGGAACATTTTATATGCCATTGATAAACTCCGATATGTTTCCTTTGTTTCTGATATGCTCCAATTACTCTATGCCCCATCTGTCAGGAACCAAATATATATGATTAAAAGGACAATTGTGATTCTGCTCCTAATGATATTATGTCTACGAAATCGTATATTCTGCTTTGTGTTTTGAAACTGTATCTCTTTGGAAATTATACTATTTTGATATGGATATGTTAGTCACTTGCTGAGCTCTTTATGCTCACCCCGTTTGTTGATAAATTTTTCAGGATAGCGTATCGCTTGCTTAAATGTTAAGAATGGGCTGAGGCAGTGGAAAGTTTAGAAGACGTTGGGCAGAACTTTTGTTAGCATATATGTTGTTGTGTATAAGCTACCTTGCATCTAATGAAATGTGACTATGAATCTAAACCTGTGGATTTTGTGTAAGTTAAAGGATCCCTCATGTATAGGGTTTTGGAATGTTAAATTAAATTCGTGTAATGATATGAACTTATGGTAAATCGATGATTGTGGTGACTGCATAGATTTCCCCACTTGTGGATTTATATTGTGGTTTTTGTTTTGATGAGTCGAGTTCAGATTGTATGAATTATCGAGTGATGTGTGCTATGTTTATGAATTGCACAGAGTTATGAATTGGTAGATTATAGAAGTGAAATTTTTGATCTGAATATTTTCTTAGTGACCTCAAATGTGTGTTTGGATCCTGGGTTAGTTGTGACGAAAATTTTTAAATATCATGGATATTTTTAGGGGCGTGACAGAGGTGGTATCAGAGCAAGATTTGAGAATCACTAAGAATATTATCTGTATTTGAGGTTTATTGACTGTCATTAGAGATTGATCAAAGAAAATGTTCTTTTGATGTTTTAGGAAGCAAGGATGACGAGATCATCTGGTTCTCCTGTTGCATCTACTGCTGATCAATTGAGTGATATTATGCGGACTTTGGAGACTATGGCACAAGTGATGCAATAACAACAGAGCATATTCTATTTCTTATTGAGTGGTATCACGCGTGAAAGGGGATTACGGCCGGCAATAAGAAGCCGAATGTCAGCTTTAAAATTACAAACATATGCTGATACGGTAGAAAGAGCTTTGAAAATTGAGAGAGACATGGAGGAAATTCAAGAAATCATTGGCAAGAACCAAAGGGACAAATTTACTAGCAAAAGCAGGAGGGAAAATGAATATGAAGATAGTAACAAGAGGTTTAAGACATCTGGATTTGAGAAAAGGAAACCATTGTGGAGGACTCAGTTATGTGCAAAATGCGGATTAAATCATGAGACAAGTCGGTGTTTTCGGGTGACTGGAGCATGTTTTAGTTGTGGAAAGCTAGGTCATCAAATAAAAGATTGCCCACTGAACAAGAAAAGAGAGCCACTGTCTCCTAGACCCTCAGCCCATGCTAGAGTGTACGCTATCACTGAACAAGATTCTAGAGCTTCTAAATCAGTGGTGGAAGGTATTCTTCATGTTTCTAAAAGAAATGCAAAAGTTTTGTTTGATCCCGGCTCCAACTTATCGTTTGTTTCAAAGTACTTTGCTTGCCACTTGGATATTCCACCTAAACCCCTGGATTATATGTTATATGTAACAACTGCTGTTGGAGATTCATTGGCAACAAACTTGGTCTACCCATCTTGTTTGATCTCTATAGGAGACCACGAATTCCTTGCTGATTTGATTCTCCTAGAGATCCAGGGCTTTGATATTATACTTGGCATGGATTGGTTATCTTCTCATCACGCTAGTATTGATTGTTACAAAAAAAAAAATTACTTTCTGCATACCAGATCAGCCTATATTTTTCTTTGAGGGCATTAAGCATGATTTGCCTCCTTGCTTAATATCCGCACTTCAAGCTTATCATCTTATGCAGAAAGGTTGTTTTTGTTATATGGTGTGTGTAAAGGAGCATTCAAATCAGGAAACCCACCTAGATGAAATTTCAGTGGTCAAGGAATTCCCTGATGTATTTCCTGATGACTTGCCTGATTTACCTCTAGATAGAGAGGGTGAATTTGCTATTGATCTAGTCCCCAGTACAACCCCAATATCTAAGCCTCCTTACAGAATGGCACCACTTGAGCTAGAAGAATTAAAGAAGCAAATACAAGAATTATTAGATAAGGGTTTCATACGACCCAGTGTGTCCCCATGGGGTGCTCCGGTACTATTAGTGAAGAAGAATGATGGAACATTGAGGCTTTGTATTGATTATAGACAGTTGAATCAGGTGACCATAAAAAACAAGTATCCCATACCTAGAATTGATGATTTGTTTGATCAACTGCAGGGTGCACAAGTATTCTCTAAGATTGACCTGAGGTCAGGTTACTATCAGTTAAAGATCAAGGAGGAGGATATTTCAAAAACAGCTTTCAGAACTCGATATGGTCATTATGAATTCTTGGTGATGCCGTTTGGTTTGACAAATGCCCCTGCAGCTTTTATGGAACTAATGAATAGGATATTTCAACCGCTCTTGGATATCTGTGTAATTGTATTTATTGATGACATATTAGTGTATTCAAAGAGTAATCAAGAGCATGAGGAACACTTGAGAGATGTATTGTCCATACTAAGAGAAAAGAAGTTGTATGCGAAGTTCAGCAAATGTGAATTTTGGTTGAATGAAGTTGCTTTCTTAGGCCATGTGATTTCAGGGAAGGGCATATCTGTTGATCCAAGGAAAATAGAAGCTGTAGTTGAATGGGAAGTACCAACAAATGTAACAGAGGTTAGAAGCTTCTTGGGCATGGCAGGTTATTACAGGAGATTTGTGGAGGGATTTTCTCGAATTGCTCAACCTCTCACCAAACTCACTAAGAAGAATATGAAATTTGTATGGGGTGATGATTGTGAGCAAAGCTTTCAAGAGTTAAAAAGAAGATTAACTAGAGCCCCTATTCTCACTATTCCAAGTGGTAGTGAGGGATTTGTAGTTTATACTGATGCTTCAAGAAAGGGCCTAGGATGTGTTTTAATGCAGGAAGGGAGAGTAATTGCTTATGCTTCTAGGCAACTTAAAGGTTATGAATTGAATTATCCAACTCATGATTTGGAATTAGCAGCAATTATTTTTGCTCTAAAGATTTGGAGACATTATTTGTATGGTCGACAGTTTGAAATCTTCACTGATCACAAGAGTTTAAAATATATTTTCACTCAGAAAGAGTTGAACATGAGACAGCGAAGATGGATAGAACTTCTGAAGGATTATGATTGTGCCATCCGTTATCACCCAGGCAAGGCCAATGTTGTAGCTGATGCACTTAGTAGGAAATCTACGAGTTTTATGGCTAGTCTGGTTGTGAAGCAATGGAAGTATTAGATGAAAATTTTGATTTGAAAGTTTTGAAGAAAGAGCAAGACTCGATGATGTTGATGGCCTCCATTCAATTGCAATATGATCTTATTCAACAAATTAAGGAGGGACAATTACGAGATCCACATTTAATCTACTTGAGGAGTGAAGTAGAAAAGGAATTGAAGCCACAATTTCAAGTTTCAAAGGATGGCCTATTGAGATTTGGGGAGAGAGTATGTGTACCAAATGAACTAGATATCAAGAATCAGATCCTAAATGAAAGTCATACTTCAAAGTACGCCCTACACCCTGGGAGCACTAAGATGTATAGAGATCTTCAAAGTTATTATTGGTGGGAAGGCATGAAGAAGGAAATTGCAATGTATGTTTCAAAATGTTTGACGTGTCAGCAAATCAAAGTAGAACACCAAAGACCTGGAGGGTTGCTGCAACCTTTAGTTATACCTGAATGGAAATGGGAATGTATTACTATGGATTTTGTTTCAGGACTACCCAGAACCTCGAGGAAGCATGATGCTATTTGGGTTATCATTGATAGGTTAACAAAATCTGCACATTTCCTTCCGATTAATATGACTTATTCGCTTGATAGACTTGCAGATTTATATGTTAATGAAATAGTAAGACTTCATGGTATTCCAAAGGAGATCATCTCTGATAGAGACTCCAGATTTCTCTCTAGATTCTGGAGAAGATTGCAGGAGTCGATGGGCACTAAAGTTATGTTTAGTACTGCATATCATCCTCAGACTGATGGTCAGTCAGAAAGAACAATTCAAACACTTGAGGATTTGCTTAGAGCCTATGTTATGGATTGGAAAGGTGAATGGGATAAGGATATTTCACTTGTTGAGTTTACGTATAATAATAGTTATCATTCAAGTATTCAGATGGCTCCTTATGAAGCTTTATATGGGCGAAAGTGCATAACACCTATATGTTGGGAGGAAGTTGGGGACAGAAAGTTGTTAGCACCGGACAAGGTACAAGAAACTACCGAGAAAATTCAAGTTATAAGAAAAAGGTTAAAAACTGCTCAGAGTCGTCAAAAGAGTTATGCCGATAATAGGAGACGAGATATTGAGTTTGAAATTGGAGATTTTGTATTCTTAAAAGTCTCCCCTTCCAAAGGCATTATGAGGTTTGGGAAGAAAGGAAAATTAAGCCCAAGATTTATTAGACCTTTTGAGGTTCTTGAGAGGGTTGGTTCTGTCGCTTACAGGATTGCCTTGCCACCAGCATTGAGCCATGTCCATGATATATTTCATGTCTCGATGATTAGAAAGTATATGTATGACCCTTCTCACATCATTAAGTATGAGCTGGTGGAGATCGATAAAGATTTATCCTATGTGGAAGAGCCTATTCAGATTATTGATAAGAAAGAAAAAGTCCTAAGGAATCGGGTCATTCCACTGGTTCAAGTAATTTGGAGACATCATTCTGGAGAAGAGACAACTTGGGAGCTAGAAGAGGAAATGAAAAAGGTGTATCCTCGTCTTTTCATCGAATAGAGGTACGATAAATTTAGAGGACTAAATTTTTCTTTTAAGGGGGGGAGAGTGTAACACCCCTCATTTCCGAATGTTCGTATAAATTTTTGGTGATAATGTAAGCATCTATTTTAATTGACAAAAGAAATAGAGTATGAATCAGAGGTAACTTATTTTTAAGATTTGGGAGATCTGTTAAAAAAAAAAAAAGAAAAAAAAAGAAAAGAAAGAATCTGAGGACCTATATGTAAACCCTAAGGACCTAATCGTGAATATGATAAAAACAAGGACTAAACTGCAAAATGCACCAAATGACAAATTCCACCGCTTAAGCCTCTCTGCCTTCGTTGTTAAGGAAGCAGAGGAGGCAGCTCGTGGGTGATCAGGGAAAGAAAGAAAGAAAGAAGAAGAAGAAGAAGAAGAAGAAGAAGAAGAGAAAGAAAATTGGGGCTTTTAGGGTTCTTGCTTTAATCTTGTCATTTCGGGTCAAAATTTCCAAAGGCAAGTGTTCTAACCCCATTCTACAGAAGTATTAGACTCTGTTTTTATGTTGATTCAAAATAAATTGGAAGATTTCTATTTAGAAACTGATATGTCTCTCTTTGGACATAAAACCATGGATTCTGAAAGTTTTCGGTAAACTGACCCCTAAGCACTGTTTCCACTATAAGTTTTAGTACAGAATGAGAATTCAGGCAGGAACTATTTTTGTTTGAAATTAGACTCGTATGTATTTCTTTTGACACCGATTTTGTAGATTTTGGATACCGAATACTTACCCAAAAATTTGTTTCAAAAGAGCCTATAGACGCTGTAAAACAGAGTTCAAGATTTCTGACCTTTTGATACTAAAACGCCTATAACCCCCTGTTGAACATTCTGATTTGTACCAAACTGATTTTATTTGAAACTAGACTTGAAATTCTCTCTTTTGACATATAGTTTGAAAATTTTGGAGTTCAATTGCCCACCCTATCGTCTGTTGATTCCGACCCTATAAATTCTGCAAAACAGTGATTGTAATTTGGACCTTGTGTTACCAAATCAGAGGTAACTCTGTGTTGGGAGCCCTGTTTCATATGAAATCTGTTCCATCCGAATATAGATTGATATATGGTTCGACCATAGCCTTCTTATGGGTATTAGAGCATAATTGTTATTCTGAAATATTTGTTTGATGTGCCACTGGAATTCTGTCCGAAATCGAGCTTTGGTCGATTTCGCGTATTCTGTTCCATTTCCTTTGGATACTTGAATTCGCCTAACCTTCTTATTGGAATTGAGCTGATTATGATTGCTTGGAATCCCTGTACACTCTTGCTTTCATTTCCTTCCTAAAATGAATACTTTTGTGAGAGATTTGTTCCTTGCATCACATTGTTTTTGAAAAGGCACATGTACGTTTGGTTGTTCCGCGTGTGCTTCCGTTATATGCTACTTATTGTTGAAACTGCCTTCTTGTACTCTGGTGTGTGGGATTGTCTGGACCTTTGCCAGAAATGGTAAAGGGTATGCGCTGATTTGCCCGCTTTGTGGGGTCCCGCTATATGGGATATTCTGGTATGCGCTTATTTGCCCGCTTTGTGGGGTCCCGCTATGTGGGATATTGCTTAGAGCCTGCGTTGCTCTGTCGGCCCCCTTTGACTTCACCTAGACGTGGGTGGATGGAGCTCCCAGACGTGGGAGACTTTTGTCAGGTGGTCATTCAGAAATGGATGAATCACATTCTGACTGAGATCCCACTACACCCTCTATATGTTTGATATGACATCCAGAGTTTTGGTGAGTTATTTCTGTTCATGCTCTAGATAAGTATGATATGATTGCAACGTCAAGGACGACGTTTGAGCTTCTGTACGACATATGAGTTTGATATGCTCTGAAATGCTTCATTCACTGTTGATTTTGCTTCGTAATGTTCCATATGCTGTTGATATGTTACGGAACATTTTATATGCCATTGATAAGCTCCGATATGTTTCCTTTGTTTCTGATATGCTCCAATTACTCTATGCCCCATCTGTCAGGAACCAAATATATATGATTAAAAGGACAATTGTGATTCTGCTCCTAATGATATTATGTCTACGAAATCGTATATTCTGCTTTGTGTTTTGAAACTGTATCTCTTTGGAAATTATACTATTTTGATATGGATATGTTAGTCACTTGCTGAGCTCTTTATGCTCACCCCGTTTGTTGATAAATTTTTCAGGATAGCGTATCGCTTGCTTAAATGTTAAGAATGGGCTGAGGCAGTGGAAAGTTTAGAAGACGTTGGGCAGAACTTTTGTTAGCATATATGTTGTTGTGTATAAGCTACCTTGCATCTAATGAAATGTGACTATGAATCTAAACCTGTGGATTTTGTGTAAGTTAAAGGATCCCTCATGTATAGGGTTTTGAAATGTTAAATTAAATTCGTGTAATGATATGAACTTATGGTAAATCGATGATTGTGGTGACTGCATAGATTTCCCCACTTGTGGATTTATATTGTGGTTTTTGTTTTGATGAGTCGAGTTCAGATTGTATGAATTATCGAGTGATGTGTGCTATGTTTATGAATTGCACAGGGTTATGAATTGGTAGATTATAGAAGTGAAATTTTTGATCTGAATATTTTCTTAGTGACCTCAAATGTGTGTTTGGATCCTGGGTTAGTTGTGACGAAAAATTTTAAATATCATGGATATTTTTAGGGACGTGACAACTTTGCTTAATCTTAAGTTGAAGAACTTTCGAAACAGTTTTTCATCAAAAGTGTTTTTATCGTACGAACGTTGTTTTAAATCGTTGAAAGTTTTCTGCTGCACTAATTCCCCCCCCCCCTCTTAGTGCTCTTGATTCTAACATAAAGTGTGATAACACTAGTGCAATATGCTTAGCTAAAAATCCTATTCAACACTTTAGAACTAAACATATTGACATTAGACATCACTTTATATAAGATCTTGTTAATAATCATGATGTAATATTAGAGTTTATTGATACAAAACATCAATTAGCCGATATCTATACAAAACCCTTAAATAAAGAATAATTTGATTTCATTAGAAGGGAATTAGGGATGTTAAACTGTCCGAATTCATGAATTTGTTAAAATTTTATTTTTGGACTTTCTTGATCACTCACCTGAATCATGATCTTATAGTATGCACAATGAGCAATATGTATTCTTCCATATGAGTTGTTACGATGCTTGCGTATAAATTTTATATGGTGAATCATGAAATTACAATATGCATTTTCGAGTTCTATACAATGTTTGAGTATGGTATGCATTTTATATGATGAATCATGAACGTACAATCTTCAATACGAATCTTCTCCTCTTATGATGCGAATTTTACATAATGAAGTAAATAAGATTGTGTGCTTCGTAATAATAAAAATCTTACAAAATTGAAATCACCTGTGATAGCACCACACATCAATGTGAGCAGTGCTCACTACCTGTAGGCGGTGACACCGCCCAGCTGGTGGTAGCATTGCCAACTGTCATGGGTGGCAGGTGGTATCACCGCCCAGCTAGCGGTGCCACCGCTCGCAACCTCTGCCTTATAAAAAGGCACTTAGGGCCGGCGGTAGAATCGACCCCAAGCCCTCCTACATTTCTCCAAACACCTCTAAACACCTCTCCACCCCTCATTCTCCTTGATCCTCCTCTATTTACTCAAGGAAACCCTCCTCTTCTTCAAATTCAAGGATCAATCTTAACCTTTCAAGAAGATTATTGCAAGGGTAATTCTCAAACCTCTTCTCTCAATTTATTAATAGATCTTGCCTCTTATGTGTAGTTCTTGGTATCATTTATGTGTTTAGTCTCATGGCTTCTAGAAGGTCCTTTAGGGACAAAGGGAAGAGGAGATTAGATGAAAATTATGACTTCTTACGTTTTAATTCTAATCAACGTGCCCTAAAATTTTCATCAATAGAGTCTAGACATGTTCATAAGGGTAAATATGTTGATTTAGATGAATTAATTGATTTGGAACCTATTCAATGATTTGCTTTTCAATTTGTGCAAGTTTCATTACTGCAAGCTACATTACCTTCTTACTGCCTTCTCTACACTTACATACGCTTTCAAGTTAAACTCCTTACGAAACGATTTTCGTCAGAATCGGGTCTAATCGAAACATAGACTACTGAAATCAAGAAAGTTTTCCGCTGCACTAATTCACCCCCCCCTCTTAGTGCCGCTCTTGATCCTAACAATTGGTATCAGAGCAAGATTCACTCTCATTTGGTTTAAAACCCAAGAGAGATGACATTTGCCAGCAACCAAGAGGGTCATTCAATTACACGTCCGCCCATGTTTAATGGGATAGATTACACATATTGGAAGACTAGAATGAGGATCTTCCTATTTTCAATGGATTTTAAGCTTTAAAACATTGTCGAAAACGGTTTTCAAAAGTCTTCTCTTCCAATGAATGATTGAAATGAGTTGGAGAAGAAGACTTTTACTTTAAATGCTAATGCTATGAATGCCTTGTTTTGTGCATTAGATAAAAATGAGTTTAATTAAGTGTCGATTTGTGAAACGGCTTTTGATATTTGGCACACACTCGAAGTGACTCGTGAAGGCACTAGTAGAATGAAGGAGTCAAAAATTAATCTTTTAGTGCACACTTATGAGTTATTTCGGATGAAACCGAGTAAGACCATTGGAGACATATTGTTAGAACCCTTGCAGATTCTAAACTTGGGGTTGATCTCTTTAGGGGATCGGCCTCCTTGGAACTCTATAGGGGTTCCTCCATCCAAGTTGCTGCTTAAAGGCTGCAGAAAAGATTCATCTATTGCTTATGAAAAGAGGTGGAATACATGACTGTTTATAGGGCTTCTAAACCCTAACTCCTAATAGGACTCTTACTTAAAACTCCTAATAAGACTCTTACTTCTAACCAACTCCTAATAAGACTCCTAATCAAGACTCCTACTTCTAACCAACTCCTAATAGGACTCCTACTCAAGACTCCTATTCCTTTACAACTCCTTATTCTTCTCTAAGAAATAACCTCCTAACCCAAGCTAGCCACTTCACCTCTTTAATATGGGTCGGCTTATGTAGGTTTTACATGAATGTCCCTCTCAATTAAGACTCTCCTAGCTAGAGTCCTAACAAACCCGCCCTCTTCAAATCGGCCTTGTCCTCGAGGCTGACGATTCATGAATTTTGAGAATTTGATCTTCAAGTCATCATAGTTCTCCCAAGTGACATCTTCTGTTAGTAGGTTTGCCCACTGTATTAGCAATTCAGTAGTGGATCATCGTCGTCGAGTCACGATCCGTCGATCAATAAAGACACTTGGCTTAGTCTGAAGTTCTCTTTGGATAGTCATATTTGGTGGGTGGCTTTGGGCTATCTCCAAGTACCTATTTACAACTTCCGTCTGGCCTCGGTTTGTGGGTGATATGCCATACTCCTTTTCAATTTAGTACTCTGCATATGGAATAACTTTGTCCAAAATCTGCTCATGAAGATGCAAGTAGAATTTATCATAAGCACAATGCGTCCCTTATAGTGTAATTCTTTTGAGTCCCAATTTTAATGAGCCATGGGGCTTGGTGCTTCCTCCAATTTTTTTATAATCTTACTAGTCTCTGAATCTTCCTACCATCCCATCTTAATATCCTTAAGAAAGTCGCTGGTCGAAAGTGAAACGGTCGAAACTTCAACTTGCTCGGGTAGCTGCGAAAGCGCATCTGCAAGAACATTCTCTTTCTCCTTTTTGTAAGTTATTTTATAATCAAATCCAAGAAGTTTTATTACCCATTTTTGCTGCTTAGGGGATGATATCTTTCACTCCAAAAAGTACTTGAGGCTTTTATGGTCGGTTTTAATTTGAAATCGTCGGCCAATCAAATAGGGTCTCCACCTCGTTGCTGCGCGCACAATGGCGAGCATCTCCTTATCATATGTTGACTTATTTTGATGGGAGGGAGATAATGCCTTGCTAGTGTGTATAAGTGGTCGACCATCTTGCATGAGAATGGCTCCAATTCCGACTCCAGATGTGTCGGCCTCAATAATGAAGGGTCGATTGAAATCTGGTAGTGTTAGCACCGGCGTCGTCGTCATGGCTGCCTTAAGTTTGTCGAAGGCAGCGGAGGCTCTGTCCGACCATTGGAAGACATCTTTTTTCAGTAAGGAAGTAAGTGGTGCACTGATCTCTCCATAGTTTTTCACGAACTTGCAGTAGCAGCATGTTAAACCCAGAAAGCCATGTAGCAATTTTATGTTCCTTGGGGTAGGCCAGTTTTGCATTGCTTCAATTTTGAAGGGGTCCACTGTCACACCTTCCTCTGATATGATATGCCCAAGATATTTCACCTTCTGTTGAAGAAAGCAAAAATTCGTAGTGGTTGTTGTGTGTTCAAAAGGTGGTTTTCGGTATGTCTTCTTCGCACACTCATATTTGATGATACCCGGATCAAAGGTCCAGCTTTGTAAAGATTTGTGCTCCCTTTCATTTAGCAATTCATCTGCTCTTGGAATAAGGTATTTGTCCTTGATGATTATGCCATTGAGAGCTTGGTAATCAACGTATATTCGCCATGTTCCGTCCTTCTTGCGTACAAGTAGCACCGGTGAAGAATAGAGGTTGCAACTTAGTCGAATAACTCCTGTTTCGAGCATCTCTTTTACAATCCTTTCTATTTCATCCTTCTGGAGATGTAGATATTGATATGGCCGAGTATTTGCTGGAGGTTTGCCTGAAAGAATCGTTATATAATATTCATGCCGGTGGGTAAGAGGTAGGTTGTACGGTTCATCAAATATATCTGAAAATTCAGCAAGCAAAGGAAGTAGGTTTGGATCTTCAAATTTTATTGGCTCTCCTTTAGTTTGCTGCTCAAGTTGTACCAAAAATCTGCTACATGCTTTATGCAAAACCTTCTCCATTTGTTGTGTGCAAATCGTCGTTACGTCACCCCCACGTTTCCCGTTCAGTATCACCTGTTTCTCCTTACTGTAAAATTTCATAATTAGTTGCATAAAATTTCAAGAAATATCACCTAATGTCGTCAACCATTTAATTATGAGCATGGCCTCATGATCATCAAGAGGGAGAAGGAAGAAATCTGTAATTATCTCTTGGTAAGGCCACATGATCAGCAACAGTTTCACTTGCAGGCGCCTATGATCATACTTCAAAATCCATCCATCGGCGACCTTAACGTCAAACCTGTTGCAATTCTCGATAGGTAAGGCCATATGGATAGTAACCTTACTCTTTAGAAAGTTATTAGTACTGCCCGTGTCGATGAGAACAGTGATCGGTTGTTGTTTGAGAATGCCTCCAACCTTTATCGTTTGCGGGTTTGAGTAGCCGGCTAGTGTATGTACCGTAACTTCGGTCGGTTGTGGCTCTTCTTCTACATCTTCTTCTTCATATTCAAGGCTCTTTTCTAGATGTTCAATGACCTCTTCTTCTATTAGTTCAATCATAAGAAGTCTCCCTTTACTACAGTGATGCTCACGGCTCCACGGCTCGTCACAATGCCAACATAACCCCTTCGCATATTGCTCCCGAAGCTCTTCTCTTGTTAACCTCTTTGGTGTAAGGACTTGGTCGATAGTAGGGGGGGCTGAGGGCTTCAATATTACTGGTTGAGGAGTGACCCTAGTCCTCCGAGCTTCATGGTTCAATTGCTCCTCTTGATGTCGTGCGAAAGAGATGGCTGCCATAAGCGTATACGGTTGTCACACTTTAACTTCTCCTCGGATCTCCGGCTTCAAGCCCTCAATGAAGGTCCGCAATAGCTATTTTTGAGACCAATCATGAGTTTAATTAGATAACCTTTTAAACCTGATTTGGTACTCCTGAATGGTAGAGGTTTGTCGGATCTTTGCTAGTTGTTCATCAATATTCTTGTAATCGGTTGGTCTGAAGCGGATCGGCAGTCCTTCTTTGAATTGTTGCCATGAAAGGACTCCATAAGTATATTCAAACCAGTCAAACCACTGTATAGCATTCCCTTCAAGATGTATAGCTGCAATTTTTATCATAGATGCATCCGCGGTTTTATGGTACCGAAAATATCGCTCCGTGCGCGAGATCCAACCAATTGGGTCTCCTTCTTCCCATCTAGGGAAGTCCACTCTCATGCATGGATAGTTGGGGTCGGTCATAGAACTTCCCCTCTCTTGTAAGTCATGTCTTCGGGCTTGGTGCGATTGGGCAAGGCTCTCTCCTTGATGTGATTTCTTCGGGCTTAGTGGTCGGCCCAATCTGAGTTCGGTAAAGAGCGTCCGAATCTTATCTTCCATTCGCACCTCGAATGCTTCGAATTTAGCATTGAATACCTTCTCAGATGCCATAGTATATGCCACCAAATCTGTGATGTTAAGATCTCTCTTTTGTTGTCGGGTTAAAGGCATGTATTGGTTGAGAGAGGTGATGGTCGAAAGGGTTGGTGGATTTGTGGATGTAGGCTACGGTTTAGGCTTGATTTGTGGCTATTTTGGGTGCAGTTTGAGGGTGTGGTTTGGTGGAGTTTTAGGGCTGTGGATGAAAGTTTTGGATCTGTGGTAGATGGCAGCAAAGGTTTGATAGAAATCAGTGGAAGTTGCAGCAAGTATGTGCTATCTTGTAAGAGCAGAATTGTCGTCGAAGAAACAACGGTTTCTCGACGTAATTTCCACCAAAAACTTGAGAGAATTGAGGAGGGAATTGATAGAAAAATTACAGTTTATATGACAGCAAGGATGACTAATTTAATCAAGAAAATTTCGGCAGTATAACAGCAAGGAAATTGGTGCAAGTTGCGATAGCAGAATTCTCGTCGAAAAATTTCAGCAGTTTACGATGAAAATTTATAGCAACACAAAATCGGTTTTAGAGATGAATTCCTCAATAGATCAATCTTAGATGGAAGCCAAGATGATCTATGAAGTGTATAAGAAATTTCATTCAAAAAAATTGCAAATAGATGGGTTAAGGCAATAATATGCGGCTGAAATTTTCTACAGCACAGATTTTTAAGTATAGCAGATTGGACGTAAAAGATCAGAAGTTTATATTGAGAATTTTTTGATGAAACTAAAGGGAAATCCACTATTAGGAAGTGTCAAAGCTATCATATAAATTTCGTAGAGATTTGGATAGAAACAACGTAGTATCAAGATCAAACAATCAGTGCTATGCGGCTGAAATTTTACGGTGCAGATTTTTAAGTATAGTAGATTAGATGTAAAATATCAATGGTTTATTTTAAGAATTTTTTGACAAAACCAAAGGGAAATCTGCTGTTAGGGAGCGTCAAAAATGTCATAAAATTTCATGGAGATTTGGATAGAAAAAACATAGTAGCAAGATCAAACAGACAGTGCTATACGGTTGGAATTCTGCAATGTATCTTTCGTCATAGAGATGAAAACTTTATGACGAAAAGTTTATGCAGCAATATAGGAATAATTTTTTTGGGATTTTCAAATAAGGATAACTAAATTGCAGCAGCAGTAAGGTAGAAAACCAGAACCTATTGCAATTCACGGGGAGATCAAAGGATGATCCATGGTGGTGGAGATGATGGCGGAATTCGGCGATGATCTTTTAAGCAATTGTGGGAATTGCTTTGGACGGTTGTGGAGGATTGATGGATGGCTGTGGAAGGGCAGCGAGACGCCAAGAACGCTGCTCTGATACCAGGTGTTAGAACCCTTGCAGATTCTAAACTTGGGGTTGATCTCTTTAGGGGATCGACCTCCTTGGAACTCTATAGGGGTTCCTCCCTCCAAGTTGCTGCTCAAAGGCTGCAGAAAAGATTCATCTATTGCTTATGAAAAGATGTGGAATACATGACTATTTATAGGGCTTCTAAACCCTAACTCCTAATAGGACTCTTACTTAAGACTCCTAATAAGACTCTTACTTCTAACCAACTCCTAATAAGACTCCTACTCAAGACTCCTACTTCTAACCAACTCCTAATAGGACTCATACTCAAGACTCCTATTCCTTTACAACTCCTTATTCTTCTCTAAGAAATAACCTCCTAACCTAAGCCAGCCACTTCACCTCTTTAATAGGGGTCGGCTTAGGTAGGTTTTACATGAATGTCCCTCTCAATTAGGACTCTCCTAGCTAGAGTCCTAACACATATACACCCGATTTACGGATATCGTCATTGGTGTAAAAGGACTTGGTAAAGGTTTCTCGGATTTTGAACTCATTAATAAAGTTTTAAGATCCCTTCCAAAACGTTCGGACCTTAAAGTCACAGCCATTCAAGAGGCCAAAGATTTAAATAATTTTCCTCTCGAAGAACTAATTAGTCACTAATGATCTATGAGATAACTTATAAAGCTCATGAAGAGCTTGAGGACACCCTTCCAAAGAACAGGAAGTATATGACACTAAGAACCTAAGAAGACCACTTGAAAGAAAACTCAAGTGATGAGGACCTTAATGAAGACTTGACACCTTTAACAAGGAAATTAAAAAAATTCATAAGAAGGAATAAATTTGAACCCAAGAAAAATCAAGTAATATGCTACGAATGCAAGAAGCCGGGACACTACAAGAGCGAATGTCCCCAAGTTAAGAAGAGGACACCAAAGAAGAAGCCTCTCAAAGCAACATGGGATGACTCAAGTGCATCTGAAGAAGAGGAGCCAACCAACACTAAGCAAGTTGCTCACTATGCACTAATGGCCATTGGAGATGAGGTAACAAGTTCAATTGATGCAAATTTATCATTTGATGAACTATTAAATGCTTTTCATAATTTATTTGATGAATGCAAATCAATTAGTAAAAAATATAAATTATTAAAAAAGGAGCATGAGTCTCTTGTTAGTGATTAGAATAGATTAAAATTTGAGCATAATAATAGTTTAGCTCCATGTACGAAATGTCATGAAGTAAAAACAATTAGAAAGGAAAACTTGCTACTTAAAGAAACTTTAGAAATATTTGAGGTTGGTAGCAAGTCCTTGAACATGATCCTTGCCAATAAGAGTCACATTCATAAAAGAAGTGGAATCAGATTTGTGAGTAGCTCTCACCAAAATCCAACCACCTTTGTTAAAGGACCTTTCTTGCATATTTCACCCCAAAACAAATGCAACTTTTGTTGCAAACTTGAACATGTAGCTTATCATTGTCCATTTAAGAAGTATAGCCCACATAAATTGATTTAGGTTCCTAAAGGAACCATAAAGAATTTTATGCAAAATGATAAGTTAAGCCAATCGATTTTTGAGGCACCCAAGGTCAAATGGTACCTAAAAATCATCCTCTTTTGTAGAAACGTATACCATCACAAGATAGGAGCAAGAGATGGTACCTTGATAGTGGATGCTTAAGGCATATGACCGAAGATCCATCTCAATTCTCTAAGCTCACGAGCCTAGACAAAGAATATGTCACCTTCAGAGACAACAATAAGGGTAAAATCATTGGCAAAGGAACTATAGGTAACACATCCAACTTTTTTATTAAAGATGTGTTGTTAGTTGATGGCTTAAAGCATAATATTTTGAGCATTAGTCAATTGTGTGATAAAGGATATATTGTTAAATTTGAATCTAATGCTTGTATTATAGAAAAACCACACAAAAACACATCTATGATTGCTCTAAAATAAAATAATGTATATACTATCGACATTAATGATATTTATAATGAAATATATTTTTCGATTTTAAATGATGATACTTGGCTTTGGCATAAGAGATTAGGTCATGCTAGCATGAAACTAATCTCTCAAATTTCATCTAAGAAACTTATAAGAGGAATTCCTCATATCAAGTTCGTCAAAGATAATGTGTGTGATGCATGTCAACTAGGAAAACAAATAAAATGTAGCTTCAAACCTAAGAACCAAATAAGCACCTCTAGACCTTTGCAATTGATCCATATGGACTTGTTTGGACTAATTTCTACATCAAGCCTAGGAGGTACCAAATACGCATTTGTCATCGTGGATGATTATAGTAGATACACATGGACTTATTTTTTGATACACAAAAGTGAATGCTTTATGTATTTCTTCAAGTTTTGTAACCTTGTTCAAAATGAAAAGAGTTTTATGATTTCGTCAATTTGAAGTGATCATATTAGTGAATTTTAAAACCATGATTTCTAAGAATTTTGTGAATCTAATAGATACAACCACAACTTCTCTACTCCAAGAAATTCTCAACAAAATGGAGTAGTAGAAAAAAAGAATAGAAACTTACAAGAAAAGGCTAGAACCATGTTAAACGAACATAGCCTACCCAAATATTTTTGGGTCGAAGCTGTAAATACGGTATGCTATGTTATGAATAGAGTTATAGTAAGACCATTACTTTTCAAAACTCCTTATGAGTTGTGGAACAACAAAAAGCCCAACGTTTCATACTCTAAAGTTTTCGGGTGTAAATATTTTATTTTGAATGAAAAAGATACCTTTGGAAAGTTTGATGCAAAATCCGATGAGGGAATTTTTCTTGGTTATTCTTCTATTTCAAAGGCTTTTCGAATCTTCAATAAAAGAACTTTAGTTATAGAAGAATCTATTCATGTTGTTTTTAATAAAATTTCAGGAAGTTAAGAAAAATAATTTTGATGATGATCTTAAATTTGATACCTTGAATTTAAATGAATCCCTTTCTCCATCTAGCAACTTGGATGCATCTTCTTCCGAACCTTCTTTGCCGAAGGAATGAAAGTATATAGATGCTCATCCTAAGGAGCTAATTATAGGAGACACATCGAAAATGGTTCAAACTTGTTCTTCTCTTAAGATTTTTTGTGCCAAAGCTACTTTTCTCTCCCAAATTGAACCTAAATGCATTGATGAAGCCATGAAAGATGATTCATGGGTTATCGTAATGCAAGAAGAATTGAATCAATTTAAGAGAAATGAAGTGTGGAAGCTTGTTCTTAGACCAAATGACTATTTAGTTATTAGTACTAAATGAGTCTTTAGAAATAAGCAAGATGAATTTAGTATCATGGTTCGAAACAAGGCTAGATTAGTGGCCAAAGGTTTCTGTTAAGATCAAGAGCGGCACTAAGAGAGGGGGTGAATTAGTGCAGTGGTAAAATAACATCAGTTTCGAAAAATCTTTCGTACGATAAAACCCGAACTCGAAAATGCTTAACTTGAAACACGTGTTCGTAAATGTATTGAAGGCAGTAAGCTATTAAAGAGGTTTGTAGTAAAGATAAATTGCTTAAAGTAAAATGCAAACCAGATTTTAGAGTGGTTCGGTCGTCGTGACCTATATCCACTTTGTCGATTCCTCTTCCGTCGAGGCCACCGACATCCACTATCGATCTTCCTTTATAGGCGAAGATCAACCTCCTTCTTACACCCCTCTTCTTCTTTTCACGGGTTTAGGAGACAATCCTTACAAGCACTCATACTCCTTTTACAGAATTCTAAACTTAGAGTGGAGGAGGAAATTTCTTAAGAGATTGCAGCAGCGTTTCTTTACTTTTAAACTCTCTGTGCTTGTGTCTTTTAACCAGGGATGAGAGGGGTATTTATAGGCTTCAAGTTGATTCAAACTTGGAGCTTAAAAATATCTCATCATGGGTTTCCCGAGCACGGGCGGTACCACCGCCTGTGCTGGGCGGTACCTACACCAATGTTAGTCTAACACTAGCACTGCACTGGGCGGTACCATCGCCCAGTCTGGCGGTACCACCACCCGTCTGGTGGTACCACTGCCTGGTATGCTATGCTGGGTGGTACCACTGCCCAGACTGGTGGTACCATCGCTTGGCACCCGGCCAAGGGCGGTACAACTGCCTAGACTGGCGGTACCACCGCCTGACACAGTCTCGGAGACTGTGCCACGACGGTGTCATCTCTTGGGGCATTGTTTGGGCCTCTCATTGGGCCCAACACAGTCCTTACATGGGCCAATCTGGCCCATAATTGGGTTGGCCCAAATCTAAACCCAATTACGTGCTAACTACGATTCCTAAGATATATTTTAAGCTAAACAAGTCCATAAGTCTTGTTTCTTCCGGCGAGCTTCCGGCGAACTTCCGACGATCTCTCGACAATGTTCCGACGGACTCCCGATAAGCTCCTAGACTTCATGATGATCTTCTAGGCAAGTTCCGACAAACTTCTCTGGCAAGCTCCGAGACTTCTCGACTAGTTTCGCTAGAACTTCCGATAAACGTCCGGACTTCCGACGAACTCCCAACAAAATTGCGTCCTTGACTCTGGGACTTCATTTTGTTTCATGCCTTGCTATTGTAGTTAATCCTGCACATGTAAAACATACTTTGATTTAGACAATTAATACTAAGCAAACACAGAATGCGTCAAGTAATTTCAAAATAAACTAAGGGGATTTTGATTACCTTGTCATCGAAAACCGTTAAGGTGTAGTTTGCCTCCTCACCTTTGTTGGTTTTTTCTTCATCTTTGGATGAACTCGATTCGTCCCAAGCCACCTTGAGTTTTTTCTTCTTCTTTTGTAGCTTCTTCTTTTTAGGTTCATTTTTATTCTTTGATTCTTGTTTTAAGAATTTTTTAAGCTTTATTATGAAGAGTTTAAAGTCATCATCACTTAAGCTTTTGCTCGAGTGGTCTTCATTTGTTCTAAGTGCCAAATCCTTCCTGTTCTTTGGAAGGTTCTTCTCAAGTTCATCATATTAAACTTGTGCCATAGAACTCATTTCATAGGTCATTAAATACCCAATAAGTTCTTCAAGTGGAAAATGGTTCAAGTTCTTTGATTCTTGTATTACTATTATTTTTGAATCCTAAGTTTTAGAAAGTGATCGTAAAACTTTATTAACAAGTTTAAAATTTAAAAAATATTTGCCAAGAGCTTTTAAACTATTGATGACATCCGTAAAATGGGTGTACATGTCACCAATAGTTTCGTATGGCTTCATACGAAACAACTTGAAATCATACATCAAAATATTTATTTTAGAGTCTTTAACTCTACTAGTGCCTTCGTGTGTGATTTTAAGTGTGTGCCAAATGTCAAAAGCTATTTCACAAGTAGAAACCCGATTGAATTTATTTTTGTAGGTGCAAAATAGAGCATTCATAGCTCTAGCATTTAAAGAAAAAGTTTTCTTCTCCAAATCATTCCATTCGTTTATTGGAGTAGAAGACTTTTGAAAACCGCTTTCGATAATATTCTATAAATTCAAATCCATAGAAAGCAAGAAAACTCTCATCCGAGTTTTCCAATAAGTGTAGTCTATCCCATTGAACATGGGAGGACGAATGATAGAAAAGCCATCTTGAAAGCCAAAAAGGTGAATTAGTGTAGTAGATAAAAACGTCGGTTTTGAAAATCTTTCGTTCGATTAAAACCGTGTTTTCTGAGTTTTTCAACTCACAAGCGGTTCCACCGCCTGTTCTGGTAGTGCCATCGCCTGACCCAACTTTTGAGTCACTAAATAAGCCTCCCAATAAGCCCAAATCAATGCCAATTAAGGCCCAATTGTCCCCTAATTGAGTTAGTATGATTACACCAACATCTAACTCAATTAGCCCCCTAAACTACTTTGATCGTAGACAAATGATTACGAAGCAATCCTTTGTCCAGCATGTCATTAGTTCATCCGGCACTCGTCCGATCCTTCGGCACATCGTCCTCTCCTTCAACATATTGCTTAAATGGCATGTTGACTCCTGCAACTTTCGATCTCCTTAGCGCAGTGTCTGATCCTTCGACCCGATGCCCGAATTCACGACACGAGCCTTCTACCGACACGTCGACCGATCCTCCGGCCTGATGTCCAATCTTCTGACATTGTCACTCTAGCCTAATGTCTAATTCCTCCTGCTTTAATCAATTTGCCTCTCCTTGATCAAAGCTAATCCTACGTTACTCAAAATATAGATTAGATCACAAACTCATCAATTGATTTCATCATCAAAATCTGAGATTCAACAGGAATATCACGTGTGTTCTCACTCAAGCAAATCCCTAGATATGGACAATTGGATTGTGATGAATCCAATAAGCGTGAGATTTAAATTGAGAGAGGAGTTCTCCATGATAATTCGATTAGAGTGAGACTTTAATGGATTCCGTATGTGCCTAATGGCAACATGCCCGGTATACGATCTCTAAGATATTAGATGGATGAGGGACTATAGATACATGATAATTGAGGGTAGATAGGTCTAATAAATTAGATCCCCCTATTTCATTTAGGGACTGTGGCATAGTGGCCTAGTACGTCCATAATCGATGAGTTGAGTGAATTATTATAGGGATTAGATTATGAGATTTGGAAGATGGATGTGAAAATCGTATTCCTCAATGGGAACCTCGAGGAGGAGGTGTATATGATATAACTCGAGGGATTCATATCCAAGGATTGCCCAGATAAGGTGTGCAGGTTGCTTAGATCCATTTATGGACTAAAGCAAGCTTCCCGAAGTTGGAATATAAGATTTGATGAGGTAATCAAATCTTATGACTTCATTAAGAACGAAGATGAGCCTTGTGTGTATAGGAAGGTAAGTGGGAGCGCTGTCACCTTTTTGGTATTATATGTGGATGACATCCTGATCATTCGGAATGATGTAGGAATGCTATCCACAGTAAAGGCTTGGTTATCTAGACACTTCTCCATGAAGGACTTAGGGGAAGCATCCTATATCTTGAGGATTCAGATCTATAGAGATAGATCCAAGAGGATGCTTGGCTTGTCCCAGTCCAGGTATATAGAAACCATTGTCAAAAGGTTTAGCATAGAAAATTCTAAGAGATGTTTCATACCGATGAGACATGGGATATCGCTTTCTAGGAGTATATCCCCAAAGATTTCTGAAGAAAGGACGAACATGGATATGATACCTTATACCTCAGTGATAGGGTCTATCATGTATGCTATGCTATGTACTTGGCCTGATATAGCGCTTGCTCTAAGTGTCACAAGCGGGTATCAGGTGGATCCAAACTTGGAGCACTGGAATGCAGTAAAGTGTATCCTTAAGTAGTTAAGAAGGACTAAGGATCTTTTACTAGTATATGGAGATAGTAGCCTTAGGGTTGAAGGCTACACAGACTTAAGTTTTCAGTTTGATGTCGATGATAGCAAGTTGAATTCAGGGTATGTGTACACCTTGAATGGAGGAGCA
This sequence comes from Musa acuminata AAA Group, assembly GCF_036884655.1. Classification (NCBI taxonomy): domain Eukaryota; kingdom Viridiplantae; phylum Streptophyta; class Magnoliopsida; order Zingiberales; family Musaceae; genus Musa; species Musa acuminata. The sequence goes on along the minus strand of NC_088356.1, from coordinate 35,261,970 downwards.
GTGTACTGGAAGAGTTCCAAGCAAGATACTATTGCTGACTCGACCATAGAGGCGGAGTACATTACTGTAGCAGATGTAGCAAAGGAGGAAGTCTAGGTGAAGAAGTTCATCGCATATTTAGGAGTCAGCCAGGTAGCGAGGAGCCGATTTTCTTATATTGCGACAATAACGGGATGATTGCTCAAGTGAAGGAACCTAGGTCTCATAAAAAATCTCAACATGTTCTGAGGAGGTTCCATCTAATCAGAGAGATCGTGACCCAAGGAGATGTAGTAGTGGAAAAAGTTCCATCCGAAGATAATATTACAGATCCACTAACAAAGCCATTGTCTCAGATTGTCTTTGAGCGTCACAGGGGTCTGATGGGAATCAGACACATAGTTAATTGGCTTTAAGTCAAGTGGGAGATTATTAGTCATAGGTGCCCAACAAGCCAATCATGTGAGTGATGGCACGTGTGACTTGACACTAAATCTTTTTGCTTATTATATTTTGGCATTTATCACTTTATATTGACTATTGCATATATGCATGTATATATTATGATGTCGTTGGATCTGTGCAATGGGAATCGGATCATGATAAGATCACGATAATAAGACCGATTCACCCTTAAACATAGATCCTAAATAATCCCGATCATAGGTTACTCGAGCAGGACATCGAGATAATCAGACAGATTGGTGTGCTGTATACCTATCCATATGATGGATGCAGCTGGTCTCATAGCTGCTCGTATGGGGACACAAGGGATACAGTACAGGTGCTCATTGTAGAATGAGTTCACCGATTGACCCGCTTACGGAATGCTAAATGGTTGATGATGCCTTATTGTCAAACATCAATTTTGTAGTCCTAGTGGTGTATCCGGTCCTTAGACTTGAGACACTAAAGATATCCTATATGAGTGCTTCATTCTTTGATACTGGACTTATAGGTTTGGATGTCCCAAATCTAGTACAATTGGTTATTGAGAATGACAATCGACCTTATGATGGCTATTGAGTGTCGATAGAGGATCATCCTTTCTCGGCATTATGAGAGGAATATCCCATGTGTTCTTGTTCAAACAAATCCTTAGACAGAGTCATTCGGATTAAGAGAGAAAGAGTTCTCCGGGAGAATCTGATTAGAGCGATACTCAAGTAGAAACCATATAGGTCTGATAGCACCATATCCGGTATACGGTTTATAAGATATTAGATAGATGAGGGACTATAGTTACATGGTAATTGAGGACAAATAGGTCCAATGGATTGAATTCTCTTGTATCATTTGGGGACTACGGTGTAGTGGCCTAATACGTCTGTAGTCGATGAGTCGAGTGAATTATTATAGAGATAATAATTCATTGAGCCAAAAGGAGTTCTGACAGGTATGACTCATGGCTAGCTCAATATTGGGCCTAGAGGGTCACACACATATGGTAGGCATTGTGATGAGTTGAGGTTCGGTTATGAGATATCCGTCGGAGCCCCTGACTTATTAGATATCCAATAAGGCCCTGAATTATTGGATCCTATGGATGAGATCCAATAAGAGCCCATAAGAGATTATTGGATAGAGATCCACTAATCTAAGAGGCTTGGGTAGTTGGATGTAGATCTAATACCCAATAGGAGAGGATCCATTAGGGTTTGACAGGGGACCTTTATAAATAGGAGGGATTCAGTGGTTTATAGGCTAGAGCCTTTGCTTGCCTTTCCTATTCTTCTCCCCCTCTCCACCTTAGAACAGGCATAGAGTTTTGCGGAGCATCGTCCCAGCCCTGCTGTGTGGATCACCGCTAGAGATGAGGACATTTGATCTCCTTCACCCTCTCCTAGAGATCTGCAAGGACGTAGGGATATACGATCTCCCTAAGTAACACAATATACTCTATACATAGTTTTAAGTTTCACGGATTTTTGCGCACCAATCTTCGTACGACGATGAGCATCTCATTGGGAATAGGGGATTTTATTTTTTGTTCTTCTGCTGTACATGTGATGTTGCCCTAAGATTTCCCAACGGCGAGAAAGCGACGACAAGTCCAAAGGGACTTAGCTACCAAAAACCAAGCATCAGTTTGAATCGAGATGGACTCAGAGGAGTGTCATAGTGACACAAAGGCAGATCTACCGATCATGAAGAAAGGGATGCTATATGTGAGGCGATGGATAGTACGATCATGGGCATGACAACGCTATGGTACCGTAGAGGCGGGACTTCCATGAAGTCATCGATCCCTTGCTCTCATGGAGGGAGAGCACTTGGTCATGAAAGGGGACAAGAAGGTGAAACATGCGGAGGCAAACTCCAAGTACCAAGACAAGGCTTAAGGGCAGAGGCTAAGGAACTTCGTAAGACTAGTATCAATGAGCTTTTCATCAAAATAGCCAAAAGTGAAGGACTTTAGGTCACGCAAGAGTGCATGACCAAGGAATGAAGTAGGCAGTACGCAGTGTTGTACCTTTGCTACTCAGTGGAGTAGGCGGTAGGGTTGATGGAGAAGAAGGTACAATCCCAAAGGCGACCAAAACTATTAGAGACTTCAAGTTGGGGTGAAAAACTTCCTGCATTCTAGAAGTTCGATGGCATTAAGAAGGTGAATCACAGTAACTAACTCAACGCAAGGAGTGCAAACACTTCGAGTGCTTTAGAAGTGTGAGCAAAGAGCAGGCGAAGGTCAGTAACCAGCTCGATGCATGGAGTATAACCCTTGAGGAGGCGGGCGAAGTCAAGTAACCTTTGTCTTCTCAACTCTTAAGAGAATGAGGTGAAATCGAGTACCCCAATTCTTTTATCTATCCAGTAGAGGAGCTCTGCATAGGTTCAAAGACCATTCGAAGATAATGGAAGACAATAGTTGTCAAATCCTCACCAATGGTGATCAGTGCTATTAAGAGTAGATTATCCGCTTTATTTTCCAATAGAATGCCAATCGAAAGAAAAAGTGATGCGAATCTACTTGGAAGTGACAACTAAGTGAAAGAAGAGTCGATGGGCAAATTTTATGGAGGAAGGACCCAAAACTTCAAAAGTTTGCGAGGTAATACTCATTAAAGCTCCAACAAGCATCCACCCAATTCAAGCAGTATGAGACATTTGAGAGACTAACGCATAGTAAGAAAGGTCTTTTCCTTTATCTGAAGGATCCGTAGGAACCAACAGGGATCAACACAACTCAGCCAACCCCACACTAGAGTCAGAGTCATTGACGAGTTGAAGCAGCATTGCGGATCAAAAGTTTGACTACTCAACAACGGCAACAGAGAGCAGCTAGGAGCCAAGAGGCTCATTGCAGCTGGAGTAGAAGATTAAAGACTCAGCAAAGGCGAGGAGTTACAGTGTCGGTAAAGGCTTTGATGAGGATGTCGAAGGAATAAGTTGGGGAGAATGTCATAGATAAAATTCTAAACAGGATGTTTGATGTAATGCTTATGTATGTCCATGTCTTTTGGTTTGTTCATGCTTTGCACAACATGTAGAGGGATGGTCGAAAGCTTAACAGCCCCATTTTAGATGGGTTTGGTGGCCTTTTTAGGCTTGTAAATAAAGGTTGTATCATGTGAACATTTATGAGAGATATTTGGTCTATAGTGGACCATTTTGATCCTTTGTTGTGCAACCATTCAGAGATTGTAAAGTGTGTTTGTAATTTGTATTGGCTATGAAGTGTTTTCAGAAATGTTTGCTTGCGGATCCCTAGTAAGGCACTTTCTTTAACCTGTTTTCTCTTTTGTAGGTCCTAAGGGACCATGGGAGGTTTCGGGGAGGCTGACCTTTGTGGACAGACATGTAAGGGTGCCGTACAACTTAGGCAAAACTTGCTAAATCAATGACAGGACGTAGGTTGGGACGACCGAACTACTATAAATTGAGTTTGCATTTCTCTTTATGTTTTTCCTTACTATTACTAACTGATTTAGTTGCTCACTACCCTTATTCACATTCTAAGTTAAACGTATTTCCGATATGTACTTTTCAATCGAAAATTTTCAAATCGAAAGTTTATTTCAAAAGCACTAATTCACCCCCCTTCTTAGTGCCTTTATAATCCTAATAATTGGTATTAGAGCTTGATTTTCTCCCCTAGATTAACACCTAAGAGAGATTTAATAACTTTTTCTAGTAATCAAGAGGGTCACTCAATCACTCATCCTCCTATGTTTAATGAGAAGAACTACATATAGGAAAACACGAATGCAGATTTTCTTGCTTTCTATGGATTTTGATATATAAAATATTATTGAGTTTGATTTTCAGAAACCCTCTATACTATTGAATGAATGGAATGATCTTGAAAAGAAAATATTTTCTTTAAATGCTAAAGCTATGAACACTTTATTTTATGCTTTAAACAAAAATGAGTTTAATCATATTTCTACATATGAAACTATTTCTACATATGAAACTGCACATAATATTTAGTACACACTTGAAGTTACTCATAAAGGCACAAATAGAGTAAAAAAATCTAAGATTAATCTTTTGCTATATAGTTATGAATTATTTAGTATAAAGCCAAGAAAAAACATTGGTGACATGTATACCCGTTTTACAAATATTATCAATGGTTTGAAAGTTCTTGGTAAATGTTATACTAATCTTGAATTGGTTAATAAATTTTTAAGATCTCTTCCAAAAAGTTAAGATCCAAAGGTAACTACAATTCAAGAAGTAAATTACAAGAATCACTTTTCTCTTGAAGAACTCATAAGATTATTAATGATCTATGAAATGACTTGTAAGGCACATGACAAACACAAGAAAAACCTTTCAAATAATAGGGAGGATATTACACTTAGAACAAAAAAAGACCACTCAAGTGAAAGCTCAAAGTGATGATGATGACATAGCACTCTTTACAAGAAGATTTAAAATGTTTATGAAAAATAATAAGACTAATTCTACAAAATAAGAATCTAAGAATAAAAATGAACTTAAAAAGGATATAATAATTTGTTATAAATGTAAAAAGCCAGGGTACTTTAAAAATGAGTATCCATAACTATAGAAGAAGCTATCAAAGAAGAAGAAAGCATTCAAGGCAACAAGGGATGAATCAAGTATATCAAAAGACAAAGAGTAAACCTATGAAGACAAAATGGTGAACTACACATTCTTGGCTTTTAACGGCGAGGTATATGACTCACCTAAAATCTCTTTATCTTATGATAAATTACTTAATTAATTTCATAATTTATATGACAAACTTAAAATAATTGATAAAAATATAAATTACTAAAAAAGGATCATGCATCTCTCTCTAGTGAATTTGATAAATTAAAAATTGAGTATGACAGTTAACATCTTGCACTAAATATAAAGAATTAGACTCATTCAAAAAGAAAAATATATTATTACAATAAATATTAGAAAATTTTAAAATTAGAAAATATGATTCTTGTTAACATTTTGCACTAAATGTACATAGAAAGGAAGGAATCGACTTCATAAGTAGTAACACTCAACAAAAGTAAACTACATTTATAAAAAAATCCACATTACATGTTTCCCCTAAAGTTAAATATAATTTTTGTAGAAAATATGATCATTATGCTTATACATGTTCATTTAAAAAATATAACTCTTATAAATTAGTTTAGATTCCTAAAGGAACCATAAATGATTTAAAGCCAAAAGTCAAGAAAGATAGATCTAACCATGAAGGACCCAAAGTTAAATGGGTAGCTAAAGCAAACCTCTCTTTTTTGTAGGTATGTATCCAATCGAAAGCTAGAAGCAAGAGATGATATCTTGATAATGGATGCTCAAGGCATATGATTGGAGATTCAACACATTTTTCAAAGCTTACTAGCCAAGATAGGGGTTATGTCATCTTCGGAGACAACAACAAAGGAATAATTATCGATAAAGAAAATATAGATAATAAATCAAATATCTTGATTGAAAATGTTCTGTTAGTAGATAGCTTAAAACATAACTTACTAAGCATTAGTCGATTGTGTGATAAGGGATATAACATTAAATTTGAATTTAATGCTTACATTATAGATATACTATATAAAAATAAATCTATGATTACTTTAAGGAGCGATAATGTGTATACTAATGATCTTGATGATTTTTATGATGAAACTTATTTAAATTCAATTTTAAACAATGATGCATGACTTTGGCATAGGAGATTAGGTCATGTAAGTATGAAATTGATCTCATAAATTATAACTAAAAAACTTATAAGAGGAATGCCTAGAATTAAATTTGTTAAAGATAAAGTTTGTAATGCATGCCAACTAGGTAAACAAATAAAGAGTAGATTTAAACTTAAAAATCAAGTAAATAACTCTAGACCGTTACAATTAATTCATATGGATTTATTTGGAGCAATTGATATCACAAGTCTAGGAGGTAGTAAATATGCTTTTATAATTATTAATGATTATAGTGGATATACTTGGATAGCACATAAAAGTAATTATTTTAAATATTTTACAAAGCTTCACAAACAAGTTCAAATGAAAAAGGTTTTATGATTTCTTCTATTCGTAATGATCATGGTTATGACCAAATGGGTATGACCATAATTTCACAACCATATAGGTATGACCATAATTACATATGACCACATACATAGTGATTTCTTCTATTCGTAGTGAATTTAAAAATCAAAATTTTTAAGATTTAGTGATTCAAATGGGTATGACCATAATTTCTTTACTTAAAGAAATCTATAACAAAATGGAGTTGTTGAGAGAAAAAATACGAGTTTACAAGAGATGGCAAGAACTATATTTAATAAAGATAGTCTACCCAAATATTTTTGAGTCAAAGCCGTTAACACGATATGCTATGTCATGAATAGGGTTATCATAAGACCACTACTATTTAAAATTCCTTATGAATTATAAAAAAAGAAAAGATCAAACATTTCATATTTTAAAACATTTGGTTGTAAATATTGTTAGTCATAGGTGCCCTACAAGCTAATCATGTGAATATATTATTTGGCATTTTATCACTTTATATTGTTTGCTGCATATATATATATATATATATATATATATATATATATATATATATATATATATATATATATATATATATATATATATATATATATATATATATATATATATATATATATTGTGATGTCCATGGATCTGTGCAATGAGAATTAGATCATGATGAGATCACGACAATAAGACCGATTCACCTTTAAATGCATGCCCTAAATAATCCTAGTTATAGGTTACTCGAAAGGAACATTGAGATAACCAGACAAACTGGTGTGCTTGCTATATACCCATCCATATGATAGAGGCAGTTGGTCTCATAGCTACTTGTGTGGGGACACTAGGGCTATATTGTAGATGCTTATTAGAGAAAGAGTTCACTAATTGATTCACTCACGGAATGCTGGATGATTAATGATACCTCAATGTTAGATAGCGATTTCGTTGTCCTAGTAGTTGTTGAATCTCGGATTTTGATGATGAAACCAATCGATCAAGATGAGACAATTAAAGCACGAAGAATCATGTTGTTTTGGAGGAAAACATGTCAGAAGATTGGACATCGGACCGGTGGATTGGTCGATGTATCGACAGAAGACTTTGGGCCGTAGATTCGGGCATCGGACCAAGAAGAGCGGATATTGCACTAAGGATTTCGGAGTCAACTAGCCGATTGGGCAATAGGCCGCAAGAGAGGATGATGTGCCGAAGAATCGGACGAAGCGTCGAGGGACCAATAACCTGCCGGACAACTTGATTAATGTTTAGTATTAATTGTCTAGATCAAAGTATGTTTTACATGTGCAGGATTAACTATGATAGCAAGGCATGTAGCAAAATGAAGTCTCGGAGTCAAGGACGCGATCACGTTGGGAGTTCGAGAGTTCGTCGGAAGTCCGAACCTTCGTCGGAAGTTCTGGAGGAACCCGTTGAGAAGCCTCGGAGCTTACCAGAGAAGCTCGTCGGAACTTGCCAAGAAGATTGTCGTGAAGTCTAGGAGCTTGCCGGGAGTCCATTGGAACATTTCCGAGAGATCATCGGAAGTTCACCGGAAGATCATCGGAAGAATAGACTTATGGACTTGTTTAGCTCAGATTATGTCTTAGGAATCATAGTTAGTACGTAATTGGGTTTGGATTTGGGCCAATGCAATTAGGGGCCAGCTAGGCCTATGTAAAAATTGTGTTGGGCCCAATAAGAGGCCCAAACAGTGCCCCAAGAAGTCTACCGTCGGGCACAATCTTTGAGATTGTGTTAGGCGGTGGTATCACCAGTCTGGGCGGTGGTACCGCCCAGCACTGCCCCCTAAGTGGTGGTACCGCTAGACCTAGGTGGTGGTACCACCCAAGGTAGTGTTAGTGTGACTGACATTAGGCGGTGGTACCGCCTAGTGCAGGCGGTGGTACCGCCTAGTGCCCGAGGAACCTAGGATGAGAAAGTTTTAGGCTCTAAGTTTGAATCAACTTGAAGCCTATAAATACCCCTCTCATCCTTGGTTAAACCATACAAGCACAAATAGTTTAAAAGTAAAGAATCACTGTAGAAATCTCTTGTGAGAATCCTCCTCTAGTCTAGGTGTTAGAATTCTATTTAGAGAGGAGAGTGAGTGCTTGTAAGGGTTATCTCCTAAACCCGGTAAAAGGAGAAGAGGGGTGTAAAAAGGTGATTGGCCTTTGCCTATTGAAGGAAGGCCTCTAGTGGATGCTAGTGACCTCATCGGAGGAGGAAGCCGAAAGTAGATGTAGGTCATGTTGACCGAACCACTCTAAAATTGCCGTGTTCTCTAGTTTATATTTTATTTTTGCTCTTACCTTACTGCAAACCTCTTTAAGTGCTTATTGCCTTCAATTCATTTATGAACGTGTTTCAAGTTAAGATATTTCTGAGATCGATTTTCAACGTAAACGATTTTATCGTAACGAGACTATTGAAGACGTAATTTTTACCACTGTACTAATTCACCCCCCCTCTTAGTGCCGAGCCAGATCCCAACAATTGGTATCAGAGCCTTGTTATTTCTCAGTTGGTTTAACACCTAAGAGAAATAGCTCTTTTCGGCTTTCAAGAGGGTCACTCTCTCATTCGTCCTCCCTTTTTCAATGGGACAGACTACACTTATTGGAAAACTCGAATGAGAGTTTTCTTTCTTTCATTGAATCTTGATTTATGACATATAGTCGAATCTAGTTTTCAAATGTCTTCTCTTCCAATGAACCATTGGAATGATTTGGACAAGAAGACGTTTTCTCTAAATGCAAAGGCTATGAATGCCTTGTTTTGCGCCTTAGATAGAAATGAGTTTAATCATGTTTCTACTTGCGAAACGACTTTTGATATTTGGCGCACTCTTGAAATCACACATGAAGGAACTAGCAAAGTTAAAGATTCAAAAATTAATTTTTTAATGCATGATTTCGAGTTTTTTCGAATAAAGCCAAGCGAAACCATTGTTGATATGTACACCCGTTTTACGAATATCATCAATGGTTTAAAAGCTCTTGGCAAATGTTTTTCGGATTTGAACTTGTAAACAAGATTTTGCATTCTTTTAATAAGAGTTGGGATTAAAAAACAACAGCTATTCAAGAATCAAAAAACTTGAACCAATTTCCAATCGAAGAACTAATAAGGTCCTTGATGACCTATTACGTAAAGAACTTGAGAACCACCTTTCAAAGAACAGGAAGGATTTTGAACTTAGAACATTCGAAGACCACTCAAGCATAAGCTCAAGTGATGGTGAGTATGAACTACTCACTAAGAAATTTAAAAAGTTCATGAAACAAGAATTAAATAACAAGAACAAAAAGAATGCAACTACTTGCTTTGAATGCAAGAAGAAGAACACAAAATGGGATGAATCGAGCTCATCTGAAGACGAGGAGAAAATCAACAAAGGCGAGGTGGCAAACTACGCCTTAATGGCTTTCGACATTGAGGTAATCAAAACGCCTTTAGTCTATTTTGAAATTACATGATATTCTTCATGAGTTATTTTTAATTTAGTTTAGAATTAATTTTCTTGAAAAGTGCATGTTTAATAATGAAAATAAAAAAAATAGGAATCATGCTTATCTTTCTAAGTAATTTTTGAAAATGATCATAAAAATTATATGAAAATATAATAAATTTAATCTAATGCTTGCACACCAAATATGATTAATTTTATGTATGTGCTTGAGAAGCAATAATGTATATCTTAATGATTTTCATATTGCCTTCCGATTTTAAGAATGATGCATGGCTTTTGTATGGAAACTTAGCATGAAAAGTTAGATTCACCTAAAAAGAAAAATGCATGACTACAATGAACTTGATTGAAAATGCTTTAAGTTTGATGAAATAATGTAATGATACATAATGATCATGCTTAATAAATTTCGAAATTATGCATGATGATTCTTGAGATTTATGGATTATTGATTTTCACGGTAATAAAAGTGGCTTTTTTGGTTATAAGTAAGATGAATGGTTTTTATGACAAAATTTATTTTTTGATCCTAAATGTTAATGCATGTTTTCATTTGACAGAAAAAAAAAGGGGCATGCTTGAATGAAGCAAATCACATGAATTGAAACAACTAAAAAGAGAAGCATTTTTCTTGAAAATTCTTTTTCTCTATCTTATTGACCTTGATGAATCTATTTGATCATCTTTTTATGAATCTCTTGAAAATGATTTTGATTTGATTATTTGAATTTGAATGAGTTTGTATTCAAATCATAATCTTGATTTCTTAGATTTACTGCTTGAGATTTTTTTTAATCAATATATTTTCTTTGTATACCTACAATTTTTGCTTTTTCTTAAAAGAAGAGATTCACTATATGAATCATGTCTTTTGGTATTTAATTGGTCTTATCCTTCATGACATGATTTCGAAGACTGTGCTACGACGGTGAGTCTTCTTGGGACATTGTTTGGGCCTCTTATTGGGCCCAACACAGTTCTTACATGGGCCTAGCTGGACCCTAATTGGGTTGGGTCAAATCCAATCCCAATTACATGCTAACTACGATTCTTAAGACATATTCTAAGCTAAACAAATCCCTATGTCAATTCTTCTGGCGAGCTTCCAGTGAACCTTCGACGAACTCTTGGTAATGTTCCGATGGACTCCCGGCAAGCTCCTGGACTTCATGACGATCTTCCAGGTGAGTTCCAATGAGCTTCTCTAGCAAGTTCCGTGACTTCTCGGTTGGTTCCCACAGAACTTCCGATGAACGTCTGGACTTCAAACGAACTCTCGAACTCCCAACGTGATCTCGATTTTGACTCCGAGACTTCATTTTGCTTCATGTCTTGCATCATAGTTAATCCTGCACATGTAAAATAAACTTCGATCTAAACAATTAATACTAAGCATTAATCAAGTTGTCTGGCATGTCATTGGTCCCTCAACGCTTCGTCTGATTCTTCGACGCATCGTCTTCTCTTATGGCCTATTGCCCAATCAGCCAGTTGACTCCGCAACTCCAATATCCTTGGTGCTTCTTGGCCCGATGCCTGAATCCATGGCTCGAAGCCTTCTGTCGATACGTCGACCGATCCATTGGCCCGACATCCAATCTTCTGACATGTTCCTCTAGCCCAACATGATTTTTCTTGCTTTAATTGTCTTAACCTGATCAAAGTATCCTGCGTTACTGAAAACATAGATTAAAACATAAACACATATCGATTGGTTTCATCATCAAAATCCAAAATTCAACAATCTCCCCCTTTTGATGATGACAACTAATCGACGACGGAGTTAACCTTAACTCCCGGAGTTTAAACAAACTCCCCCTATCAATATGCCATATTGATAAAAACTCTTGGATTCCAAAATCCAAGCAACATGTCATGATCAAATCATGACATACCAACAACATACTTCTCCTCCTTTGTCATCAACAAAAAGGAGAAGTACAATTCTCATGTGTTTAAAAGATAGGAGTTCAAATCGTTGCATAATAAATCTTCAAGTTCTATCATCATGCAATTTTGCTATCATCATTGATATGCAAGGTAGTAAGATAGCAACATACTAGCTAGCAAATTTAAGGATGTGCAAGTTAGCATATTTGCTTTTTTTGAGATAGGCAAGATAGCACTTTTGCTTCTTTTGAGATAGCAACTCTTTGCTTCTCTTTAGATCACAAGGTAGCAATTCTAGCAAATTTTACATCATGCAAGGTAGCAAATTTTTGTGATGTTCAAGATAGTAAGTTCTTTATTCTCTTTTGAGAAGTGCTATTTTTTGCTTCCTTTGCTAAGTGCAAGCTAGCAAAATTTTACTTCATTCTTGAATTGTGCAAGCTAGCATCTTTCTCTTTGAGATGTACTCATTAGCAACTCTTTCTCCCCCTTTGTCATCGGCAAAAAGAAGGGAAGATCCTTTACATCAATTTCTAAATTATGACAAAGGTAAATAGCATTTTTATTTGTGCATCATTATAGTGTCAATTTACAACATGTACAAATTCAATAACACTACATTTCATTTTTCATGCACGATACCGAAAAATCAATCATCATTATGAGCATATCATACATGATACTAAGATATTAAAATTTTTAAGTATTTATTAACATTTTGATTATGATACCAAACATTCATCATTTAGAGCATTCATGCTATAAAACATTAAATCAACATTTATGATACATCATTTTGGCAACAATTCATAACATTTTAAATCATGATTCACATCATATGCAATACGTCACATCATAATTAAAAAGCACAAGTATTGCATGCATCATTACAAATCATAAATGTTTCATATCATGATGGTATTAATTTATCAAATTGCATCCTACCATGCATGATCATAACTTCACATTTGCATACATCAAAATAATATCAAGAGTATTTCATGCATAATTTTATATCATCTCATTTATCTCATCTCATCAAGAGAAATTAATTGGGTGATGAATACAAGGAGTCATATAAAGATAGAAAATCATGTCATGAAAGATGAGATCATGTGAAAACCAAAAGACATGATTCATTTTGACACATCTCCTCTTAAATAAATAACGTAAAGAATTCTTAGGAGATCATGAAAAATCTTGATTCATATAAAAGATTTTATGTAATAAATCTTGAGAAATCAAGATCATGATTTTGATAAAACCCATTAAATTCAAACCATCAAAATCAATTTCATGGTTCAAGAGATTCATAAAGATGATATAAATAGATTCATTAATCTCCTTTTTGGAAAAATCGATAAAGTCGAAAAAATAAAATTTTCAAGGAGAAACCTTTCAACTTTTTAGTTGTTTTAATTCATGTGATGCATGTTCTTTTCTTTTATGCCAAATAAAAACATGCATCAACGTTTAAGATCAAAAAATGAATTTCATCATAGAAAACCATCAAGACCAATAAATCATAAAAATCATCATGTATAACTTTAAAATCACAAGCATAAAATTGTCAATCATGGTATCAAAACATTTAATATTTTCATTCCATCATTATGTATTACTTCAAATCAAACATGATTTCATTTAATCAAAATCGATAAATAACAATGGAAAACAACATGATACACATTATTACTTCTTAACCACATATAGCATTATTTCATAAGGCATTTTTAATCAAAATTAATTTTTTATTAAACATGTTATTTTTATTATCATTTTTGAAATTACTAGCATGATCATGATTTCTGTATTTTTTTATTAAAAATATAATTATCAAGAATATTTAAGTTTCTTAAACTAAATAAAGAAGGAAAATGCATCATGAAAAGTATCATGCAATTTCGAAGTAAATTAAAGGCATTTTGATTACCTCAACGTCGAAAGGCATTAAGGCGTAGTTTGCCACCTCGCCTTTATTGATTTTCTCCTCATCTTCGGAGGAGCTCGATTCATCTCACTTTGTGTTCTTCTTGCATTCAAAGCAAGTAGGTTCGTTCTTTTTAAGTTTATTTTTGTTCTTCAATTCTTGTTTCATAAACTTTTTAAATTTCATAGTGAGTTCAAGTTTACCATCACTTGAGTTTATGCTCGAGTGGTCTTCGATTGTGCTTAGTCCAAAATCCTTCCTGTTCTTTGGAAGCTGGTTTTGTTCATCACGTTCATCATGTGCATTGTGCACCATTTCATATGTCATCAATGTACCGATAAGTTTTTCAAGTGGAAAAATATTTAAATTTTTTGTTTCTTGTAAAGCTGTTACTTTTGAATCCCAAGTTTTAGAGAGTGATCTTAAGATCTTGTTAACGAGTTCAAAGTTCGAAAAACTTTTACCAAGTGCTTTTAGACTATTGACGACATCCGTAAAATGGGTGTACATGTCTCCAATAGTCTCTCTTGGTTCCATACAAAACATCTCAAAATCGTGCATCAAAAAATTTACTTTAGAATCTTTTACACTACTTGTGCCTTCTTCGTGTGTGATTTCAAGAGTGCGCCAAATATCAAAAGCCGTTTCACACAAAGAAACCCGATTAAATTCGTTTTTGTCTAAGGTGCAAAATAGAGCATTCATAGCTCTAGCATTTAAAGAAAACGTCTTCTTCTTCTCCAAATCATTCTAATCTTTCATTGGAAGAGAAGACCTTTTAAAACCGGATTCAACAATGTGCCATAAATTCAAATCCAACGAAAGCAAGAAAACTCTCATTCGAGTTTTCCAATAAGTGTAGTCCGTCCCATTGAAAAAGGGAGGACGAATGAGAGATTGGCCCTCTTGAAAGCTGAAAAGAGCCATTTCAATTTGGGTGTTAAACCAAATATGAACAACGAGGCTCTGATACACTAAGAGGGGGGGAGGGGTGTGTGAATTAGTGCAGCGGTAAAATGACGTCGGTTTAAAAACTTTCATGCGATCAAATTGTTTCCAACATAAAACCATTTTCGGAAACTTAACTTGAAAGCGAGTTCGTAAAAGTATTGAAGGCAGTAAGCTATTGAAGAGGTTTGCAGTAAGGTAATAGCAAAAATAAATGCAAACCAGATAAGATGGCTGTTTATAGTGGTTCGGTCAATCGTGACCTACATCCACTCCTCTAATTCCTCTTCTATTGAGGCCACCGGCATCCACTAGAGGCCTTCCTTCAATAGGCGAAGGCCAACCACCCTTTTACAACTCAATTCTCCTTTTACCGGGTTTAGGAGATAACCCTTACACCCCACTCACTCCTCTCTCAAACTATTCTAATACTTAGAACTATGAGAGGAGCTCACACAAGATTGCAGCAGCGTTTCTATACTTTTTTTACTCTCAATACTTGTGTGCTTTAACCAGGGATGAGAGGGGTATTTATAGGCTTCAAATTGATTCAAACTTGGAGCCTAAAAATATCTCATCCCAGGTTCCCCGGGCACGGGCGGTACCATCGCTTGCGTTGGGCGGTACCACCGCCCAGTGTCAATTTGGCTAACACTGTCCTGGGCGGTACCACCGCTTGGCACCCTGCTAGGGGTAGTACAACCGCCCATACTGGTTTCATCATCAAAATTCGAGATTCAACACTATCTTGCCTATCTCAAGATGCAAAACATGCTAACTTGCACTTTGCAACAGAAAATTGCTAGCTCAAACATTGCAAAGGAAGCACAAATTTGCTAGTTTGCAACTTACATATTTCAAGAAGCAAGAGTTGCTTTCTTGAACATCTCTAATTTACTAGCTAGCATGATGTAGAACTTGCTATCTTGAACATTGTAAAGAAATGCTATCTTGCACATCGCAAAGAAAAGCAAATATGCCAACTTGCACATCTTTAAATTTGCTAGCTTGTATGTTATAAAACTTGTAAATCTACAACTTGATAGCTCGAATGTTCTAAGCATGATGTAACACTTGCTAAATTTTCTAGTTTCAAATTGCATGATGATAAAACTTGATATTATGTTTTTCATGCAATGATTTGAACTTATGTCTAAACACATGAGAGTTGGAACTTCTACTTTTTTGTTGATGACAAAAGGGGAGAAGTATGTTGATGTTATGCATGATTTTATCATGACATGTTGCTTGGATTTTTAAATCCAAGAGTTTCTATCAATATGATATATTGATAGGGGGAGTTTGTTTAAACTCCGGGAGTTAAGGTTAACTCCATCATCGATTGGTTGTCATCATCAAAAAGGGGAAGATTGTTGAATCTCAGATTTTGATGATGAAACCAGTCGATAAGTGTTTATATTTTAATCTACATTTTGAGTAATGTAGGATGCTTCAATCAAGATGAGACAATTAAAGCAAGAAGAATCATGTTGTGCTAGAGGAAAACATGTCATAAGATTGGACGTCGGACCGGTAGATTGGTCGATGTATCGACAGAAGGCTTTGGGCCATGGATTCGAGCATCGGGCCAAGAAGAGCGGATATTGCACCAAGGATATCGGAGTTGCAGAGTCAACTGGCCGATTGGGCAATAGGCCGCAAGAGAGGACGTTGTGCCGAAGAATCAGACGAAGCATCGAGGGACCAATGACATGCCGGACAACTTGATTAATACTTAGTATTAATTGTATAGATCAAAGTATGTTTTACATGTGAAGGATTAACTATGATAGCAAGGCATATAGCAAAATGAAGTCCCAGAGTCAAGGACACGATCACGTTGGGAGTTTAAGAGTTCGTCGGAAGTCTGAACGTTCGTCGAAAGTTCTAGAGGAACCAACCGAGAAGCCTTGGAGCTTACTAGAGAAGCTCATTGAAACTCACCAAGAAGATCGTTGTGAAGTCCAGGAGCTTTCTGGGAGTCCGTTGGAACATTGCCGAGAGATCGTCGGAAGTTCGCCGGAAGCTAGCCGGAAGAATAACTTACGGACTTGTTTAGATCAGATTATGTCTTAGGAATCATAGTTAGCACGTAATTGGATTTAGATTTGGGCCAACCCAATTAGGTGCCAGCTAGGCCCATGTAAGAACTATGTTGGGCCCAATAACAAGCCCAAATAGGGCCCCAAGAAGTCTCAACGCCATGGCATGGTCTTCGAGACTGTGTCAGGCGGTGGGACTATTGAATCTCATATTTTGATGATGAAATTACTTGATATATGTTTATGATTTAATCTGCATTTTGAGTGACGCAGGATGATTCGATCAGGATGAGACAATTAAAGTAGAAAAATCATGTTTTACCGGAGGAACATGTCAAAAGATTGGACGTCGGGCAGGTGGATCGGTCGACATATCGACAGAAGGCTTCGGGCCGTGGACTCGGGCATCGGGCCAAGAAGAGCGGGTACTGTGCCAAGGATATTGGAGTTGCGGAGTCAACTGGCCGATTGGGCAATAGGCTGCAGGAGAGGAAGATGCACCGAAGAATCGGACGAAGCGTCGAGAGACCAATGACATGCCGAACAACTTGGTTAATTGCTTAGGATTAATTGTCTCAATCGAAGTTTTGTTTTAAGTGTGCAGGATTAACTACGATGGAAGAAAGACATGCAGCAGGAGTTACGCCGGAGTCAAGACAATGATCACATTGGGAGTTCGAGAGTTCGACGGAAGTTCGGACAGTCGTCGGAGGTTTTGCGGGAACAAATCCGAGAAGTCCATGAGCTTGCCAAAGAAGCTCGTCGGAACTCGCCAAGTGGATCGTCGCAAGTCCAGGAGTTTGCCGGAAGTCTGCAGGAGCATCACCGAGGGTTCATCGGATGATCGACGGAAGTTCGCCGGAAGCTCACCGGAAGAAGCAATTGACGCACCGAAGCAAGTTGCAGTAAATGTCTTAGGAAATATCGTAGTTAGCACAATGATTAAGTTGGAAATGGGAGGTGATCCCATTAACTTAATCTTGGGGCAATTGGGCCCCCGAAAAACCCAAATTGGGCCAAATGGATCAACCCATTCGGACCCTGATTTCTGCCAAGCGGTTGAACCGCCCCAGCCAGGCAGTGGCACCGCTTGGGCTCAGTCTCCGAGCGAGACTAGGCGGTGCAACCGCCCCTGACAGGAGGTGGCACCGCCTGGGCTCGGTCTCCGAGCTCTGGTTGAGCGGTGCAACCGCCCCTGATAGGAGGTGGCACCGCCCAGAGGCTCAGTCTTCGAGCTCTGCCAGGCAGTGCAACCGCCTCAGTCAGGTGGTGCAACCGCCAGATCCCGGAATTCTGGGAATTGATAGTTTTGAGCTCCAAATTCAAACTGGGTTGGGGCCTATAATTACCCCACCCTTTCAGCACTGAAAGGACACCCAGAAACCACCGAAATTCTGATTTTACTTTGTGATTTTTAGAGCTCAAAAGTGTTGTATGAGTTGAAAGTCCTTCTTCCTCTTTTCTTCCAAGTTCTAATTTGTTAAGAGAGGAAAGAAAATTCTGTAAGGGTTGTCTCCAAAGCCTGTCAAAAGGAGTGAAACTGTAAAATGGTGGTTGGCCTTCGCCTATTGAAGGAAGGCCTTTAGTTGACGTCGGTGGAGGAAGCCAAAAGTGGAGTAGGTCAAGATTGACCGAACCACTCTAAATCTCGGTTTGCATTTACTTTTAGCATCTTATCCTTACTGCAAACCTCCTCAATAGCTTACTGCCTTCTGCATATTTACGATCGTGTTTCAAAGTTCAGTATTTTCCGAATCGGCGTTTAGACGTAAATCAGTTTTATCGTACGAACATCATATTTCTGTTTGCCCTTACATTTTAACTTTCATCATAACTGCAAACTGCCTTCATAGATTTCCTTTAACTACATCTCGCTTGATTACAAGTTAAAGAGATTTACGAATTGGCTTTTCTACCGAAATCGCTTTTATCGTACGAACACTTTTTTAATCGTCGAAAGTTTTCCGCTGCACTAATTCACCCCCCCCCTTTTAGTGCTCTTGATCCTAACAATTGGTATCAGAGCCCGGTATTTCTCATTTCAGATTTACACCCGAGAGAAATGGCTCTTCATGGCTTTCAAGAGGGCTTATCGGTTGTTCGTCCACCGTTGTTTAACGGATTGGACTACACTTATTGGAAAACTCGAATGAGAGTTTTCTTGATTTCTATAAATTTGGATTTATGAAATATCATTGAAAACGGTTTTCAACTTCCCTCTAAACTGATGAACGAATGGTCGGATTTGGAGAAGAAGTATTTTTCTTTAAACGCAAAGGCCATGAATGCCTTATTTTGCGCTTTGGACAAAAATGAGTTCAATCGGATTTCTATGTGCGAAACGGCTTTTGACATTTGGCGAACACTTGAAATCACGCACGAGGGAACTAGTAGAGTCAAAGACTCGAAAGTTAACATTTTATTGCATGATTTTGAGCTTTTTCAAATGCAACCAAGCGAGACTATTGGCGACATGTACACCCATTTCACGGATGTCGTCAATAGTTTAAGATCTCTTGGAAAATGTTTTTCAGATTTTGAACTCGTAAACAAGATTTTGCGTTCTCTTTCTAAGAAGTGGGATTCAAAAGTAACTGCAAGAAGCTAAAAACCTAACCAACTTACCACTTGAAGAACTAATTGGTTCGTTGATGACATATGAAATGGTGCACAATGCACATGATGAACAAAATCACCTTCCAAAGAATAGGAAGGATTTGGAACTACGGACAAATGAATACCACTTGAGCGATGACTCAAGTGATGAGGACAATGATGAACTTGAACTTCGAACACTAAATCTTAATAAGTTTATTAAACAAAAATCTAAAATAAACAATAAACTTGAACGAAGGAAGAGGCCAAAGAAGAAGAACACAAAGTGGGATGAATCGAGCTCATCCGAAGGCGAGGAGAAAATCAAGAAAGGCGAGGTGGCAAACTACGCCTTAACCGCTTTCAATGATGAGGTAATCGAAATCCCCCTAATTTATTTTGAAATTACTTGATGCTTTCATGATGTATTTTCTTTTTTAGTTTAGAATTAATTTTCTTAAAAATTACATGTTTAAAAAAAAATAAATTATGATCATGCTAAGTAATTTCAAAAATTATAATATTGCATATTTTATGATAAACAAATAAAATGATTTTGATTGAAAATATGAAATCATGGTTAAGAAGTAATAATGTGCATTCCGTTGATTTCCAAAGTTATTTCTTGATTTTGATTAAAATAATTCATGTTTGATTTGAAGAAATGCATAATGATGTAATATTAAATATTTTGATTAACAATTTTATGCATTAGATTTTAAGCTATACATGATGATAAGCATGTGTTATTTTCATGAGTGTATTTGAAAAACTATGGCAAAAACGTGCTCGAATGCATGAACTTGTTAAGATTATTTTTCGGACTTTCTTGATTCAATGATCAAATCACTTAATTACCATGATGATTTTACACTATTACATACCTTAATAACATGTTGAAAATTATGTGTTTTGGATACAAAAAATTTTATGATCATGAGCATGTTTTTTCTTCATGATTGAACTTGAAAATCTATAGCAAAACCTTGTCCGAATGCATGAAAGTGTTAAATTTCATTTTCGGATTTTCTTGATCATAATAATTCATTTTTTGAGAATCTATTGATCTTGATGTTTTTATGATGAAATTCATTTTTCGATCATAAACGTTGATGCATGTTTAACATAAATGAAAAAGCATGCTAACATTAAATCAATCACTTAAAATGAAATACTTAAAAAAGGGGAAAATATATTATCAATGAAATCATGAATCTACTTATGTTACAAATTTTGTGAACCATAAAAATGATTTTTGGTGATTTGAATTGGAATGAGTTTTATCCAAAATCATGATATTGGTTCCGTGATATTTACAAATTAGGATTTATTATGAATCAAGATTTTTTCATTAATCGTTCTCCTAAGATTTTCTTTTGATTAATTATGGAGTAAGATTTTCAAAAAGAAATCATGTCTTTTGGTATTCACATGTTCTAATATTTCATGATATGATTTTTATGCAATTCCTTGTATTCATGAAATGTTTATCTTATCACCTAATATTTCTTCTTGATATTCCTTATGTGATGATAAGAATACATGAAATATTCATTAATTTGTTTTGATGTATATAAATAAGAAGTTTCGATCATGTATGGTAGAATGTAATTTGACAAATTTGGTACCATCATGTTGCAAAATAAATGATGATTAGGAATCATGCATTAATGATGATTTTATATTTTATGATTTGGCATGATGCATGCAATGATGAAATATTCATGAATTTGAAATGATGCATGCAATACTTATGACAATGATGTACATGATGTATTGCATATGATATGTATCATGAATGCTTTAAATGATGAATGTTTGGTATCATGATCAACATGTTGATAAATGCTTAAAAATTTTAATGTTTGAGTATCATGTATGATATACCCATTAATGACGATTGATTTATTTTTCGGTATCGTGCATGAAAAATAAGGTTTTTGAAATTATGTATGTTTAAATTTGAATATATAATGACGCACAAATAAAATTGATACTTACCTTTGTCATAATCTGAAAATTGAAAAAAGGGTCTTCCCTTCTTTTTGACAATGACAAAGGGGGAGCAAGAATTTCTAGCGTGGACATCATGAAAAGAGGCAAACTAGTTAGTTTACACAATTCAAGATAAAAGCAAAAATTACACTCCTCTAAAGAGAAGATGCAAATGTAACACTTGCCAAATTGTTTGCTTGCCTCATGTAAAACATTATCTCTTGCTAGTTTGGCATTTTGCTAGCTTGCACTTTGCAAAGAAAGAAAAAATGACACTTCTCAAAAGAGAAGAAAGAGCTTTGTTATCTTGAGCATCACAAGCTTGCCAAATAAAAATTGCTAGTTTGTAGTATAAAGAGAAGCAAATAGTTGCTATCTCAAGAAAAATAAACATGCTAAACTTACACCTTGCAATGGAAGCAAAATTACGAGCTCAAACATTGCAAAGGAAGTAAAAATCTGCTAGCTTGCAACTTGCATATTTCAAGAAGCAAGAGTTGCCTTCTTAAATATCTCTAAAATGCTAGCTAGCAAGTTCTAAAATGTTGTAACATTGCTAGCTTGCATGTTCTAAAAGTGCTATCTTATATGCTGTAAAACTTGCATATCTAAAATTTGATAGCTTGAATGTTCTAAGCATGATGTAACATTTGCTGAATTTTCTGGCTTCAAAACTGCATGATGATAAAACTTGATATTATGTTTTTCATGCAATAAGTTAAACTAATATTCCAAACACAAGAATAGTTGGACTTCTCCTTTTTGTTGATGACAAAGGGGGAGAAGTATGATGTTATGCATAAGTTTATGCATAAGTTCATGATGATGTGTTGCAAGTATTCATTATGAATATTGCAATGACTTGAATTCTGTTTGAATTCAAGGTTCTATCAATATGGCATATTGATAGGGGGAGTATGTTTAAACTCCGGGAGTTAAGTTTAACTCCGTCATCAAGTGGTTGTCATCATCAAAAAGGGGGAGATTATTGAATCTCGTATTTTGATGATGAAACTACTTGATATATGTTAATGATTTAATCTGCATTTTGAGTGATGCAGGATGCTTCGATCAGGATGAGACAATTAAAGCAGGAAAATCATGTTGTGCCGGAGGAACATGTCAGAAGATTGGACGTCGGGCCGGTAGATCGGTCGACGTATTGACAGAAGGCTTCGGACCGTGGACTCGGGCATCGGGCCAAGAAGAGTGGGTATTGTGCCAAGGATATCGGAGTTGCGGAGTCAACTGGCCGATTGGGCAATATGCTGTAGGAGAGGAAGATGCGCCGAAGAATCGAACGAAACGTCGAGAGACCAATGACATGCCGGACAACTTGGTTAATTGCTTAGGATTAATTGTCTCAATCGAAGTTTTGTTTTAAGTGTGCAGGATTAACTACGATGGAAGAAAGACATGCAGTAGGAGTTGCGCTTGAGTCAAGAGAATGATCACGTTGGGAGTTCGAGAGTTCGACGGAAGTTCGGACAGTTGTCGGAGGTTTTACGGGAACAAATCCGAGAAGTCCATGAGCTTGCCAAAGAAGCTCGTCGGAACTCGCCAAGTGGATTGTCGCAGGTCCAGGAGTTTGCCGGAAGTCTGCAGGAGCATCACCGAGGGTTCATAGGATGATCGACGGAAGTTCGCCGGAAGCTCACCGGAAGAAGCAATTGACGCACCGGAGCAAGTTGCAGTAAATGTCTTAGGAAATATCGTAGTTAGCACAATGATTAAGTTGGAAATGGGAGGTGATCCCATTAACTTAATCTTGGGGCAATTGGGCCCCTGAAAAACCCAAATTGGGCCGAATGGATCAACCCATTCGGACCCTGATTTCTGCCAAGCTGTTGAACCGCCCCAGCCAGGCAGTGGCACCGCCTGGGCTCAGCCTCCGAGCGGGACTGGGCGGTGCAACCGCCCCTGACAGGAGGTGGCACCGCCTGGGCTCGGTCTCCGAGCTCTGGTTGAGCGGTGCAACCGCCCCTGATAGGAGGTGGCACCGCCTAGAGGCTCAGTCTTCGAGCTCTGCCAAGCAGTACAACCGCCTTAGTCAGGCGGTGCAACCGCCAGATCCCAGAATTCTGGGAATTGATAGTTTTGAGCTCCAAATTCAAATTAGGTTGGGGCCTATAATTACCCCACCCTTTCAGCATTGAAAGGGCACCCAGAAACCACTGAAATTCTGATTTTACTTTGTGATTTTTAGAGCTCAAAAGTGTTGTATAAGTTGAAAGTTCTTCTTCCTCTTTTCTTCCAAGTTCTAATCTGTTAAGAGAGGAAAGAAAATTCTGTAAGGGTTGTCTCCTAAGCCCGTCAAAAGGAGTGAAACTGTAAAATGGTGGTTGGCCTTCGCCTATTGAAGGAAGGCCTCTAGTTGACGTCGGTGGAGGAAGCCAAAAGTGGAGTAGGTCAAGATTGACCGAACCACTCTAAATCTCGGTTTGCATTTACTTTGAGCATCTTATCCTTACTGCAAACCTTCTCAATATCTTACTGCCTTCTGCACATTTACGATCGTGTTTCAAAGTTCAGTATTTTCCGAATCGGCGTTTAGACGTAAATTAGTTTTCTCGTACGAACATCATATTTCTGTTTGCGCTTACATTTTAACTTTCATCATAACTGCAAACTGCCTTCATAGATTTCCTTTAACTACATCTCGCTTGATTACAAGTTAAAGAGATTTATGAATCGGCTTTTCTACCGAAATCGCTTTTATCGTACGAACACTTTTTTAATCGTCGAAAGTTTTCCGCTGCACTAATTCACCCCCCCCCTCTTAGTGCTCTTGATCCTAACAATTGGTATTAGAGCCCGGTATTTCTCATTTCGGATTTACACCCGAGAGAAATGGCTCTTCATGGCTTTCAAGAGGGCTTAACGGTTGTTCGTCCACCATTGTTTAACGGATTAGACTACACTTATTGGAAAACTCGAATGAGAGTTTTCTTCATTTCTATGAATTTGGATTTATGGAATATCATTGAAAACGGTTTTCAACTTCCCTCTAAACCGATGAACGAATGGTCGGATTTGGAGAAGAAGTATTTTTCTTTAAACGCAAAGGCTCTGAATGCCTTATTTTGCGCTTTGGACAAAAATGAGTTCAATCGGATTTCTACGTGCGAAACGGCTTTTGACATTTGGCGAACACTTGAAATTACGCACGAGGGAACTAGTAGAGTCAAAGACTCGAAAGTTAACATTTTATTGCATTATTTTGAGCTTTTTCGAATGCAACCGAACGAGACTATTGGCGACATGTACACCCATTTCACGGATGTCGTCAATAGTTTAAGATCTCTTGGAAAATGTTTTTCAGATTTTGAACTCGTAAACAAGATTTTGCGTTCTCTTTCTAAGAAGTGGGATTCAAAAGTAACTGCAATACAAGAAGCTAAAAACCTAAACAACTTACCACTTGAAGAACTAATTAGTTCGTTGATGACATATGAAAAGGTGCACAATGCACATGATGAACAAAATCATCTTCCAAAGAATAGGAAGGATTTGGAACTCCGGACAAATGAATACCACTTGAGCGATGACTCAAGTGATGAGGACAATGATGAACTTGAACTTCGAACACTAAATCTTAATAAGTTTATTAAACAAAAATCTAAAATAAATAATAAACTTGAACGAAGGAAGAGGCCAAAGAAGAAGAACACAACGTGGGATGAATCGAGCTCCTCCGAAGACAAGGAGAAAATCAAGAAAGGCGAGGTGGCAAACTACGCCTTAACCGCTTTCAATGATGAGGTAATCGAAATCCCCCTAATTTATTTTGAAATTACTTGATGCTTTCATGATGTATTTTCTTTTTTAGTTTAGAATTAATTTTCTTAAAAATTACATGTTTAAAAAAAAATAAATTATGATCATGCTAAGTAATTTCAAAAATGATAATATTGCATATTTTATGATAAACAAATAAAATGATTTTGATTGAAAATATGAAATCATGGTTAAGAAGTAATAATGTGCATTACGTTGATTTCCATTGTTATTTCTCAATTTTGATTAAAACAATTCATGTTTGATTTGAAGAAATACATAATGATGTAATATAAAATATTTTGATTAACAATTTTATGCATGAGATTTTAAGCTATACATGATGATAAGCATGTGTTATTTTCATGAGTGTATTTGAAAAACTATGGCAAAAATGTGCTCGAATGCATGAACTTGTTAAGATTATTTTTCAGACTTTCTTGATTCAATGATCAAATCACTTAATTACCATGATGATTTTACACTATTACATGCCTTAAAAACAAGTTGAAAATTATGTGTTTTGGATACAAAAAATTTTATGATCATGAGCATGTTTTATCTTCATGATTGAACTTGAAAATCTATAGCAAAACCTTGTCCGAATGCATGAAAGTGTTAAATTTCATTTTCGGATTTTCTTGATCATAATAATTCATTTTTGAGAATCTATTGATCTTGATGGTTTTATGATGAAATTCATTTTTCGATCATAAACGTTGATGCATGTTTAACATAAATGAAAAAGCATGCTAACATAAAATCAATCACTTAAAATGAAATACTTAAAAAAGGGGAAAATATATTATCAATGAAATCATGAATCTACTTATGTTACAAATTTTGTGAACCATAAAAATGATTTTTGGTGATTTGAATTGGAATGAGTTTTATCCAAAATCATGATATTGGTTTCGTGATATTTACAAATTAAGATTTATTATGAATCAAGATTTTTTCATTAATCGTTCTCCTATGATTTTCTTTTGATTAATTATGGAGTAGGTTTTTCAAAAAGAAATCATGTCTTTTGGTATTCACATGTTCTAATCTTTCATGATATGATTTTGATGCAATTCCTTGTATTCATGAAATGTTTATCTCATCACCTAATACTTCTTCTTGATATTCCTTATGTGATGATAAGAATACATGAAATATTCATTAATTTGTTTTGATGTATACAAATAAGAAGTTTCCATCATGTATGGTAGAATGTAATTTGACAAATTTGGTACCATCATGTTGCAAAATAAATGATGATTAGGAATCATGCATTAATGATGATTTTATATTTTATGATTTGGCATGATGCATGCAATGATGAAATATTCATGAATTTGAAATGATGCATGCAATACTTATGACAATGATGTACATGATGTATTGGATATGATATGTATCATGAATGCTTTAAATGGTGAATGTTTGGTATCATGATCAACATGTTGATAAATGCTTAAAAATTTTAATGTTTGAGTATCATGTATGATATACCCATTAATGATGATTGATTTATTTTTCGGTATCGTGCATGAAAAATAAGGTTTTTGAAATTATGTATGTTTAAATTTGAATATATAATGATGCACAAATAAAATTGATACTTACCTTTGTCATAATCTGAAAATTGAAAAAAGGGTCTTCCCTTCTTTTTGATAATGACAAAGGGGGAGCAAGAATTTCTAGCGTGGACATCATGAAAAGAGGCAAACTAGCTAGCTTACACAATTCAAGATAAAAGCAAAAATTACACTCCTCTAAAGAGAAGATGCAAATGTAACACTTGCCCAATTGTTTGCTTGCCTCATGTAAAACATTATCTCTTGCTAGTTTGGCATTTTGCTAGCTTGCACTTTGCAAAGAAAGAAAAAATGACACTTCTCAAAAGAGAAGAAAGAGCTTGTTATCTTGAGCATCACAAGCTTGCCAAATAAAAATTGCTAGCTTGTAGTATAAAGAGAAGCAAATAGTTGCTATCTCAAGAAAATTAAACATGCTAAACTTACACCTTGCAATGGAAGCAAAATTACAAGCTCAAACATTGCAAAGGAAGTAAAAATCTGCTAGCTTGCTACTTGCATATTTCAAGAAGCAAGAGTTGCCTTCTTGAATATCCCTAAATTGCTAGCTTGCAAGTTCTAAAATGTTGTAACATTGCTAGCTTGCATGTTCTAAAAGTGCTATCTTGTATGCTGTAAAACTTGCATATCTAAAACTTGATAGCTTGAATGTTCTAAGCATGATGTAACATTTGCTAAATTTTATGGCTTCAAAACTGCATGATGATAAAACTTGATATTACATTTTTCATGCAATAAGTTAAACTAATATTCCAAACACAAGAATAGTTGGACTTCTCCTTTTTGTTGATGACAAAAGGGGAGAAGTATGATATGCATAAGTTCATGATGACGTGTTGCAAGTATTCATGATGAATATTACAATGACTTGAATTCAGTTTGAATTCAAGGTTCTATCAATATGACATATTGATAGGGGGAGTTTGTTTAAACTCCGGGAGTTAAGTTTAACCCCGTCATCAAGTGGTTGTCATCATCAAAAAGGGGGAGATTGTTGAATCTCGTATTTTGATGATGAAACTACTTGATATATGTTTATTATTTAATCTGCAAATGACATGCCAGACAACTTGGTTAATTACTTAGGATTAATTATCTTGATCGAAGTTTTGTTTTATGTGTGCAGGATTAACTACGATGGAAGAAAGACATGCAGCAGGAGTTGCGCTGGAGTCAAGACAATGATCACGTTGGGAGTTCGAGAGTTCGACGGAAGTTCGGACAGTCGTCGGAGGTTCTGCGGGAACAAATCCGAGAAGTCTATGAGCTTGCCAAAGAAGCTCGTCGGAACTCGCTAAGTGGATCGTCGCAAGTCCAGGAGTTTGCCGGAAGTCCGCAAGAGCATCACCGAGGGTTCATCGGATGATCGACGGACGTTCGCCGGAAGAAGCGATTGACGCACCGGAGCAAGTTGCAGTAAATGTCTTAGGAAATATCGTAGTTAGCACAATGATTAAGTTGGAAATGGGAGGTGATCCCATTAACTTAATCTTGGGGCAATTGGGCCCCTGAAAAACCCAAATTGAGCCGAATGGATCAACCCATTCAAACCCTGATTTCTGCCAGGCGGTTGAACCGCCCCAGCCTGGCGGTGGCACCGCCTGGGCTTAGTCTCCAAGCGAGACTGGGTGGTGCAACTGCCCCTGACAGGAGGTGGCACCGCTTGGGCTCAGTCTCCGAGCTTTGGTTGAGCGGTGCAACCGCCTTAGGAAGGCGGTGGCACCGCTTGAGCTCAGTCTTCGAGGTCTGGCAGGAGGTGCAACCGCCCCTGACAGGAGGTAGCACCGCCCAGAGGCTCAGTCTTCGAGCTCTGCTAGGTGGTGTGTTAGGAAAAATCTGTTAAAGCGGAATAATTCTTTCCCTCTTTGTGTATCAAAATAGGTTCCTCATCAAAATACCAACTTGATATCCAAATGAAAATATCAACCAACATAGTATAAACAATAGAGCAAAAATCAATCATACAGTGAGACCAAATCTTTTTAACGTAGAAAACCCAATGTGGAAAAAATCATGGGACCGTAGTCCACCTCAAACTTCCACTATCAATAGTAATGATAACAGGTTTACAGCAGGTCTTCTCTAGAATAACTAGAGGATCAAAATAACATCAAGAACATAGATCTTGGCTCAACAATAGCATATCTTCATCATGTAGGATGGATCTCCTCAAAAGAGAATTCTAGGTCTCATAGAGTGGATATCGTAGGAAAGTACCTTAGAGAGGGTAAACTGCAGATCAATACCGTTAGGATTGTAGAGTTTGCTGTAAGGATTCTCCACATAAAATTTAGGCCGAAACTGATAACTTTTGGCCACCGATCGTCAAGTAGAAAACTTAGAAACCTAATCTTTCTCTCTCCTCTTTCCTCTGCACACCGCACGCTGCACGCTGCAATCTTATCTCTTTTTTCTCACCTTCTCTCTCCTCTTTTTAATTTCTTTCATTTACTGATTTGGGCTCAATAGGCCCAATTGTCCAAGCCCACATATGGGCTGGACCCAACAATTCTCCCCCTCCAGCTCATATGGTGGGCTGTACCAAGCCCGCTCTTCGCCTACATGCTTCAAGCTTCTCCTTAGGCAAAGACTTTGTCAACATATCTGAACCATTATTATTGGTATGTACTTTTTCCAATTGTAATTCTTTCATCTCAAGCACATCACGAATCCAGTGATATCTCACATCAATATGCTTGGATCTAGAATGGTATGTTGAATTCTTGGAGAGGTGAATGACGCTCTGACTGTCATAGTAAACAGTATATCCTTCTTGTTTCAAGCCCAATTCCTGTAGAAATTTTTTCATCCATAAAGCTTCCTTACAGGCTTCAGTAATTGCTATGTATTCTGCTTCTGTGGTTGATAGAGCAACACACTTCTGTAACTTAGACTGCCAAGAGACTACTCCTCCTACAAATGTCATCAAGAATCCTGAAGTAGACTTCCTGGAATCAGTATCACCTGCTATGTCTGCATCTGTGTAACCTTAACACAGGTTCATCACTGTCAAAACATAAACACAATCTGGAAGTACCTTTTAGATATCTTAATATCCATTTCACTGCTGCCCAATGTTCCTTTCCAGGATCAAAGGGAAATCGGCTGACAACTCCAACTGCATAAGCTATATCTGGCCTAGTACAAATCATAGCATACATCAAACTGCCTACTGCAGATGAGTAAGGCACTCTGGACATTTCTTCTTTTTCTTTCTCACTTGTAGGATATTGTTTCGAACTAAGCTTGAAATGACCTACAAGTGGGGAACAAACTGCTTTGGCTTTACTCATGTTGAATCTTTCAAGAACCTTTTCAATGTAAGTCTCCTGAGATAGCCAAATCTTCCTTTTCTTCCTATCACGAAGAATCTTTATGCCAAGTATTTGTTTCACCGATCCCAAGTCTTTCATGGTAAAAGACTTACTTAGCTCTCTTTTAAGCTTTCCAATTTTTCCAACATCATGGCCAATAATCAACATATCATCAACATATAGCAGTAAAATAATAAAATCATCATCTGAAAATTTCTTCATAAACACACAATGATCAGATGTGGTTCTATCATACCCTTGGCTCATCATAAAGGAATCAAACTTCTTATACCATTGTCTAGGTGCCTATTTGAGTCCATATAAGCTTTTCTTAAGCTTACATACTAGATTTTCTTTTCCCTTGACTTTGAAACCTTCTGGTTGCTCCATGTAAATTTCTTCTTCTAAGTCACCATGAAAAAATGCTGTTTTTACATCAAGTTGCTCAACTTCTAAATTGGCAGCCAAACCAAGAACAACTCGGATAGAAGACATTTTCACAACCGGAGAAAATATTTCTTCAAAGTCAATACCTTTCTTCTGACTGAATCCTTTCACAACTAGTCGTGCCTTGTATCTTTGTTGTGAGCTATTATTTTTAGTCTTCAATTTATAAACCCACTTATTCTTGAGAGCTTTCTTCTTTTTATGCAACTTTACCAAGTCATAGGTGTGATTCTCAAGTAAGGATCTCATCTCTTCTTGCATAGCTTTAACCCACTCATTCTTATTCTCATGTAGAATAGCTTCTTGGTAAGTTTCTGGCTCTCCCCCGTCAGTAAGCATAACATACTCATGTGGAGGATATCTGGTAGAGGGTTGTCGCTCTCTAGTGGATCTTCTCAATGGAATCTCAACTGGTGGTGGAGGTGCTTATTCAGTTGGTTCAGCATCATCAACTGTAGGTGTATCATCACTAGTATTCTCACCACAATCTTTTTGTTCATCTCCCCCATGATCATCATGAACTATAGGTGAAGGAACTGGACCCAAACTCCAAGGAATATAAACAGAGGTTTCTGGCTTCTCAATATTATCACCATCATCAAACAATTGGTCTTCAAGAAACACAACATCTCTGCTTCTAATAATCTTCTTGTTCACTGGATCCCATAATCTATACCCAAACTCTTCATGACCATATCCCAAGAAGATACATGCTTTTGCCTTATTATCAAGCTTGGACCTCTCATCTTTGGGAATATGAACAAATGCTTTACACCCAAAGACTCTCAAATGATTATAAGATATATCTTTTCCTCTCCATACTCTCTCTAGAACATCACCTTGCAGAGGAACTGATGGAGAAAGATTTATCAGCTCAACTGTAGTTCTCATAGCCTCCCCCCAAAATGACTTCGGTAACTTGGCGTGGGAAAGCATACACCTAATCCTTTCTTCAATGGTTCTGTTCATCCTTTCTGCCACACCGTTCTGCTAAGGAGTTTTAGGAACTGTTTTCTCAAGCCTGATACCATGGAACTTGCAATAATTCTCAAAAAGACCCCTATACTCGCCACCATTATCTGATCGAATACATTTTAGCTTTCTGCCAGTTTCTCTTTCAACACTAACATGAAACTCCTTGAAAACATCGAGTACCTGGACTTTAGATTTCAAAGCAAAAACCCAAACTTTTCTAGAATGATCATCAATAAAAGTAACAAAATAAAGAGCACCACCAAGAGTTCTAGTTTGCATAGTATAGACATCAGTATGAACTAAATCAATAACATCTGATCTTCTAGACGATGGATATGTCTGAAATGCAACTCTATGTGTTTTTCCAACTAAGCAATGATCACAAGATTTAAGAGATGTACCTTGCAACTCTGGTAAGAACTGCTTTCTAGCAAGAGTTTGAAGTCTCTTCTCACTGATATGACCAAGCCTCTTATGCCAAAGATCTATACTTTCACCTTTTCGAATTGCATTAATCTCTCCTTTGTGTAGCTTAGCTTCCATGACATAAAAAGAGTTAATCTTCTTTCCTTTTGCCACAATTGGAGAACCTTTAGTGACTTTCCATTTACTTTCACCAAAATAGTGTGCAAAGCCCTCATCATCAAGTCTGCCTGCAGATATCAAGTTAAGACGAATATCTGGAACATGCCTTACATCTTTGAGTATTAATTTGCTCCCAATACTGGTCTCCAAGCAAATATCTCCAATACCCACAATCTTAGATGTACCACTGTTTCCTATTCTGACATTACCAAAATCACCAGCAGTGTAAGATCTAAAAAAATCACCATGAGAAGTGACATGAAATGAAGCACCAGAGTCAATTACCCAATTACTGTCCTGAGCTACAAGGCTAACACAACCTTCATCACAGACAATAGTGATATTACCTTCAGTAGTAATTGTATTGGTCTCTTTCTCATTTTTCTTCATTTCATTCTGTTCTCGCTTCCAAAACCTACACTCTTTCTTCATGTGACCTGGCCTGTTACAGTGAAAACATTTGATATCTCTTCTAGACTTGGATCTTCCTCTATAACCATGTGGGTTTCTGCTATAACTTCTTCCACGTCTTTCTTGTTTTTCAATAACAAATGCACCAGAAGAAGATTCACCTAGTTTTTTCCTTCTAGCATCTTCATTTAGCAAACTGTCTTTAACCATATCTATGGTTAGAGTCCCCTCTGGCGTGGAGTTACAAATAGTCACCACATACGTTTCCCAACTTTCTGGTAAAGAGCTGAGAAGTAATAATCCCTGCATCTCATCATCTATATTCATTTTCATAGCAATCAACTTGTTTGCAAGACTCTGAAATAGGCTTATGTGCTCAACAATGTTACCACCATCTTTATACTTCAAATTTACAAGCTTTCTGAGGAGAGAAATTCTATTTCCCACTGTCTTCTTCGCAAAGAGATTTTCTAATCTTTGCCAAACAACATCAGCTTTGATTTCATTTGAAATATGCTCATCCAAGTTTATATCCATCCATCTTCTAATATAGGCAATAGCTTTTCTATGTTGAACTTCCCATTCTTCATCGTCCATAGTAGAAGGTTTATCTTTAACCTTGATAGGCTTATACAAATCTTTACAATATAGCAAATCTTCCATCAGACGCCTCCAAGTGGAATAATTTGATGAGTTCAATTTAAACATACCATCTGACTACTCCATTTCAATCACACAAGAAAAACTAGCACCAACCAACCTGCTGCTCTAATACCACTTATTGGGAAGAAAGTAGTTAAAGAGGAATAATTCTTTCCCTCTTTGTGTATCAAAATAGGTTCCTCATCAAAATACCAACTTGATATCCAAATGAAAATATCAACCAGCACAACATAAACAATAGAGCAAAAATCAATCACATAGTGAGACCAAATCTTTTTAACATGGAAAACCTAATGTGGAAAAAACCACGGGACCGTAGTCCACCTCAAACTTCTACTATCAATAGTAATGATAACAGGTTTACAGCAGGTCTTCTCTAGAATAATTAGAGGATCAGAATAACATTAAGAACATAGATCTTGGCTCAACAATAGCATATCTTCATCATGTAGGATGGATCTCCTCAAAAGAGAATTCTAGGTCTCACAGAGTAGATATCGTAGGAAAGTACCTTAGAGAGGGTAAATTGCAGATCAACACCATTAGGATTGTAGAGTTTGCTGTAAGAATTCTCCACATAAAATTTGGGCCGAAACTGACAACGTTTGGCCACCGATCGTCAAGTAGAAAACTCAGAAACCTAATCTTTCTCTCTCTATTTCTCTCTCCTCTTTCCTATGATTGTTGCTCTGATACCAAATGATAAGACCCTAAAGTCTTATCGTTGCTTTGATACCAATTGATAAGACCCTAAAGTCTTATCGTCGCTCTGATACTAGGGCATTCTTTTTTTTTTATATTTAAAGATAGTTACGGTAATACCACAATGAGAACACCAAGGATCGCCACTCTGATACTAATTGATAAGACCCTAAAGTCTTATCGTCGCTCTGATACCAAATGATAAGACCCTACGATCTTATCATGGAAGAAAGAAGAGAAAAGGGAATTATAATGATCACTTCGAGGGGATCGGCCTCCTTGGGGGATCAACCCTCCTTGATCACTTCGAGGGGATCGACCCTCCTTGAAACACAGGGCAGCACCTCTTTCTCCTTGGCAGCTTTGCAACTACAGTGATTGATGCCCTTGATCGACACCAAAAATAGGAGTTGAGATTATAGATTTGTAGTCTTACGCAATGGCCACCGATAACTCAATGAAAGCACAAATGGAAGCATTAAAAATCAGAATTGAGAACCGACTGCAAGAAACACTTAATGATTTCGAAAAGAGCATACTAGAGAGCCTCAGTAAATTTCAACAAGATAGGGGCTCAAGTTCTACGTTGCATAGATCTGAAAATATAGGAAATGGGCCCCAAGATTGTGACACAAACTACTCACACATGAAGGTGGAATTACCGAGATGGAAAGATGGAGATCCGACTAGTTGGATCTCTAAGGCGGAAATTTTTTTTTTGTTTTTACATAATCCCAAAAGAATCTAAGGTAGAAGTGGCCTCAATCTAGCTTGATGGAGATGCAATCCAGTGGTACAATTAGTATGAAACTTTCCACGGAATTCCTTTGTGGGAGAAGTTCAAAAGAGGGCTTCTTGTTCGCTTTAGCCCATCTGAATGTGAGAATGTTGATTGCCAGTGGTACAATTGGTATGAAACTTTCCATGGAGTTCCTTTGTGGAAGAAGTTCAAAAGAGGGCTTCTTGTTCACTTTAGCCCATCTGAATATGAGAATGTTGATTGCCAACTCACCAAAATTCGTCAGACTTCTATAGTGTTAGAATATCAGAGTAGTTTTGAAAGATTATCAAATCAAGCTAGAGATTGGTTAGACCGACTTCTGGGTACATTTATTGAAGGGCTTATTCCAAAGATTCAGTATGAAGTTAAGGCTCGTCAACCCCGCACTATGATAGCTGTGATCTCATTCACACATCTACATGAGAAAAAAATCAATAGGGAAAATCATGGAAGTAGAAGTGACAACAACTAGATGATCAGTAAGCCACCCACCCCATCTATTTCCAACCAAAGCCTTGACACCCGAGGACAAACCCAAGAAGAACTAAAGAAAAATTTAGCAAAGGGTTTGTACTATGATGAAAAGTGGAGTATGGAGTACCAATGTAAACAAGGGTAACTTCTGATGATTGAGCCAATTAGAGAGGAACTGGAAGCAAAAGAGTTGGACTCCGATCATGAAGGTGTGAAAACTAATGAAGATATTGAAGACATCATATATACAGTGCATGCATTGGCTGGCTACACTAACTCACAAACTATGAAAATTGGAGGAACATTGAAGCATCAGCTTGTCACTATTTTGATTGATATAAGTAGTACTAATAATTTTATGGACTGGAAAGTTGCAGCCCAACTAGCCCACCACATTGAAGGCTGTGACATATTCGAAGTAAAGATCATTGATGGACGGATTTTAACTTGTGATAACAAAGGCCAGGAGTTTCTTGCAATGATTACTACACTGAAAGACCGACCTATTGCTTGCACTATCAAAAAATGGAGACCATACTTGATCAACAGGTTGTGATGCGTTGCGGATAGCCTATGACTAAAGTGCTGAAAGAGAAGCTCCTCGAGATTGATGCTGCTCAGCCTTGAGGACAAGGCTGATTTGAAGAGGGAGGAATTGTTAGGACCCTTTTTCTATGCTTTTGAATAATGTTTATCGAGTTTGTTTAGTCCAGTTGTTTATTGAGTCGGATTGGTTCAGTTAGAGTCAAGTAGAAGTTTATTTAATATTTATTTATTATTAGAGTTCAAGTCTTGATGGACTTTGGGTGGAACTCTATAAATAGTGATGTAACCCTTTCTTTATGGAATCAATCAATCAATGAAATATTATTTCACTCTATGGACAAACCCTAGGAGGCCGATCCCCTCGAAGTGATCAAGGAGGGTCGATTCCCTCAAAGTGATCAAGGAGGGCCGATCCCCTCGAAGTGATCAAGGAGGCCGATCCCCTCGAAGCGATCATTATCATTCCATTTTCTCCCCTTTTTCCACGATAAGACCGTAGGGTTTTATCAATTGGTATCAGAGCGATGATAAGACTTTAGAGTCCTATCATAAAATTACAATGTATGCTCTAGATATCTTATCATTAATGTAAATATTTCAAGTGTATAGCAATTCATTCTATCATCAA
Organism: Musa acuminata AAA Group; assembly: GCF_036884655.1. Lineage (NCBI taxonomy): Eukaryota > Viridiplantae > Streptophyta > Magnoliopsida > Zingiberales > Musaceae > Musa > Musa acuminata. Next base: position 35,225,751 of record NC_088356.1, on the reverse strand, counting down.
ATATGTATAGCAATTCATTCTATCATCAATTTACCACATATTTCTCCCCTTTGTCATCAACAAAAAGGAGAGCAATTATAGCAATTCATTCTATCATCAATTAACCACATTTCTCCCCCTTTGTCATCAATAAAAAGGAGAGCGATTCAACAATAAGTGTGGTAAATATATATATCATAAAAATATTCATGTCATTTTTTCAACAATAAGTGATAAGATACCATTCATACAAATTATTTTTTAAACGATCATGACATGGTATCATTCAAAAGTCTACTAAGGAGATAGCTTTCATTACTTCTTCCTTATTTGTCATTAACGCTTTGCATGAAGGAGAAAAGCCATTGTGAACTAACTTTAAATGAAGTTAAAAATGATAAGAGATTAAATCATACTTTATTTTTACAAGAATCAAGATATACATGTGAAATTAAATTCTTGCAAGTGTTCATAAAAAAAAAAATCTTCTTTCATCAAGAAGGAATTTATTTCATCAAATCCATTTCTCGATTAAAAAATATTTTTCACAAGGTAAATCCATGAGAGATGCATTTGTTAATCAATTTCATATGTCAAAAATCGTGGAGCATTGATATGAAATAAACTTGATATGACATAGGCTCATGAAAGCTCCATTCAAGAAATACATTTAATCCAAAAGAGAAATACAAAATCATACATTGTTAGGATCAAAAAAGTCCGAAGAAGTTTAACAAATTCATGCATTCGGACAAGTCAACATTCCTATTCTCTTATGATAAAATCAAATTGTTCTTCACTTAAAGGTTTTGTAAAAATATCAGCTGATGTTTAGTATCAATGAACTCTAGAATTACATCATGATTAGTGACAGGATCTCGTATAAAGTGATGTCTAATATCAATATATTTGTTCTTGAGTATTGAATGAGATTCTTTGTTAAACATATTGCACTTGTATTATCACATTTTATGAAAATATTTTTAAAATGAATCTTATAATCCTCTAAAGTGTTTTTCATCCATACAACTTGTGCACAGCATGCACTAGCTGCAATATACTCCACTTCAGTTGTAGATAGTACAACTGAGTTTTGTTTCTTGGATGACCAAGAAACAAGTGCATGTCCCAAAAATTAACATGTTCCTGATGCGCTTTTTCTATCTAGTCTATACCCAGCAAAATCCGCATCGGCATGAGCAATTAGCTCAAAATTCTCAAATTTTGGACACCATAATCCTAGATTTGTGATACCTTTAAGATATCTAAGTATTCTTTTAACAGTTTTGAGATGAGATATCTTAGGATTCGATTGAAACCTAGCACAAAGTCCTATACTAAATATGATATCCGATCTAGTTGCAGTGAGGTAAAGTAAACTTCCTATCATACCCCTATAAGTTTTTTGATCAAAGCTTTCTCCACTCTCATCTATTTCTAACTTAGTGGAGGTGCTCATAGGAGTGTTGATAGCTTTTGAGCTATCCATATTAAATATTTTTAGCAAATCTAAAGTGTATTTAGTTTGACTAATAAAGATGTCATTGCTTAGTTGTTTAATTTGTAAGCCTAAAAAGAAGGTTAATTCTCCCATCAAACTCATTTCAAATTCAAGGCTCATAGTTTTAGCAAAAGATTCACAAAGAGATTTGTTCGTAGAACCGAAGATAATATCATCAACATAAATCTGAACAATGAGAAAATTATTTTTAAAATTTTTGATAAACAATATAGTATCGACCTTGCCTTTAGAGAAATTATTTTTAATAAGAAAAGAACTAAGTCTCTCATACCAAGCCCTTGGGGCTTGTTTTAAACCATAGAGATCTTTAGTTAATTTAAAAACATGATTAGGGAGACTATTATTCTTAAATCCGGAAGGTTGTTCAACATAAACTTCTTCAGAAATAAATCCATTAAGAAAAGCACTTTTAATATCCATTTGAAACAACTTAAAATTATTACTACTAGTATAGGCAAGAAGCATCCTTATGGCTTCTAATCGAGCCATAGGAGCGAAGGTTTCTTCGTAATCGATACCTTCTTTTTGATTGAAACATTTGACCACTAATCTAGCCTTGTTTCTAACCATGATACCAGATTCATCTTGCATGTTTCTAAAGACCCATTTAGTACCAATCTTCCACACCTCATTTCTCTCAAATTGATTTAACTCATCTTGCATTGCAATAATCCATGAATCATCTTTCATGGCTTCGTCAATACATTTAGGTTCAATTTGGGAGAGAAAAGCGGCGTTGGCACAAAAATTTTTAAGAGAAGAATATGTTCGAACCCCCTTAGATGTGTCTCATATGATTAGCTCCTTAGTAAGAGCTTCTACATACTTTCAATCCTTGGGTAAGGATGTTTTGGAAGTGGATGCATCCAAGTTGCTAGTTGGAGAAGGGGTTTCATTTAAATTCAAAGTATCAAAATTACCATCATCATCAACATCATTTTTCTTGATTTCGAAAATCTCATTGAAAACAAAATGAATGGATTCTTCTATAATTAAAGTTCTTTTATTGAAGATACAAAATGCTTTAAAAATTGAATAATAACCAAGAAAAATTCCTTCATCGGATTTAGCATCAAATTTTCCTAGGGCATCTTTTTCATTCAAAATGAAACACTTACAACCAAAAACTTTAAAATATGAAACATTTGGTTTTTTTTTGTTCCACAACTTATAGGGAGTTTTGGTGAGTAAGGGTCTTACTAGAACTCTATTCATAATATAGCATGCAGTGTTTACGGTTTGACCCAAAAATATTTGGGTAGGCTATGTTCATTCAATATGGTTCTTGCCATTTCTTGTAAATTTCTATTCTTTCTTTCTACTACTCCATTTTGTTAAGGATTTCTTGGAGCAGAGAAGTTGTGGTTGTATCCATTAGATTCACAAAATTCTTGAAAATCATGGTTTTGAAATTCACTACCGTGATCACTTTGAATTGATGAAATCATGACACCCTTTTCATTTTGAATAATTTTACAAAACTTGGTGAAATATCTAAAGCATTCACTTTTGTGTTTTAAGAAATAAGTCCATGTGTATCTACTATAATCATCAACAATAACAAAAGCGTATTTGCTACCTCCTAGGCTTAATGTAGAAATTGGTCCGAATAAGTCCATATGGATCAATTGCAAAGGTCTAGAGGTGCTTATTTGATTCTTAGATTTGAAGCTACCCTTTATTTATTTTCCTAATTAACACGCATCACATATATTATCTTTGATGAACTTGATATGAGGAATTATTCTTACAAGTTCTTTGGATGAAATTTAGTTGATTAGTTTCATGCTAGCATGACCTAATCTCCTATGCCAAAGCCAAGTATCGTCATTCAAAACAGAGAAACTCATTTCATTACAAAGATCATTGATGTCAATAGTATATACATTATTTTGTTTTAATACAATCATAAATATGTTTTGTATGGTTTTTCATTAATGCAAGCATTAGATTTGAATTTGACAATATATCCTTTATCACACAATTGACTAATGCTCAAGAGGTTATGTTTTAAATCATCAACGAACAAAACATCTTCAATAAAGAAGTTGGATTTGGTACCTATGGTTCCTTTGCCAATGATTTTACCCTTGTTGTTATCTCCGAAGGTGACATAGCCTTTGTCTATACTAGTGAGCTTAGAGAATTGAGATGGATCTCCGATTATATGCCTTGAGCATCCACTATCAAGGTACCATCTCTTCCTCTTAGCTTGTGGTGATATATGTTTCTACAAAAAAAGATGATTTTTAGGTACCCATTTGACCAATGATAAGTTCTATGTCCATGTTTGCAACAAAAGTTGCATTTGTTTTGGTGTGAATTATGCAAGATAGGGTCTTTAATGAAGGTGGTTGGATTTTAGTGAGGGCTTTTCACAAATCTAATTCTACTTCTTTTATGAACGTGACCCTTATTTGTAAGGATCATGTTCAACGACTTGCTACCAACCTTAAATTTCTTCAAGGTGTCCTTGAGTAACAAGTTCTCTTTTTGGAGTATTTCTAAGTCATGATATTTCGTATATGGAACTAAACTATCATTATGCTCAATTTTTAATTTATCAAAATTACTAACAAGAGTATCATGCTCCTTTTTTAATAATTTATATTTTCTACTAATTGTTTTGCATTCAACAAATAAATCATGGAAAGCATTTAACAATTCATCAAATGATAAATCTGCATCAATTAAATTTGATACCTCCTCTCCAATGGCCATGAGTGCATAATGAGCAACTTGCTTGGTGTTGAACTCCTCTTCTTTGGATGCGCTTGAGTCATCTCACGTTGCTTTGAGCACCTTCTTCTTTGGTCTTCTCTTGGCTTGGGGACAATCACTTTTATAGTGTCCCGGCTTCTTGCATTTGTAGCAAATAACTTGGTCCTTTTTGGATTCAAATTTATTTTTAGTATCATTTTTAAATTTATTTCTTTTAATAAAATTTTTAAATTTTCTTGTTAAAAGTGCCAAGTCATCGTTAAAGTCCTCATCACTTGAGTTTTCTCTTAAGTGGTCTTCTTGAATTCTAAGTGCCATATCCTTCTTGTTCTTTGGAAGGGTGTCCTCATGCTCTTCATGAGCTTTGCAAGCCATTTCATAGGTCATTAATGACCCGATTAATTCTTCAAGAGGGAAGTTGTTTAAATCTTTAGCCTCTTAAATAGCAGTGACTTTAGGGTCCCAACTCTTTAGAAGGGATCTTAGAATTTTATTAACAAGCTCAAGAAAAACTTTTACCAAGTCCTTTTAGACCATTGAAGACATTCGTGAAATGGGTGTACATGTCACTAATGGTCTCACTCGATTTCATTCGAAAAAGTTCATAAGAATGTACTAAAAGATTGATTATAGACTCTTTCACTCTACTCGTGCCTTCATGAGTCACTTCAAGTTTATGCCAAATATCAAATGTTGTTTCACAAATTGAAATATGATTGAACTTGTTTTTATCAAGTGCACAAAATAAGTCATTCATAGCCTTTGCATTTAGAGTGAAAGTCTTCTTCTCCAATTCATTCCAATTGATTATTGGAAGATAAGACTTTGAAAATCTATTTTCAATAATATTCCGAAGTTCAAAATTCATGAAAATAAGGAAGATCCTCATTCGGGTCTTCCAATAGGTGTAGTCCATCCCATTGAACATGGGCGGATGTGTAATAGAGTGACCCTCTTGGTTTCCGACATATGCCATCTCTTTTGGGTTTTAATCCAACTGAGAGTGAATCCGCTCTAATACTAATTGTTAGGATTAAGTGCACTAAAAGGGGGGGGGGGGGGAAATTAGTGTAGCGAAAAATTTTCATTGGTTCAAAAAGACTTCGTATGAAAACTATTTCAGAAAGATCATTAACTTAAGAGCAAACAGAAGTATAGTTGATGTAAAGCAATGAAGGCAATTTACAATTAAGATAAAGAGCAGAATGTAAATGCAAACCGAGATTTAGAGTGGTTCAGTCAATCTTGACCTATATCCACTTTTGGCTTCCTCCTCCGACGAGGTCATCGACGTCCACTAGAGGCCTTCCTTCAATAGGCGAAGGCCAACCATCCTTTTACAGCTTTTCTCCTTTTGAGGGGCTTAGAAGATAACCCTTACAAGTTTTCACTCCTCTCTTGAATGAACAAGACTTAGAAAGAAAAGAGGGAGAGGAACTCTAGCCTTTTACAATACTTTTAAGCTCTCAAATACCTAGAATAAAAGCAAGCTTTCGGTTGCCCTTTCATGCAGAAAGGGTGGGGTTTATATAGGCCCCAATCAGTTTGAATTTGAAACTCAAAAGTGTCCATTCCTATATTTCTGGGGTCCTAGCGGTACCACCGTCATAATTGGGTAGTACTATCACCTATCATCTGTTCTGGGCGGTACTACCACTTGACATCACTCGGAGACTGAGCTCAGGCGGTACTATCGCTTGACAGGGGCAGTACCACCGCTACCAGTAATAACTACCAGCGATATCATCGCTTGATAGGGGCGGTACTTGTTAGGACTCTAGCTATGAGAGTCCTAATTGAGAGGGACATTTTATTAGGACTCTGTTAGGACTCTAGCTAGGAGAGTCCTAATTGAGAGGGACATTCTGTTAGGACTCTAGCTAGGAGAGTCCTAATTGAGAGGGACATTCATGTATGAGGTTTTTTTTAAGAGAAGAATTAGGAGTTGTATGGGAATAGGAGTCTTGAGTAGGAGTCCTATTAGGAGTTGGTTAGAAGTAAGAGTCTTAAGTAGGAGTCCTATTAGGAGTTAGGGTTTAGAAGCCCTATAAATAGCCATGTATTCCTTCTCTTTTTTCAAGCAATAGATGAATCTTTTCTGCAGCCTTTGAGTAGCAACTTGGAGAGAGGAACCCCTATAGAGTTCCAAGGAGGTCGATCCTCTAAAGAGATCAACCCCAAGTTTAGAATCTACAAGGGTTCTAACACCTGGTATCAGAGCAGCGTTCTTGGCATCTCGCTGCCCTTCCACTGCCATCCATCAACCCTCCACAACCGCCCAAAGCAATTCTCACAATTGCTTAAAAGATCGTCGCCAAATTCCACCGTCATCTCCACCACCGCAGATCATCCTTTGATCTCCCTGTAAATTGCAACAGGTTCTGGTTTCCTACCTTACTGCTACTGCAATTTAGTTATCGCTATTCGAAAATCCAAAAAAAAAAAAATTCATTCCTATATTGCTACAAATTTCATCGTAATTTGCTGAAATTTTTCGACGAGAATTCTGCTATCGTAACTTACACCAATTTTCTTGCTGTTACTGTCGAAATTTTCTTGATTAAATTGGACATCCTTGCTGTCATATAAACTGAGATATTGCTATCAATTCCCTCCTCAAATCTCTCAAATTTTTTGTGGAGATTTCATCGAGAAACCGCTGTTTCTTCGACGATAATTCTGCTCTTACAAGACAACACAATTCTGCAGCAAACTTTCACTGATTTCTATCAAACCTATACATGCCTTTAACCCATCAACAAAAGAGAGATCTTAACATCACAGATTTGGAGTCATATACTATGGCATCTGAGGAGGCAATCAATGCTAAATTTGAAGCCTTTGAGGCATGAATGGAGGATAAGATTCAGACTCTCCTTACCGAATTCAGTTTGGGCCGACCACCAAGCCCGAAGAAATCACATCAAGGAGAGAGCTCTAACCAATCACATCATGCCCAAAGAGATGACTTCCAAGAGAGGGGAGGCTCTATGACCGACCCCAACTATTCGCGCATGAGAGTGGACTTCCCTAGATGGGAAGAAGGAGACCCAATTGGTTGGATCTCGCGCGCGGAGCGATATTTTCGGTACCATAAAATTACGGATGCAGCCATGGTGGAAATTGCAGCTATACATCTTGAAGGGGATGCCATACAATGGTTTGATTGGTTTGAACACACTTATGGAGTCCTTTCATGGCGACAATTCAAAGAAGGACTACTGATCCGCTTCGGACCAACTTATTACGAGAACATTGACGGACAACTAGCAAAGATCCGACAAACCTCCACCATTCAGGAGTACCAAACCAGGTTTGAAAGGTTATCTAATCAAACTCGTGATTGGTCTGAAAAACAGTTATTGGGGACTTTTATTGAGGGCTTAAAGCCAGAGATCCAGGGAGAAGTTAAGGCGCGACAACCATACATGCTTATGGCAGCCATCTCTTTCGCACGACTTCAAGAGGAGCGATTGAACCATGAAGCCCGGAGGACTAGGATCACTCCACGACCTACAATACTAAAGCCCTTAGCCCCCCCTACTATCAACCAAGTCCCTGCATCGAAAAGGTTAACAAGAGAAGAACTTCGGGAGCGATTTGCGAAGGGGTTATGTTGGCATTGCGACGAGTCGTGGAGCCGCGAGCATCGCTGTAAAAAAAGTAGACTTCTTATGATTGAACCAGTAGAAGAAGAGGTCATTGAACATCTAGAAGAGAGCCTTGAACATGAAGAAGAAGATATGGAAGAAGAGCCACAGCCGACCGACATTACGGTACACGAACTAGCCAGCTACTCAAATCCGCAAACGATGAAAGTTGGAGGCCTTCTCAAACAACAGCCGATCACTGTTCTCATTGACACGGGTAGCACTAATAACTTCCTGAATAGTAAGGTTGCTGCTCGGATGACACTGAATATTGAAGGTTGCAGCAAGTTTGATGTAAAGGTTGCCGACGACAGAATCCTAAAGTGCGACCAAAGATGCCCGCAGGTGAAACTATTACTGCAAGACCAAGAAATTATCACCGATTTCTTCCTCCTACCAATCGATGACTATGAGGCAGTGCTTGGTATAGAATGGCTGACTACACTAGGTGATGTCTCTTGGAACTTTTCTAAATTAATTATGAAATTCTACTGTAAGGGCAAACATATTATCCTACACGGGAAGCGCAGAAGCAACGTTACCACTGTTTTGACCCAACGAATGGAGAAGGTTTTGCACAAGGTAAATGGTGGCTTTTTGATGCATCTCCAGCCACAAGCAAAAGAGAAGAAAATAGAAATTGAAGATCAAAATCTTGCCTAATTGCTTACTGAATTTGCCGACATATTTGCTGAACCGCGCGGTCTTCCTCCTTCTCGACAACATGACCATCGAATTCCAATCCTTCCGGGCAAGCCACCAGCGAACACTCGACTGTACCGATATCCTCACCTCTAGAAAGATGAAATTGAAAAGATCGTAAAGGAGATGCTTGAAACAGGGGTGATTCGGCCAAGTTGTAGCCCCTATTCCTCACTGGTGCTACTTGTACGCAAGAAGGACGGAACTTGGCGGATGTGCATCGACTACCGAGCTTTAAATGGCATCACTGTCAAGGACAAGTACCCAATACCAGTGGTGGATGAACTTCTTGATGAATTGAAAGGAGCTCGAGTCTTCACGAAGTTGGACCTCCGATCCGGTTACCACCAAATTCGGGTATGTGACGATGACATTCCAAAAACTGCATTTCGCACACATGATGGCCATTATGAATTCTTGGTAATGCCTTTTGGACTCACTAATTGTCACGCCCCTCAAAATATATCCATGATTTTTAAAAAATAATTTCATCACAGACCAATCCAGGATCCAAACTAACGTTTGAGGACACTGAAAAACATTCTATTCAAATTCACATCCATAAAACCTGTGCATTTTAAAATCATATATCACATCACTCGATAATTCACATTTATGACAACCCAAGCCAACTTGACAAACATGAACAACATTTATAAATCCACAAGCTAAATAAATTATACAATCAGAACTCCAACTATTCACCACAAGTTCATATCATCATAAATTAGACTTAACATTCCGAAATTCCAAATAAGAGAGATCTCCTAACACTTTTACATAGTATATCCATTTCGATTCATCGACAACATTTCATTACATACAAAACATACTTATACAACAATATCATAATAACCACCCAGACTTGCCCATAATTCTGAATAGCTATCCACTGCCTCAGCCCAAATCAACATCTCGAAGAGTGACAAGCTGACCTGAAAGATTTATATAACAACGGAGTGAGCCAAAAACGGCTCAGCAAGTGACAAAGCATATTCAGAACAAAAGGAACGGTTTCAAACGAATAAGGTATCATAATGCAAGGCAGAATACAAGAATTCTCAATGATACCATCTCAATAGATACCAAATCATACGTATCATGTCATTCAAAACATATTTGATCCATAACGAATGGAGCATAGAGTAATTGGAATATATCAATGGCAGATAGGACATTTCAGAACATATCAGTTCATAACAAATGGAGCACAGAGTAATTGGAGCATATCAGTAACAAAGGAAACATATCGGAGCTTATCAATGGCAGATAGGACATTTCAGAACATATCAGTTCATAGCAAATGGAGCACAGAGTAATTGGAGCATATCAATGGCAGATGAAATGTTCCGGAGCATATCAACGACATATGGAACATTTCGAAGCATATTATCAGTGAATGAAGCATTTCAGAGCATAACAAAAACAAATATCGTACAGAAGCTCAAACGTCGTCTTTGACGTTGCAAACATATCAATCTTATCCAAAGCATGTACAGAAACACATAACCAAAGCTCTGGATATCATATCAAACATACAGAAGGTGTAGTGGGATCTCAGTCAGAATGTGATTCATCCATTTCTGAATGACCACCTGACAAAAGTCTCCCACGTCTGGGAGCTCCATCCACCCACGTCTAGGTGAAGTCAAAGGGGGCCGGCAGAGCATCGCAGGCTCTAAGCAATATCCCACAAAGCGGGCAAATAAGCGCATACCAGAATATCCCACAAAGCGGGACCCCACAAAGCGGGCAAATCAGCGCATACCCTTTACCATTTCTGGCAAAGGTCCAGACAATCCCACACACCAGAGTACAAGAAGGCAGTTTCAACAATAAGTAGCATATAACGGAAGCACACGCGGAACAACAAAGCGTACATGTGCCTTTACGAGTCAATCCGAAGTAAGCAATAATCTTTCACAAGTATATTCAGATTTGAAAGGAATTGAAAGCAAGGGCACATATGGAATCCAAGCAATCACATATAACTCAATTCAATAAGAAGATTTGATGAATTCAATGTCCAAAGGAATGAAACTGGAATAGGCACATATCGAAAGCAAATGCGGAACAATAGGATATACATGTGCCTATATGAGTCAATACGATATAGCATAAACGTTACACAACAGTTTTCAAGAATGCAATAATTTTAAGGACAAGAGCATACAAGAATTCAAAGCAGTAATATAAAGCTCAATTGAATGAGAAAGCTAAAGGATATCAATTTCCAAAGGAATGAAACCAGAATATGAGAAATCGACCAAAGCTCGATTTCTGGCAGAATACAGAAGGCACATTGAACAAATGATTCAAACTATCAATCGTGCTCCAATTTACTCAGAAATAATCATTGGATAATACTTTCAGATAAGACAGGCTTCATATGAATTGAATTGTCCAACAGAGAGAGTTACAAATAATTTGGTAAGCAAGTGTCGTAGAACAAAATCTCTGTTGGCAGAATTCATAATGTCATATTCAACAGATAACTGGACAGGTGTTTGGATTCCAAATCTTTCAATCCATATACCAAGGAAAGGTCTACGAGTCTAGTTTCCAATGAAATCAGTTTTGAACAAATCAGAGTTTCCAACAAAGACTTATAGGCAGCTCGGTATCAAAAGGTCAGAATCTCAGAAGTTGCACAGATTCGAATCGTTACGTCGAAACAGGAGATATATCAAATGCAAGGCTAGAACAATTCAAAGTTCCTCATATTCAAAGCAAATGTAGAGATAAAAATGGCAGTGAGGAACGATCAGGGAACTTGCAAGAGAAAAGATTAGAAAGCTTGCAATAGAAAAGGTTAGAACACTTGCAATAAGACATATCAGAGCAATCATAGGAGAAACGATCAGGGAACTTGCAATAGAAAGGATCAAAACAAGCGGGAAACTTGCCTTTCAAAGATTTCGATCCGAAGATCCAAAGAAGGTGCCAGCCCAAATCCTTCTACTTTTCCTCCGTGTCCTCTCTCTGTTTCGTTTTGTGTTCTCATTTTCTTCCTTTCTTCGCAACTACTCCACGTGTCGAACATCGAGGCACAGTCACCTGCTCTCTCTTACTCTCATTCCTTCTTTTTCTTTCCCAAACGCAGCTGCCCCAGCCGCCGCCGCTGCCGCTGCCACAATCGCAGCCCCTTCTTTCCCTTCTCTTCTTCTTCTCCTTCCCTTCTTCCTTTCTCTTCCTCTTTCCCTGCCATAGCTGCAGCTGCCACAGCCGCAGCCGCAGCCCCTTCTTTCCCTTCTCTTCTTCTTCTCCTTCCCTTCTTCCTTTCTCTTCCTCTTTCCCTGCCATAGCTGCAGCTGCCACAGCCGCAGCCGCAGCTACTTCTTTCCCTTCTCCTCTTCCTTCTCCTTCCTTTCTTCTTCTTCTCTTCTTCTCCTTCCTCCCCTTCTTCTTCCCGGCGTCACACACACCCTCTCCTCTGTTTCCTCTGCAGGGAACAGAGGTATCACAACCTCTTCTCCTGCTTCCCCTTCTTCTTCTCTTCCTCTTCTTCTTCTTCTGCTCTTCTCCTACCCGACACCCCACACGTCTCCTCTGTTTCCACCTGCAGGAAACAGAGGTGCTGCCGCCCTAGCTGCTGCCACCTCTCGCTCCTCTCCGTCTTCCCTCTCTTTTCCCTCTTCTTCTCCTTCTCTTCTTCTCCTCTTCCCTTTTCCTCCCCAAGGCCACACATCTCTTCGCTGTAGCCTTGCCGCAGCTATCCTCCTCTCTTCTTCTTCTTCTTCTTCTTCCCTTTTCATCCTCAACGCCCCACACATCCTCTCCTCTGTTTCCACCCGCAGGAAACAGAGGTGCTGCAGCCCTAGCTGCTGCAGCTGCCTCTCTTTCTCCTCTCCATCTTCCCTCTCTTCTACTTCTTCTTTTCTTCTCTTCTCCCTCTTCTTCCTCTTCTTCTCTTCTCCCTCTACTTCTCTTCTTCTTCTCCCCACGCCCCACCGCTTCTCTTTGTTTCTCGAAGAAACAGAGAGAGCGTGGGAGGCGGTGGGATAAAACCGAAATTTTCGGTTTTCTTTATTTTCTTCTTTTTACAACTTAACAGTTTAGTCCTTGAAATTTCCATATTTACATATAGGTCCCCTGATTTATAAATAAATCTTTATTAATAATTTTCAAAAGTGAGGGATATTACACTAATGCTCCTTCAACCTTTCAAAGTCTCATGAATGATATATTTCGGAGCTTTCTTCGTAAATTTGTGTTGGTATTTTTCGATGATATTCTCGTTTACAGCCCTTCTCTTGAGACTCACTTTCAACATTTACGGATTGTTTTGACGATCCTTCGGGAGAATACTCTTTTTGTTAAGCAACCAAAGTGCAGCTTTCTCCAGCAAAAAGTAGAGTACCTTGGGCATATAATATCAGAAGGAGTGGCGGTAGACCCAACAAAAATTAAGGCAATGCAAGGCTGGCCGAAACCTACAAACGTGAAATTACTGCGGGGGTTCCTTGGACTAACGGGCTACTACCAAAAATTTGTTAAGGACTATGGGAAGATCAGTGCACCACTCACTTCTTTACTAAAAAAAGATGCTTTCCAATGGTCGGACAAAGCCTCTGCTGCCTTCGACAAACTTAAAGCAGCCATGACAACGACGCCGGTGCTTGCGCTACCAGATTTCAATAGACCCTTCATCATTGAGGTTGACGCATCTGTAGTCGGAATTGGAGCCGTTCTCATGCATGGTCGACCACTCGCATACACTAGCAAGACATTATCTCTCTCCCATCAAAACATGTCAGTATATGATAAGGAGATGCTTGCCATTGTACACGCAGTAACGAGGTGGAGACCCTACCTGATCGGCCGGCGATTTCAAATTAAAACTGACCATAAAAGCCTCAAGTACTTTTTGGAGCAAAAGATATCATCCCCTGAGCAGCAAAAATGGGTAACCAAACTTCTTGGATTTGATTATGAAATTATTTACAAAAAGGGGAAAGAAAACGTTGTTGCAGATGCACTCTCACGACTACCTGAACAAGCTAAGGTTTCAGCCATCTCCCTTCCTACCACCGGTCTCCTCGAGGACATTAGGGAAGAATGGAAGAAGGATCCAGAGATCAGCAACATCATAAAAAAATTGGAGGAGGATCCAAGTGCAATAGCCCACTACACTTGGGATTCGAGGGATCTACGCTACAAAGGTCGCATTGTGCTTATACTTGACTCCCCTTGCATCGCAATCATCTTGCATGAAATGCACTACATACCTTTAGCAGGGCACTCTGGATTCCTAAGAACTTACAAAAGAGTGAAGTAAAATTTTTATTGGAGAGGGATGAAAAAAATTATTGCTGAATATGTGGCACAATGTGATGTATGTCAACAACACAAGGGTGAAACTGTGGCAAATCCAGGGAAGCTACAACCACTACCCATACCAGACTCAGTGTGGACTGACATCTCCATTGGCTTCATTGAAGGGCTGCCATCTTCCAAAGGTAAAAGCACGATTCTCGTGGTGGTTGATCGACTTACGAAATATGCTCATTTTTGTGCTATAAGAAATCCCTACACTGCTGCTAGTATTGCCCAGATTTTCGTAGAAAATATTGTTAAACTGCATGGGATGCCAAGGTCCATCGTAAGTGATCGTGACAGGATCTTCACTAGTAAATTTTGGACCGAGTTATTTCAGTTACAAGGCACCAAACTCAAGATGAGCACAGCGTATCATCCACAAACTGACGGCCAAACAGAGGTGGTAAATAGGTGCTTAGAGACGTACCTCCGGTGTTTCGCTAGCGACCGACCAAAAGAGTGGGCGAAATGGCTTCCCTGGGCCGAATGGTGGTATAATACTACATATCATTCATCTACAAAATGTGCCCCTTATGAAGCATTGTATGGTCGACCAACCCCTGTGATTCCAAAGTATGTAATTGGCTCGGCCAAGGTAGATCAGGTTGACCAAGAATTGATTGATAGGGACAAACTCTTACAATTGCTAAAAGATAATCTCTCTACCGCTCAAGCCAGAATGAAGTAGCAAGCCGACACACGACGAAGTGAAAGAGAATTTTTAGTGGGAGATTGGGTTTATCTTCGCCTACAACCATACAAACAACTCTCTATCAACACTCGAGCCTCCATGAAGCTATCCCCACGTTTTTATGGGCCCTATCAGATCACAGAGCGTATTGGAGCCGTGGCGTACAGACTTAAATTACCCGAGGATGCCAAAATTCACCCTGTCTTCCACGTATCATGCCTAAAGCCCAAGTTGGGAGAACATGAGTCACCCCAGATCCAACTGGCCAACACAATTGATGATGGAGTTATTCAAGCCCAATCACAAGCCATCCTCGATCGCAGGATCGTGATGCGTCGCCGACATCCCTCTACTGAAGTACTAGTGCATTGGAATAATCTACCACTTGAAGACGCCACATGGGAACCATATGAGGAGCTGAAGACCCGGTTCCCTGAGTTCATGGAATCTCAGCCTTGAGGATAAGGCTAATTTGAAGAGGGCGGGTCTGTTAGGACTCTAGCTAGGAGAGTCCTAATTGAGAGGGACATTTTGTTAGGACTCTGTTAGGACTCTAGCTAGGAGAGTCCTAATTGAGAGGGACATTCTGTTAGGACTCTAGCTAAGAGAGTCCTAATTAAGAGGGACATTCATGTATGAGGTTTTTTCTTAGAGAAGAATTAGGAGTTGTATGGGAATAGGAGTCTTGAGTAGGAGTCCTATTAGGAGTTGGTTAAAAGTAAGAGTCTTAAGTAGGAGTCCTATTAGGAGTTAGGGTTTAGAAGCCCTATAAATAGCCATGTATTCCTTCTCTTTTTTCAAGCAATAGATGAATCTTTTCTATAGCCTTTGAGCAGCAACTTGGAGGGAGGAACCCCTATAGAGTTCCAAGGAGGCCGATCCCCTAATGAGATCAACCCCAAGTTTAGAATCTACAAGGGTTCTAACAATACTATCACCCATAATTCCTGGGAGACTGAGTCTCCAAGGCGGTGCCACCGCCAGTCAGGAATTCTGGGTCCGAATGGGCTGATCCATTCGGCCCAATTTGGGTATGCCAATGGCCCAGTTGGCCCCAGATTAAGTTAATGGGATCAACTCCCAATCCTAGCTTAATCTACATACTAACTACGATAATTAAGACATCAATACTGCAGATTATGTTCTGGTGCGTCAATCGTTACTTCTAGTAAGCTTCCGACGAACTTCCGGCGAACATCTAACGAACCCTTAGCGATGCTCCGGCGGACTCCCGGCAAACTCTTGGACTTGCGATGATTCTCTTTGCGAGTTCCGACGAGCTTCTTTGGCAAGCTCCTGGACTTCTCGGATTGTTCCCGCAGAACCTCCGACAACCGTCCGGACTTTCGATGAACTCTCGAACCCCCAACGTAATCTTGGTCTTGACTTCGGCTTAACACCTGTTGCATATCTTACTGCCATCATAATTAATCCTGCACACTTATCTCAATATATAGATTAGATAACTAAATGATAATTGACTTCATCATCAAAATCCGAGATTCAACATGTACCACCCCTTGTAGGGTGCTAGGCGGTGGTACCGCTAGTCTGGGCGGTGGTACTGCCCAGCACTACCCCAAGTGGTGGTACTACCAGACTTGGGCAGTGGTACCACCCAGGGTAGTGTTAGTGTGACTGATATTGGGCGGTGGTACCACCTATCGTTGGCTATGGTACCGCCCGTGCACGGGGAACCCGGGATGGGAATGTTTTAGGCTCCAAGTTTGAATCAACTTGAAGCCTATAAATACCCCTTTCATCCCTGGTCAAAGCATACAAACACAGAGAGTTTAAAAGTAAAGAATCGCTGTAGAAATCTCTTGTGAGAATCCTCCTCTAATCTAAGTGTTAGAATTCTGTTTAGAGAGGAGAGTGAGTGCTTATAAGGGTTATCTCCTAAACCCGGTAAAAGGTGAAGATGGGTGTAAAAAAGTGATTGGCCTTCGCCTATTGAAAGAAGGCCTCTAATGGACGCCGATGACCTCATCGGAGGAGGAAGCCGAAAGTGGATGTAGGTCATATTGACCGAACCACTCTAAAACTGTCGTGTTCTCTGGTTTGCATTTTATTCTTGCTACCTTACTACAAACCTCTTTAAGTGCTTACTGCCTTCAATTCATTTACGAACATGTTTCAAGTTAAGATATTTCTGAGATCGATTTTCAACGTAAACAGTTTTATCGCAATGAGATTATTGAAGATGTAATTTTTACCGCTTCACTAATTCATCCCCCCTCTTAGTGCCGACCCAGATCCCGATAGTGGTGTACTTTGTCCTTAGACTTGAGACATTGAGGATGACCTGTATGAGTACTCCATTCTTTGACATCGGACTTATAGGCTTGGAAGTTTCAGATCTAGCATAGTCGATCATCAAGAGTGGCAACCAACCTTACAAGGACTATTGAGTGTCAATATAGGATCATCCACTCTTAGTGTCATGAGAAGAATATCTCATATGTTCTTGCTCTAACAAATCTCTAGCCAGTGTCATTTGGATTGAGAGAGAAAGAATTCTCCGGGAGAATCCGATTAGAGCGAAACTCAAGTAGAAATCGTATAGGTCTGACAACACCATGTCTAGTATACGATCTGTAAGATATTAGATGGATGAGAGAATATAGATACATGGTAATTGAGGACATATAGGTCTAATAGATTGGATTCCTTTGTATCGTTTGGGGACTGCGTAGTGGCCTAGTACGTTCGTAGTCGATGAGTCGAGTGAATTATTATGGAGATAATAATTCATTAAGCTAGAAAGAATTCTAACATGTATGACTTACGACCAGCTCAATATTAGACCTAGAGGGTTACATATATATGGTAGGTGTTGCGACGAGTAGAGGTTCGGATATGAGATATTCACCGGAGCCCCTATCTTATTGGATATCCAACAAGCCATTGAATTATTGGATCTTATTAATAAGATCTAATAAGAGCCAATGAGAGATTATTGGATAGAGATCCACTAATCTAAGAGGCTTGGGTAGTTGGATGGAGGGAACCAAAGGCCCATAGGCCAGAGGTTTTCTTGGTTACCACCTCATATTCTCCTCTCTCCTTCTCCTCCTCAAATAGCAGGTGTGGAGATTTGGGCAGTGATTTGAGGAGAATCGTCGTAGCCCTACTGTGTGGATCACCATTAGAGAGGATGACGCTTGACCTTCTTCATCCTCTCCTACAGATCTGTAGAGATTCAGGGATATACGATCTCCCTAGGTAACACAACTATCTCACAAGTGGTTTTTGGAAAATTTGAAGATTTTTGTTTTTTGTTCTTCCACTGTGCATGTGATGTCGCCCCTATATTTTCCTATAATGGCATCAGAGTCATGTTGTTCATGAGAAAGATTGGTTTTAAACTGCATGTGTTGTGTTTTATAAAGACTTTTGATATCAAAATTATTAACACAAACGGTGAGAGAGGGTAGCAACTATTGGTCCCCTCTAGGTTGGCTAAAGGCTGCTTGTAGCCTTAGCCGAGGCCTGGCCACCTACATGAAGGTGGCTGGCAAGCAGTAGTCGATCGCCTGCAACCAACAGCATGAAAGTGGCAGACAGGAAGTCATAGGGGCAGCGACGCTTTCGGGCGTTGTGCTCACAAGTAGAGGCACCCGCAAGCAAAGGCGACGGCGGGGGTAGTACTGCCTACGAGTGCTGCGCCCATGGGCAAAACTACCTGCATATCCCTAATTATCAAAATGCCATTCATAATTCAAAAAATTTCTTATATATCCCTAATTTTAAAAAAATATTAGTTAATTAAAAGGTTTAATTAACTGTTATTATTTATCTAGTAGTCCTATATTATGATATGTACATGTGATGTATGATGTGGACAAATAATCATGGACTGTGTGATGTGAATATTATTATTAGGGCCTATGAGCCTCCAATTTAGTTTCATTTATTATTAGACCTGCGTGCCTATGATTAAGTTGTAATCACACAAGGAGGTACAGTAAGAGTGTGAAAGCGATAGCGAGACCCACGAGGTTGAGATGGACAGTCATGATGCATGGAGATGCATCGAGATGCCGACAGAACTAAAAAGGACAAGATGGATGATCATAAGGCATGAAGATATACCGTTGTAAACATAGATTTTGATGTGAGTGATTAGGCCCATTAGCTCGGGCTTGATCACATTAGGATGTGGTCCATAGTCATCTAGTGTGAATGCTCATATAATGTGTGATTGCTTGTACACCTACTAAATATGTATATATATTTGCATACGATGTCGATATATATTAAATATGTATATGTGTGACACATCATATTAGGAGACAAAATCAAAATTTTCTCTCTCGATAATATTAAGTCGGTAAACGTGAGTGCAATTAGATTGACCCACATGACCTTCCGTCATGAAGATATGTATATATATTTGCATGCGATGTAGATATATATTAAATATGTATATGTGTGACACATCATATTAGGAGACAAAATCAAAAATTTCTCTCTCGATAATATTAAGTCGGTAAACTTGAGGCAATTAGATTGACCCACATGACCTTCCATCATGAAGATGGATGATCACAAGGCATGAAGATACACCGTTGTAAACATAGATTTTGATGTGAGTGATTAGGCCCATTAACTCGGGCTTGATCACATTAGGATGTGGTCTATAGTCATCTAGTGTGAATGCTCATATGATGTATGATTGCTTGTACACCTACTAAATATGTATATATATTTGCATGCGATGTAGATATATATTAAATATGTATATGTGTGACACATCATATTAGGAGACAAAATCAAAATTTTCTCTCTCGATAATATTAAGTCGGTAAACGTGAGGCAATTAGATTGACCCACATGACCTTCCGTCGTTATAGGTAGGAACTGATTCCCGACATATATTGAGTTGGTCGAGTTTTTTGAGGCTCATCTATATCGTGATTCGCTATCTTTCCTACATTATTTTGCCTACGATATAGAGATATCACCGGTAACCTTAGGACATGGTATGCTTGGTTGAGTCACTCGAGAGCATATCATTGAATCAGATTCATCTTGTAATGATGATATTGACTTAACCGAACATCATGGTTGGTCAAATCCCTCGAGACTATGGTAGTTCAGAGGCTGAATAGGATGAGAGTTATAAAAAGTCGATTGCCTACCTTTCTAGGCTTAGTATGATTGGTCGAGTCCCTAGAGGTTACATTAAGACGTCGATTGGATTCTGATCCCCACTAGAGATCTACCGGGGGTCTCCATTTCATATATCGGAGAGAGTTATGTGTTTCGTGAGAAAATAGTGGGAGTAGATTAAGATAAAAGTCCATATCTTATTTGTATATTTTTTTGTAAAATCTGTATGTTATTTATATCTACTATATCTTTATTTTCAGAAAATATCGCTTTCAAATCCCTTACATGGCATACTTGATGTCAACTGCCTCATTGGTCTGGATTATACAGATTAGCTCCGTAACTTGAGAATTGTTCTCAAGGCAGAGAAAATCACGTACGTCCTTGATACAGTGATGCCTGCACTCGAGGAAGGGGCAAGCGAGGATTGTTGATTCTTGTATTTTGAAGATGAAATCAATTGATGAATTAATAATTTAATCCATATGTTGAGATAAGTGATGCAAGACTAACTACGATCATGAGAATGACAAAACGATTAAAGAAGAACCGAAGTTAGGCCGGAGTCAATGATCGGGCATCAGGCCAGATGAATCAAGGGATACATCGAAGGATCGGATGATGCAGTGAAAGCTTGTTAGAAGTTCACCGAGAGTTTGCTGAAAGCTCACTAGAAGATCACTGAAAGTTCACTGAGAGTTCGGTAAAACAATTGACATATAGGATAATATAGATTGCTTGTATCATAATTGTTTAGCATTAACTATCATAGTTAGGACTTTAATTTAAATTAGTTTTGAGAAAAATCCTACTAACTCAATTAGAAGCCAACTAGGCCCTTAACAGGGCTAAATTGGGCCGGTTGGATGCCCCATTCAGCCACTTGGAGCCACGCTAGGTGGTGGCAATGCCTAGACTAGGCGGTGGAACCGCTTGAGGCTTAGCCTCCCAGGTGGTCTGGGCGATGGTACCGCCTAGATTGGGTGGTGGTACTATCATCAGTTAATGCTGCCAAGCGATGGTACTGCTAGAGTCTGATCTTCGAGGCTCTATCAGGTGGTTGTACCACCCAGTGTCAGTTTGCAGGCGATAGTACTGGAAGTACCCCAAAAACCGGGGATGATACACTTTTTAGTTCCATTTTTGAAGCCATTGAGGCCTATAAATATCACACTTTTTTCTGTATGAAAGAGCACGAAAGTGTGAACAAAATTCTTGAGATTTTGAGTTGTAAAAGTGTTGAAAAGTGCTAAGTGTCCTCCTTCTTTAGCTTTGTGATCATTCTAAGATTGGTGTGAGGCTTGTAAAAGGTTGTCTCCTAAACCTAAGAAAGAGTTGTAAGAGGGTACTTGGTCTTCGCCTATTGAAGAAAGACCGTTAGTAGATGCCGGAAGCCTCAACGGAGAAGGAATCGGAGTGGACATAGGTCAAGATGACCGAACCACTATAAAATTAGTATGTCTTCTCTTCTTTGCTATTTGCTTACAACTACTTTACATCTTTATCACTCTCCTACGAACATCTTTAAGCTTGAACATCTTTTCGATACGATTTTATTGTAAAACTAAAATGATTTTGCTTTCTATGGAAAACTAAAATGAGAAGTTTCTTGCTTTCTATGGATTTCGAATTGTGGAACATTGTTAAAAATGATTTTGAGAAGTCTTCCAAACCAATGAATGAATGGAATGATTTTGAAAAGAAGACTTTCCCCTTGAATGCTAAAGCAATGAATACTGTATTTTGTGCTCTTGATAAAAATGAATTTAATCAGGTTTCTATATGTGAAACTGCACATGATATTTGTGATAGAACCCTAGAGGAATTATATATATATTGATATTTAAGGGGGATTAACCCTTGGAACACTATAGGGGTTCCACCCTCCTAGAAGTCGATCAAATGGCTATAATCATAGATGAATCTTATTCCCAAAGAGATGAAAGCTACATGCTTATATAGGGCTCCAAACCCTAGCCCTAGGGGCTATTTCCTAAGTGAGTTACCCTTTTTGCCCTCAACCCTAACCAACCAACCTAGTAAAAGGAGGCGATGGCTAGGAAGCCCAAAGGCCCAAATATAAACCCTAGCCACTCTTCTTTTTAGGATAGAGGTGGCTAGGTGGGGTTTATTACAATCTTATAGGGTTTTATTAGCTGCTTCTTGGTTGAGTAGGACCTAACCCTACTAGGGTCCTATCAAGCTCGCCCTCTCTAAATCAGTCTTATTCTCAAGGCTGAGGTTCCATGAACTCAGGGAACCGGGTCTTTAGCTCCACATGTGATTCCCATGTTGTCACGGACAAACTTCTAAACAAGATGTTTGATGTAATGCTTATGTATGTCTGTGTCTTTTGGTATGTTCATACTTTGACTAGCATGTAGAGGGACAACCGAAGGCTTAATAGTCCCATTTTAGTTTGGTCTATAATGGACCATTTTACCCTTTGTTATGCAACTGTTCAGAGCTTGTAAAGTCTGTTTGTAATTTGCTTTGTCTATGAAGTGTTTTCGGAGATGTTTGCTTGTGGATCTTGATTGAGGCGTTCTCTCTAACCCGTTCTCTCTTTTGTTGGTCCTAAGGGACAATGGGAGGCTTCGGGGAGGCTGACCTTTGCGGACAGACACGCAAGGGTGCCGCACGACTTAGGCAAAACCAGCTAAGTCCGTGACAGATGGTATCGGAGTGGGACAAGCACTTATAGAAACACTTAGCATACAAATGTGGGGGACCTAGCGGGGCTGCGTTGAGGGCAGTCAGCACACGCGCGATCGTTTGGGGGAAAACGGGCATGGAGATGTAGGGAAAAGGGAGTCGCTCGGAGGAGCGGGCATCTGAGATTGACATTCAGAGGAATGGACAACCCTTCACGCAAGAGGCACCATGAGAATAGGCAAGCCTGGAAGAATGCAAAGCGCACAAAGGTTGGGATGGTTGAGTTTGAGCTACGACTCAACATTGACAACAATACTTGATGGTGCTCAAGGCAAGCGAGGCGTTTGGTAAAGAATGAGACCATGCAAGGTGGAATGAGTTGCTCAGCGATCGAAAGAGTTGTGCAAAGCTCACAGAGGTGAGGGGAATTGCTAACTCAAAGAATTCGGTACTCATGCATGGGCTTGTATGCGGACGATGGAATGTTCACGGCCATCCCAAGGTGACCAAAACTCGGCGCCATGGAGCATTGAAACTTTCTCTTCGGCATGTGAAGGATGCGTCTGTAGGAGGCTGAAGTGTGCAATGAGTTCAACATGTTGGTAGGCCTTGAGTGGTGCAGCAGGGGCTGTATTGACGTGGAGTCACAATCTAGCAAGTGCGTTTGCAAGAGGCAGAATAATGCACAGTTTGTTCAGCAGATCAGAGTAGTCCAAGGGGAAGGTGGTCTCCGAAACGAAGAGAGATGTTGCTCCAATGGGACAGTTATCTAGGAGGGATAAGTCCCGGCTCTCTAGAGGGAGAATTATGTGGGACGGACCTCACATGTTGAGGAGGAGTACCTCAACAAATAACAACTCCACGAAGCTCAATGGATTGAGCAAGCGGCGAGGAGTCGTCGCATGATCTCACTTGAGAGAATGCATTGGTGGATGCATTGCGAGATCAAGTGGGGGAGCGACCCAAAGCAACTTAAATGAAGGCACACTTGGAGTCGATATGGAGATTGGACTCAAGGGAGGGCTGACCCGTGGAATGGTGGGCGCGAGGGCCACCATCGACTCAATGCAAAAACGAGGAGCGGAGCAACTTGGGTGTAACTTGGCGAAGTACCCAAGCCGCATGAAGGGAGCCAAGCATAGAAGTTAGAACATGGAGCAGAGGCACAGTGCTTTCCTTAGACAGAGGTCAAGGACATGAACTCTTGCAGAGGCAAGAGTAGGATCATGTTGCTCCATGGGTCCTTCATTCTAACGGAGTGGACTCATCTTGCATGGTGCCAAAGACGAAGGGAGTTTCTGGGCACATGCACCTTATCTCGGAAAAGCATTTGATAGAGGAACTAAGGTGACTCAATTTGCGGAGGTGAAGTTGGTTTCAGAAGGCCTTAGCACAGGGCAAGAGGACGCAGAGGCGGGTACTCTTGAAGAATATGCCATAGTGTTACAAATCAAGTTGTTGGGCAGGAAGCGGTGTGCAGCGGAGATTATGTTGGTAGGGGCAGAAGCCCAGGATCCAGACAATGGTGCACTAATTGCAGCGAAGTCGGGGGACTTCGGGAGCTACTAGGCGACGGACTATCCTAGAGCAGTGCTTCATCTAGGTGTGACCCAAGAGTGGGTGGATGAAGGTCGATTGCCAAAGGAGCGAACAAAATCGAAGGTGAAAGTGACCCTGCGATGTATTGGCAAAGGCCACACATGGAGGGACCACAATTCGAGTTTATTCCACAAGGATCAGAATGCAATGGAGATGTCACTAGGAGGCGACATGGTGCAGCGGATCGTGGTGGAACAGTTCATGGTAAATGCGATACACATGACCTAGTCCTGTGAGGGACTAGATCATACGGAGGTATGATCGGGAGCTACTGGAAGCTCCACTTCGGTGAACAACACGAT
Organism: Musa acuminata AAA Group; assembly: GCF_036884655.1. Taxonomy (NCBI): domain Eukaryota; kingdom Viridiplantae; phylum Streptophyta; class Magnoliopsida; order Zingiberales; family Musaceae; genus Musa; species Musa acuminata. The sequence continues at coordinate 35,201,496 of NC_088356.1, read as the reverse complement.
GGCAAGAAGGGCTATGGATTCAAGGAGTGAAGGTCATGGTACCATAGAGGCGAGTCTTCCGTGCGTGCATCGAATTTTGCATCAGATAAAAGCCTTGGTCATCAACATATGGGGGCTGTGTTCCACCAAGGGAAAAGTTCGAATGTAAATACCAGTGAGTCCTATGGGAGGGACTTGATTATACAGAGGTATGATTGAAGCAGCTAGAGAGTTGGACTGCTCCAGAGCTCATATTCGCTTAAGGGTGCCTGATTTGTCAGAGGATAAGGTCGAGTAAGCGAACATTGCTACCAAGAAAGCTAAGGAGAACAGAATCGGTGCAAACCCTATAACGTGATGGCATAGGCCATGCATGGGAGTTGTAGTCTGTCTTTCCATCGACAAAAGGGAGCTGCTTAGATAACACAGAGGTGTTGAAGTAGGGTGTCGAAAGGGGCAAGGAAGCGACGATGAGTCTAAAGGGACTTAGCTACCCAAAATCAAGCATCAGTTAGAATGAAGGTGAACTCAAAGGAGCGCCACAGAGACATATCTACTGATCATGAAGAAAAGGGATGCAAATGCGAGGCGACGGATAGTAGGGCCATGGGCATGGCAGCGCCATGGTACCGTAGAGGCGGGACTTCCGTGAAAGTCATTGATCCCTTGCTCTCATGGAGGGAGAGCGCTTGGTCGTGAAAGGGGCCGAGGAGGTGGAGCATGCAGAGGCAATCTCCAAGTACCGTGACAAGGCTGAAGGGCAGAGGCCAAGGAACTTCGTAAGATTGGTGTCAACGAGTTTCTCATCAAGATAGTCGAAAGTGAAGGAATTCAGGTCATGCAAGAGTGCACGACCAAGGAACGAAGCAGGCAGTACGCGGTGTTGTACCTTCGCTACTCAGGGGAGTAGGCAACAGGGTTGATGGAGAAGATAGTACAATCCCAGAGGCGACCAAATCTATTAGAGAATTACTCCAAGTTGGGGTGAAAACTTCTTGCATTCCAGAAGTTCGATGGCATTGAGAAGGTGAATCACAGTAGCTAACTCAACGCAAGGAGTGCAAACACTTCAAGTTCTTCAGAAGTGTGAGCAAAGAGCAGGCAAAGGCTAGTAACCAGCTCGATGCATGGAGTACAACCTTGAGGAGGCGAGCAAAGTCAAGTAACCTTGGCCTTCTCAACTCTTAAGAGAATGGGCGAAACCGAGTACCCCAATTCTCTTATCTATCCAGCAGAGGAGCTCTGCATATGTTCGAAGACCGTTCAAAGATAATGGAAGACAATAGTTGTCAAATCCTCACCAATCGAAAGCGGAAGTGATGCGAACCTACTTGGATGTGACAACTAAGTGAAAGAAGAGTCAATGAGCAAATTTGGTGGAGGAAGGACTCAAAACTTCAGAAGCTTGCGAGATGATGCTCGTTAAAAGCTCCAACAAACATCCACCCAATTCAAACAGCATGAGGCATTTGAGAGACTGGTGCAGCAAGGATGGTCTTTTCCTTCATTTGGAGGATCCGTAGGAATTAACAAGGATCAACACAACTCAGCCAACCCCACACTAGAGTCAGAGTCATTGATGAGTTGAAGCAACATGGCAGATCAAAGGTTCGACTACTCAAAAACAGCAGCGGAGAGCAACTGGGAGCCAAGAGACGCATTGTAGCTGGAGCAGAAGATTGAAGACTCAGCAAAGGCGAGAAGTTGTAGTGTCGACAAAGGCTTCGATGAGGACGTCGAAGGAATAAGTGGGGGAGAATGTCACGGACAAACTTCTAAACAAGATATTTGATGTAATGCTTATGTATGTCCATGTCTTTTGGTATATTCATACTTTGACTAGCATGTAGAGGGACAACCGAAGGCTTAATAGTCCCATTTTAGTTCGGTCTATAATGGACCATTTTACCCTTTGTTGTGCAACTGTTCAGAGCTTGTAAAGTCTGTTTGTAATTTGCTTTGTCTACGAAGTGTTTTCGTATGTTTGCTTGTGGATCCTGATTGAGGCGTTCTCTCTAACCCATTCTCTCTTTTGTTGGTCCTAAGGGACAATGGGAGGCTTCGGGGAGGCTGACCTTTATGGACGGATACGCAAGGGTGCCGCACGACTTAGGCAAAACCAGCTAAGTCCGTGACAATGTGGCATCTTCAAGTGGTAAATTATTCCATTGCACTAGTACTTCAGTAGAGGGACGTCGACGATGCATCATAATTCTGCGGTCGAGGATGGCTTGTGGTTGGGCTTGAATATCTCCATCATCAGTGGTGTTGGGCAGTTGGATTTGGGGTGACTCTGTTCTACCAACTTGGGCTTCAAGCATGACACATGGAAGACAAGGTGAATTTTGGCATCCTCACGCAATTTAAGTTTGTACGCCATGACTCCAATATGCTCTATGATTTGATAGGGCCCATAACAACATAGGGATAGCTTCATGGAGGCTCGTGTGTTAATGGAGAGTTGCTTGTATGGCTAGAGGCGAAGATAAACCCAATCTCCTATCGAAAATTCTCTTTCGCTTCATCATGTGTCAGCTTGTTGCTTCATTCTAGCTTGAGCGGTAAAGGGATTATCCTTTAGCAGTTATAGGAGTTTGCCCCTGTCAATCAATTCTTGGTCGACCTGATCTACCTTAGCCGAGCCAATTATATACTTTAGAATCACAGGGGCCGGCCGACCATACAGTACTTCATAAGGGGCATACTTTGTAGATGAATGATATGTAGTATTATACCATCATTCAGCCCAGGGAAGCCATTTCATCCACTCCTTTGGTTGGTTATTGGCGAAACACCGAAGGTACATCTCTAAACACTTATTCACCACCTCTGTTTGGTTGTTAGTTTGTGGATGATATGTTATGCTCATCTTAAGTTTGGTGCCCTATAACTGAAATAAATCGGTCTAAAATTTACTAGAGAAGATCCTGTCATGATCACTTACTATGGACCTTGGCATCCCATGCAGTTTAACAATATTTTCTATAAAAATCTAGGTAATGCTAGCAACAGTGTAGGGATTTCGTACAACACAAAAATGAGCATATTTCGTAAGTCGATTGTCACGCCCCTCAAAATATCGACAATATTTAAAATTTTCATCACAACTAATCTAGGATCCAAACACACATTTGAGGTCACTAAGAAAACATTCAGATCAAAATTCCACCTCTATAGTCTACAAATTCATAACCCTGTGCAGTTCATAAACATACCACACATCACTCGATAATTCAAACAATCTGAACTCAACTCATCAAAATAATAACCACAACATAATTTCACAAGTGGGGAAGTCTATGCAGTCACCAAACCAACGATTACCATAAGTTCATATCATTACATGAATTTAACTTAACATTTCAAAATCCTAAACATGAGGGATCCTTTAACTTACACAAAATCCACAGGTTTAGATTCATCGTCAACATTTCATTAGATGCAGAGTGGCTTATACAATAAATACATATATGCTAACAAAGATCTGCCCAAAATCTTCTAACTTTCCACTGCCTCAGCCCAATCTTAACATTTAAGCAAGCGATACGCTATCCTGAAAAATTTATCAACAAACGGGGTGAGCATATAGAGCTCAGCAAGTGACTAACATATCCATATCAAAATAGGACAATTTCCAAAGAGATAAAGTTTCACAATACGAGGCAGAATATACGAATTCGTAGACATAATATCATTAGGTGCAGAATCACAATTGTCCTTTCAATCATACATATTTGGTTCATAACATATAGGGCATAGAGTAAATGGAGCATATCAGAAACGAATGAAACGTTTTGGAGCAAAACAATAACATATGAAACATATCGGAGCTTATTAATGACATATGAAATGTTCCGGAGCATATCAATAGCGTATGGAACATTTCGAAGCATATCAACAATGAATGAAACATTTCGGAGCTTATCAATATCACATACCAAACAGAAGCTCAAACGTCATCTTTGACGTTGCATTCATATCATTCTTATCCAAAGCATGTACTGTTAGGATCGAAGCGGCACTAAGAGGGGGGGGTGAATTAGTGCAGCGGATTAAAACTTCGATTTTAACAAAATCTTTCGTACGATAAGAACGGAACTTGAAAAGTTTAACTTGAAAGCGTATTCTTAAAGTTGCGCAGCAAGGGTAATAAGGAACTAAAGCAGTAAGAAGATTTGCAGTAATGTAAATGACAATAATAAAATGCAAACCAGAGATTACGCCGATTTTTAGAGTGGTTCGGTCAAATGACCTACTCCACTTGCGATGCCCCTCTTCGATGAGGCTCCCACCTTCCACTAGCAAATCTCTTGAAATTGAAGGGTAAACACCCCTCTTACAACCTTTTACAAGCAGCTCAACCTCTTACAAATTTTCAATAAGAAAGGAGGAGGAGAACTCTCTAGCAAATTGAAAACAAGACTTGCTAAGACTTTCTAAGACTTTTCTCTCAATCAAAATGCTTCTCAAAAGTTGTAACCTCAGCTGAGATTTGAGGGGTATTTATAGGCCTTAAGAGGATTCAAATTTTGGGCTCCAAAATTTGAATTTTCTTAGGGTTCCCGGTGCTGGAGGTGCCACCGCCCAGCGCTCGGGTGCTGGACGGTGCAACCGCCCAGCCAAGGAGGTGTCACCGCCCAGCTCTCGGGTGCTGGGCGGTGCCACCGCCCAGCCAGGTGGTGCCACCGCCTGGCACTCCGATTTCACTGGTTTGGCTTAATTTAAGCCCAAACCATATCTGACTTTGGGCCCAGTTGGCCCCTAACCAGGATATAGGATTATCTATTAATCCTAATCCTAATTACAAGTGAACTACATAACAAAAACACATCCTAAGCAAGCTTTCAACCGCGAACGTCGAGTCTTGTTTCGGCGAGCTTTCCGACGAGCTTCTTCCGACGGACTCCCATCAAGCTCCCGATCTTGTGATGACTTTAACGAGTAGCCGAGCCTTCTCGGTGATCTCCGTGAACCTCCAACGATCTGTTCGGCGAACTTTCGAAAATTCCGATAGGTTCCCGATTTCTTCTCGGTTGGTTTCGGCAGCATCTCCGACGATTCTTCGGACTCTTAAACTTCCATCGATCTTGACTCCGGTATTCTTGCTTTGTGTTTTCTGGTTATCGTAGTTAATCCTGCACACTTAAGTCAATAATATGGATTAGATCAATTAACCCATCAATTGATTTCATCATCAAAATCCGAGATTCAACAATCTCCCCCTTTTTGATGATGATAATCGATTGATGACGGAGTTAAACATAACTCCCCCTATCTATTTGCCATATTATGAGAAGATGAAAACACTTGAATTTCATCCATTGAATTCAAGCATAAACCGATAAGTTCTAACCGTAGAGCTTATCGTTATTCTCATTAAGCAATAGTAGATGCGAAACTTCGATGAAAATCATAAGTCAAATGATATGGGACAATTTTTACTACGATAGGAGATAAAGATTTTCAACATGAATTTCATGATATCGATGTAAGGCATGCTTTCAATATGATCAATCAATCTTGTGATATTCTCAAGGATTTTGCAAGGCATATAAGACATTCATATCACACAAGCTTTTGCAATTCATATAAGTCATGCTATTAAAATGATACAAGTCATCACTTTTCTCCCCCTTTGTCATCAACAAAAAGGGAATGAGACTCGAAGCACATAATTTATCATACAAAGATTTTATCATTGATCATACATCACTCATCTATATTATCATTGATCATACAAAGATTTTATCATTGATCATACATCACTCATCTATATTATCATTGATCATACAAAGATTTTATCATTCAAAATTAAGTATGCTAAAATATTTACGCAGAGTTCATCTTAAAGGAAAATTCAGCATTCATCCATATTATCAAATCTCTTCTTTTTATAAATAACAAAAATTGTAGATGTACAAAGAAGAGATTGGGATAAGAAAAAAATTTTAAGTAGTAACTCCAATAAGTCAAGATCATAATTCGAATACAAATCCATTCAAATTCAATTCGTCAACTTGAAACTCATAATCAAGCCATCAAAATCAATTTCGAGATTCAAAATATCATAAAATCATTAATCTTGATCAGATGGAAGCGGTGTTTGACTCAAGATAGGATAAGATAATTTAACAAGTCACCGAGGAACGGAGAAAGAATGAAAAACTTTATGAAAAATCCATTCAACCAAGTTTATTCTTAGGGACAATTTAATATACCTAATTCCCTTCTAATGAATTCAAATTGGTCTTCATTCAAAGCTTTTGTAAATATATCTGCTAATTGATGCTTTGTGTCAATGAATTCTAGAACAACATCATTGTTAAGGACATGATCGCGTATGAAATGATGCCTAACGTCGATGTGCTTAGTTCTAGAGTGCTGAATTGGATTTTTAGTAAGACATATGGCACTAGTATTATCACATTTTATGGGAATGTTTTTAAAGTGAATTCCATAGTCTTCTAATGTATTTTTCATCCAAATGACTTGTGCACAACATGCACTTGCAGCAATGTATTCGGCTTCCGCCGTAGATAGTGCAACTGAATTTTGTTTCTTGGAAGTCCAAGAAACAAGTGCATGTCCTAAAAATTGGCATATTCCGGATGTACTTTTTCTATCTATCCTGCATCCGCCAAAATCGGCATCTGCATAAGCTATTAGATCGAATTTTTCAGATTTTGGATACCACAATCCTAAATTTGGAGTTCCTTTAAGATACCTAAATATTCTTTTAACACTCTTTAGATTAGATAATTTAGGATTAGATTGAAACCTAGCGCAAAGTCCTACACTAAACATAATATCTGGTCTAGTCGCGGTGAGGTAGAGTAGACTACCTATCATTCCCCTATATGTTTTTTGATCAAAATTTTCACTATTTTCATCCATATCTAACTTAGTCGCAGTACTCATAGGGGTGTTTATTGCTTTTGAATTATCCATGTTAAATCGTTTTAACAATTCTAATGTATATTTGGATTGGTTAAGAAATATACCATCACTAAGTTGTTTGATTTGTAATCTTAAAAAGAAAGTTAATTCACCCATTAAACTCATTTCAAATTCATGACTCATACATTTGGCAAATGATTCACATAGTGATTCATCTGAAGAGCCAAAAATAATATCGTCAACATAAATTTGCACAATAAGAAAATTATTTTCAAAATGTTTAATAAACAATATAGTATCAACCTTGCCTTTGGTAAAATTATTTAAAATAAGAAAGGAACTAAGCCTTTCATACCAAGCTCTAGGAGCTTGTTTCAAGCCATAGAGAGCTTTAGTCAATTTGAATACATAATTAGGAAGAAGAGAATTTTCAAATCCGGGAGGTTGTTCGACATATACTTCTTCGGAAATAAAACCATTCAAGAAAGCACTTTTGACATCCATTTGAAATAGTTTAAAATTATTACTACTAGAATAGGCAAGGAGCATCCTTATGGCTTCTAATCGAGCCACGGGAGCGAAGGTTTCTTCGTAATCGATACCTTCTTCTTGGTTGAAACCTTTGGCCACTAATCTAGCCTTGTTTCTAACCACGATACCATTTTCGTCTTGCTTGTTTCTAAAGACCCACTTAGTACCTATGACTAAGTGGTCACTTGGTCTAGGAACAAGCTTCCATACCTCATTCCTCTCAAATTGGTTCAATTCTTCTTGCATTGCAATGACCCAAAAATCATCTTTTAAGGCTTCGTCAATGCATTTAGGTTCAATTTGAGAAAGGAAAGCGGCGTTAGCACAAAAATTCTTGAAAGAAGAACGAGTTTAAACCCCTTTTGTTGTATCTCCTATAATTAGCTCCTTTGGATGAGCATCTATATACTTCCATTCTTTGGGTAAAGAAATTTCGGAAGAAGATGCATTCAAATGGCTATTTTGAGGAGGGGGTTTATTTAAATTCAAATTATCAAAATCAAGATCATCATCAAAATCATTTTTCTTTAAATCAGAAATTTCATTAAAAACTACATGAATAGACTCTTCTATTACTAAGGTCCTTTTGTTAAAGACACGAAAGGCCTTAGAAACGGAGGAGTAACCAAGAAAAATGCCTTCATCGAATTTAGCATCAAATTTACCTAGGGCATCCTTTTCATTTAAAATGAAGCATTTACAACCAAAAACTTTAAAATAAGAAATATTTGGTTTTTTGTTATTCCATAATTCATATGGAGTTTTTGATAGAGATGGTCTTATTAGGACCCTATTCATGATGTAACAAGCCGTATTTACGGCTTCGGCCCAAAAATATTTGGGTAAACTATGTTCATTTAACATAGTTCTTGCCATTTCTTGTAGGCTTCTATTTTTCCTTTCAACTACTCCATTTTGTTGAGGATTTCTTGGAGTTGAGAAGTTGTGATTGTACCCATTAACTTCGCAAAAATTTTGAAAGTCACGGTTTTGGAGTTCACCACCGTGATCACTCCGAATTGATGAAATCATGAAGCCTTTTTCGTTTTGAGTGAGTTTACAAAATTTAGAAAAACACTTGAAGCAATCACTTTTGTGAGCTAAGAAATAGGTCGAAGTGTATCTAGAGTAGTCATCCACAATCACGAAAGCATATTTGCTTCCACCTAGACTTGTTGTATCAATTGGTCCAAATAAGTCCAAATGGATCAATTGTAATGGTCTAGTGGTGCTAATTTGATTTTTTGGTTTGAAGCTTGTTTTTATTTGTTTGCCTAGTTGACATGCATCGCATACCTTATCCTTAATAAACTTCATATTCGGAATCCCTCGTACTAATTCTTGAGATGAGATTTTCGATATTGTTTTCATGCTTGCATGACCTAATCTCCTATGCCAAAGCCAAGCATCATCATTTACGGCGGAGAAACACATTTCATTACTTAGTTCATCAAGATTGATGGTATAGACATTATTTTTTTTAAAGCAATCATAGTCATGTTATGATTTGGTTTTTCAATAATGCACATATTTGATTCAAATCTAACGATATAACCTTTATCGCATAGTTGACTAATACTCAAGAGATTATGTTTTAATCCATCAACTAGTAAAACATCATCAATGGAAAAACTAAATTTGTTACCAATAGTTCCCTTGCCAATGATTTTGCCTTTGTTGTTGTCTCCGAAGGTGACGTACCCTTCTTCTTTGCTAGTGAGCATAGAGAAATGAGATGGATCTCCAGTCATATGTCTTGAGCATCCACTATCGAGATACCATCTCTTGCTCCTAGCTTGTGGGTTTGTCTATAAAAGAGGATGATTTTTAGGTACCCATTTGATTTTGGGTGCCTCAAAAATTGACCCACTAACCTTGTTATTTATTTTTGAATCCTTTATAGTTCCTTTAGGAACCCATATTAATTTTTGTGAACTAATTTTCCTAAATGGACATTTGTAGGCAATATGTCCGGATTTGCAACAGAAGTTGCATTTCATATAAGAGGAAACATGTAATGTAGGTCCTTTTATGAAAGTGGTAGGATTTTGATGTAATCCTTTTACAAATCCAATTCCATTTCTATTTGCGATGTGACCCTTGTGTGCAAGGATCATATCTAATCCTTTGCTACCAACCTTAAACTTGTTTAAGGTTTCCTTAAGAAGCAAATTTTCATTTTTTATTGCTTCTAAATGCTCACACTTAGAGCATGGAGGAGTTTGAAGACTATCAAACTTATCTTGTAGCAAAGCATGCTCTTTCTTTAAGATACTTAACTTCTTGCTAACAGTTCTACATTCATCAAATAATTCATGAAAAGCGATAGAGAGTTCTTCAAAAGATAAATCTTCATTAAATAAATCACATACCTCTTCTTCTAAAGCCATTAGCGCGTAATGAGCAACTTGCTCGGTGTTGAACTCCTCTTCTTCAGACACGCTTGAATCATCCCATGTTGCCTTGAGCGCCTTCTTCTTTGATGTCCTCTTTTTGGCTTGAGGACAATCGTTATTGTAGTGTCCCGGTTTTTTGCATTCATAGCAAATCACTTGGTCCTTCTTTTGTTCAAATTTATTTTTTATATTATTTTTAAGTTTGTTCTTTCTTAAATATTTTTTAAATTTTTGAGTCAAAAGTGCAATGTCATTGTCACTGTCCTCATCACTTGATGTTCCTTTCAAGTGGTCTTCTTGTGATTTGAGTGCCATATCCTTCCTGTTCTTTGGAAGGGGGTTCTCGAGCTCGTCATGAGCTTGACATGTCATTTCGTAGGTCATTAGAGACCCAATGAGTTCTTCAAGAGGGAATGCTTTAAGGTCTTTGGCCTCTTGAATGGCCGTAACTTTTGGATCCCAACTTTTAGGGAGGGATCTTAAGATTTTAGTTACTAGTTCAAAGTTAGTAAAATCTTTACCAAGAGCTTTGAGTCCATTGATGACATCCGTAAACCGGGTGTACATGTCTCCGATGGACTCACTTGGTTTCATTCGGAAAAGTTCGTAAGAGTGCACAAGGATGTTGATTTTGGACTCTTTCACTCGGCTAGTGCCTTCATGAGCGACCTCAAGAGTTCTCCAAATATCAAAAGCCGAATCACACATTGAAACACGATTAAATTCGTTTTTATCTAATGCACAAAACAAGGCATTCATAGCCTTTGCATTTAAAGCAAAAACCTTCTTCTCCGATTCATTCCATTCGCTCATCGGAAGAGAAGATTTTTGAAATCCATTCTCAACAATAGACCAAAGCTCAAAGTCCATAGAAATGAGGAAGATCCTCAAGCGAGTCTTCCAATATGTGTAATCCGACCCATTAAACAAAGGTGGTCGTGCAATAGAGTGGCCCTCTTGCATGCCGGAGTAAGCCATCTCTCTTGGGTATTAAACTAAATATGAGAGATAACCTCGCTCTGATACCACTTGTTAGGATCGAAGCGGCACTAAGAGGGGGGGGGTGAATTAGTGCAGTGGATTAAAACTTCGATTTTAACAAAATCTTTCGTACGATAAGAACGGAACTTGAAAAGTTTAACTTGAAAGCGTATTCTTAAAGTTGCGCAGCAAGGGTAATAATGAACTAAAGCAGTAAGAAGATTTGCAGTAATGTAAATGACAATAATAAAATACAAACTAGAGATTACGCCGATTTTTAGAGTGGTTCGGTCAAATGACCTACTCCACTTGCGATGCCCCTCTTCGATGAGGCTCCCACCTTCCACTAGCAAATCTCTTGAAATGGAAGGGTAAACACCCCTCTTACAACCATTTACAAGCAGCTCAACCTCTTACAAATTTTCAATAAGAAAGGAGGAGGAGAACTCTCTAGCAAATTGAAAACAAGACTTGCTAAGACTTTCTAAGACTTTTCTCTCAATCAAAATGCTTCTCAAAAGTTGTAACCTAACCTGAGATTTGAGGGGTATTTATAGGCCTCAATAGGATTCAAATTTTGGGCTCCAAAATTTGAATTTTCTTAGGGTTCCCGGTGCTGGAGGTGCCACCGCCCAGCGCTCGGGTGCTGGACAGTGCAACCGCCCAGCCAAGGAGGTGTCACCGCCCAGCTCTCGGGTGCTGGGCGGTGCCACCGCCCAGCCAGGCGGTGCCACCGCCTGGCACTCCGATTTCACTGGTTTGGCTTAATTTAAGCCCAAACCATATCTGACTTTGGGCCTAGTTGGCCTCTAACCAGGATATAGGATTATCTCTTAATCCTAATCCTAATTACAAGTGAACTACATAACAAAAATACATCCTAAGCAAGCTTTCAACCGCGAACGTCGAGTCTTGTTTCGGCGAGCTTTCCGACGAGCTTCTTCCGACGGACTCCCATCAAGCTCCCGATCTTGTGATGACTTTAACGAGTAGCCGAGCCTTCTCGGTGATCTCCGTGAACCTCCGACGATCTCTTTGGTGAACTTCCGAAAATTCTGATAGGTTCCCGATTTCTTCTCGGTTGGTTCCGGCAGCATCTCCGACGATTCTTCGGACTCTTAAACGTCCATCGATCTTGACTCCGGTATTCTTGCTTTGTGTTTTCTGGTTATCGTAGTTAATCCTGCACACTTAACTCAATAATATGGATTAGATCAATTAACCCATCAATTGATTTCATCATCAAAATCCGAGATTCAACATGTACAAAAACACATAACCAATGCTCTGGATATCATATCAAACATACAGAAGGTGTAGTGGGATCTCAAACAAAATATGATTCATCCATTTCTGAATGACCACTAGACAGAAGTCTCCCATGTCTGGGAGCTCCATCCACCCACGTCTAGGTGAAGCCAAAGGGGGCCGGCAGAGCATCGCAGGCTCTAAACACATACCCTTTACCATTTCTGTCAAAGGTCCAGACAATCCCACAACACCAGAGTACAAGAGGACAGTTTTGAACAATAAGTAGCATATATCGGAAGCACACGCGGAACAACAAAACGTACATGTGCCTTTTCGAGACAATACGATGCAAGGAACAAATCTCTCACAAATGTATTCAGATTTGGAATTAAATGAAAGCAAGGGTATACAAGGATTCCAAGCAATCATATTTAGCTCAATTCAAATAAAAAGGTTAAATGAATTCAATATCCAAAGGAATGGAACGGAATATGCGAAATCGACCAAAGCTCGATTTCTGACAGAATTCAAGTGGCACATAGAGCAAATACTTCAGAATATCAATTATGCTCCAATACCCATAAAAAAACTACTGTTGAAAGATATATCAATCTGTTTTCTGATGAAATGAGTTTCATACGAATCAAAGTTTCCAACAAGGAGTTACCATGGATTTAGTGACCAAAGGTCAAAGACTGAATCACTGTTTTGTAGAATTTATAGGGCGGAATCAATGGATAGAAAAATAGGTCTTTGAATTCCAAATTTTTCAATCTATATATCAAAAGAAATATTTTCAAGTCTAGTCTCCAATAAAATCAGTTTGGTACAAATCAGAATTTCCAACAGGGAGTTATAGGCATTTTAGTATCGAAAGGTCAGAAATCTTAATCCTTGTTTTGTAGCATCCATAGGCTCATTTGAAATAGACGTTTGGGTAAGTATTCGGTGTTCAAAATCTTCAAAATTTATGTCAAAAGAAAGATATAAGAGTCTAATTTCAAACAAACTAGGTCCTGCTCAAATCTGCATTTCGTACTAAAAATTATAGTCGGAACCGTATATAGGGGTCAGTTTACGGAAAAAATTTTAGAATCCATGGTTCTATGTCCAAGGAGAGACATATCAGTTTCTAAATAGAAATCCTTCAGTTTATTTTGAATCAACATAAAAACAGAGACTAATTTTCTATAGGATGGGGTTAGAACACTTATCTTTGAGAATTTTGACTCCCAATTGAGAAGATTGAGTAAGAAACCTCAAAGCCCCAATTTTTCTTCTTCTTCTTCCCTCTTTCTTTTCTCTTCTTCTTTCTTTCTTTCTCTATTCTTCCACACCGCAGCTGCCTTCTCTGGTTCCTTAAGAACGAAGGCAGAGAGGCTTAAGCGGTGGGATTTGTTATTTTGTGTGTTTTACAGTTTAGTCATTGTTTTTATTATATTCACGATTAGGTCCTCAGATTCTTTTTTTTTTTTTGAACAGATCTCCCAAATCTTAAAAATAAGTTACCTCTGATTCATACTCCATTTCTTTTCTCAATTTAAAATAGATGCTTACATTATCACCAGAAATTTATACGAAAATTCGGAAATGAGGGGTGTTACACCTCCCCCCCGTAAAAGAAAAATTTAGTCCTCTAAATTTATCGTACCTCTATCGACGAAAAGACGGGGGTACACCTTTTTCATTTCCTCCTCTAGCTCCCAAGTTGTTTCCTCTCCAGAATGATGTCTCCAAATTACTCGAACCAGTGGGATGACCCGATTCCTTAGGATTTTTTCTTTCTTATCAACAATCTGAATAGGCTCTTCCACATAAGATAAATCTCTATCGATCTCCATCAGCTCATACTCAATGATGTGAGAAGGGTCATATATATACTTCCTAATCATCGAGACATGAAATATATCATGGACATGGCTATATGCTGGTGGCAAGGCTATCCTATAAGCGACAGAACCAACCCTCTCAAGAACCTCAAAAGGTCCAATAAATCTTGGGCTTAACTTTCCTTTCTTCCCAAACCTTATAATGCCTTTGGAAGGGGAGACTTTTAAGAATACAAAATCTCCGATTTCAAACTCAATATCTCGCCTCCTATTGTCGGCATAACTCTTTTGACGACTCTGAGCAGTTTTTAACCTTTTCATTATAACTTGAATTTTCTCGGTAGTTTCTTGTACTTTGTCCGGTGTTAACAGCTTTCTATCACCAACTTTATCCCATTCACCTTTCCAATCCATAACATAGGCTCTAAGCAAATCCTCAAGTGTTTGAATTGTTCTTTCTGACTGACCATCAGTCTGAGGATGATATGCAGTACTAAACTTAACTTTAGTGCCCATAGATTCCTATAATCTTCTCCAGAATCTAGAGAGAAATCTGGAGTCTCTATCAGAGATGATCTCCTTTGGAATACCATGAAGTCTTACTATTTCATTAACATATAAATCTGCAAGTCTATCAAGCGAATAAGTCATATTAATCGGTAGGAAGTGTGCAGATTTTGTTAACCTATCAATGATAACCCAAATAACATCATGCTTTCTAGAGGTTCTGGGTAGTCCTGAAATAAAATCCATAGTAATACATTCCCATTTCCACTCAGGAATATCTAAAGGTTGCAACAACCCTCCAGGTCTTTGGTGTTCTACTTTGATTTGCTGACAAGTCAAATATTTTGAAACATACATTGCAATTTCCTTCTTCATGCCTTCCCACCAATAATGACTTTGAAGATCTCTATACATCTTAGTGCTCCCAGGATGTATGGTGTACTTTGAAGTATGACTTTCCTTTAGGATTTGATTTTTGATATCCGGTTCATTTGGTACACATACTCTCTCCCCAAATCTCAATAGGCCATCCTTTGAATCTTGAAATTGTGGCTTCAATTCCTTTTCTACTTCATTCCTCAAGTAGATTAAATGTGGATCTCGTAATTGTCCTTCCTTAATTTGTTGAATAAGATCAGATTGCACTTGAATGGAGGCCATTAATATCATCGAGTCTTGCTCTTTCCTCAAAGCTTTCAAATCAAAATTTTCTTCTAATAACTTCCATTGCTTCACGACCAGACTAGCCATAAAACTTGTAGATTTCCTACTAAGTGCATCAGCTACAACATTGGTCTTGCCCGGGTGATAACGGATGGCACAATCATAATCCTTCAGAAGTTCTATCCATCTTCGCTGCCTCATGTTTAACTCTTTCTGAGTGAAAATATATTTTAAACTCTTGTGATCAGTAAAGATTTCAAACTGCCGACCATACAAATAATGTCTCCAAATCTTTAGAGCAAAAATAATTGCTACCAATTCCAAATCATGAGTTGGATAATTCAATTCATAACCTTTAAGTTGCCTAGAAGCATACGCAATTACTCTCCCTTCCTGCATCAAAACACATCCTAGGCCCTTTCTTGAAGCATCAGTATAAACTACAAACTCATCACTACCACTTGGAATAGTGAGGATAGGGGCACTAGTCAATCTTCTTTTTAACTCATTGAAAACTTTGCTCACAATCATCACCCCATACAAATTTCATATTCTTCTTAGTGAGTTTGGTGAGAGGTTGAGTAATTCGAGAAAATCCCTCCACAAATCTCCTGTAATAACCTGCCATGCCCAAGAAGCTTCTAACTTCCGTTACATTTGTTGGTACTTCCCATTCAACTACAGCTTCTATTTTTCTTGGATCAACAGATATACCCTTCCCTGAAATCACATGGCCTAAGAAAGCAACTTCATTCAACCAAAATTCACATTTGCTGAACTTTGCATACAACTTCTTTTCTCTTAGTATGGACAATACATTTCTCAAGTGTTCCTCATGCTCCTGATTACTCCTTGAATACACCAATATGTCATCAATAAATATAATTACACAGATATCCAAGAGCAGTTGAAATATCCTATTCATTAGTTCCATAAAAGCTGTAGGGGCATTTGTCAAACCAAAAGGCATCATCAAGAATTCACAATGACCATATCGAGTTCTGAAAGCTGTTTTTGAAATATCCTCCTCCTTGATCTTCAACTGATAGTAACTTGACCTCAGGTCAATCTTAGAGAATACTTGTGCACCCTGCAGTTGATCAAACAAATCATCAATTCTAGGTATGGGATACTTGTTTTTGATGGTCACCTGATTCAACTGTCTATAATCAATACAAAGCCTCAATGTTCCATCCTTCTTCTTCACTAATAGTACCGGAGCACCCCATGGGGATACATTGGGTCGTATGAAACCCTTATCTAATAATTCTTGTATTTGCTTCTTTAGTTCCTCTAGCTCGAGTGGTGCCATTCTGTAGGGAGGCTTAGATATTGGGGTTGTACTGGGGACCAGATCAATAGCAAATTCACCCTCTCTCTCTAGAGGTAAACCAGACAAGTCATCTGGGAATACATCAGGGAATTCTTTGACCACTAGAATTTCATCTAGGTGGGTTTTCTGATTTGAATGCTCCTTTACACACACCATATAACAAAAACAACATTTCTGCATAAGACGATAAGCTTGAAGTGCTGATATCAAGTAAGGAGGCAAATCATTCCTAATGCCCTCAAAGAAAAATATAGGCTGATCTAGTATGCAGAAAGTAATTATTTTTTTGTAACAATCAATACTAGCGTGATGAGAAGATAACCAATCCATGCCAAGTATAATATCAAAACCCTGGATCTCTAGGAGAATCAAATCAGCAAAGAGTTCGTGTTCTCCAATAGAGATCAAACAAGATGGGTAAACCAAGTTTGTTGCCAATGAATCTCCAACAGCAGTTGTTACATATAACATATAATCCAGGGGTCTAGGTGGAATATCCAAGTGACGAGCAAAGTATCGTGAAACAAAAGATAAGTTGGAGCCGGGATCAAACAAAACTTTTACATTTCTTTTAGAAACATGAAGAATACCTTCCACCACTGATTTAGAAGCTTTAGAATCTTGTTCAGTGATAGCGTACACTCTAGCATGGGCTGAGGGTCTAGGAGATAGTGGCTCTTTCTTCTTCCTCAGAGGGCAATCTTTTATTTGATGATCCAACTTTCCACAAACAAAACAGGCTCTAGTCACCCGAAAACACTGACTTGTTTCATGATTTAATCCACATCTTGCACATGACTGAGTCCTCCGCAATGGCTTCCATTTCTCAAATCCAGATGTCTTAAACCTCTTGTTACTAGCTTCATATTCATTTTCTCTCATGCTTTTGCTAGTAAATTTGTCCTTTTTGTTCTTGCAAATGATTTCTTGAATTTCCTCCATGTCTCGTTCAATTTTCAAAGCTCTTTCTACCGTATCTGCATATGTTTGTAGTTTTAAAGTTGACATTCGGCTTCTTATTGCTGGCTGTAATCCCCTTTCAAACCTTCTTGCTTTTCTAGATTCATCATCAGTCATATGTGTGGCAAACCTATAGAGCTCAGTGAATTTGATGTCCCTGTTCCATCATTTCTTCCTTGTAGGACAGGTTGTTGTTGTTGTTGCATCACTTGTGCCATAGTCTCCAAAGTCCGCATAATACCACTCAATTGATCAGCAGTAGATACAACAGGAGAACCAGATGATCTCGTCATCCTTGCTTCCTAAAACATCAAAAGAACATTTTCTTTGATCAATCTCTAAATGATAGTAAAAAAACCTCAAAAAAAAAAAATTATTCTTAGTGATTCTCAAATCATGCTCTTCTGATACCACCTCTGTCACGCCCCTCAAAATATCGACAATATTTAAAATTTTCATCACAACTAATCCAGGATCCAAAAACACATTTGAAGTCACTAAGAAAACATTCAGATCAAAATTCCACCTCTATAGTCTACAAATTCATAACCCTGTGCAGTTCATAAACATACCACACATCACTCGATAATTCAAACAATCTGAACTCAACTCATCAAAATAATAACCACAACATAATTTCATAAGTGGGGAAGTCTATGCAGTCACCAAACCAACGATTACCATAAGTTCATATCATTACATGAATTTAACTTAACATTTCAAAATCCTAAACTTGAGGGATCCTTTAACTTACACAAAATCCACAGGTTTATATTCATCGTCAACATTTCATTAGATGCAGAGTGGCTTATACAACAAATACATATATGCTAACAAAGATCTGCCCAAAATCTTCTAACTTTCCACTGCCTCAGCCCAATCTTAACATTTAAGCAAGCGATACGCTATCCTGAAAAATTTATCAACAAACGGGGTGAGCATATAGAGCTCAGCAAGTGACTAACATATCCATATCAAAATAGGACAATTTCCAAAAGAGATAAAGTTTCACAATACGAGGCAGAATATACGAATTCGTAGACATAATATCATTAGGTGCAGAATCACAATTGTCCTTTCGATCATACATATTTGGTTCATAACATATGGGGCATAGAGTAAATGGAGCATATCAGAAACGAATGAAACGTTTTGGAGCAAAACAATAACATATGAAACATATCGGAGCTTATCAATGGCATATGAAATGTTCCGGAGCATATCAATAGCGTATGGAACATTTCGAAGCATATCAACAATGAATGAAACATTTCGGAGCTTATCAATATCACATACCAAAAAGAAGTTCAAACGTCGTCTTTGACGTTGCATTCATATCATTCTTATCCAAAGCATATACAAAAACACATAACCAAAGCTCTGGATATCATATCAAACATACAGAAGGTGTAGTGGGATCTCAAACAGAATGTGATTCATCCATTTCTGAATGACCACCAGACAGAAGTCTCCCACGTCTGGGAGCTCCATCCACCCACGTCTAGGTGAAGCCAAAGGGGGCCGATAGAGCATTGCAGGCTCTAAACACATACCCTTTACCATTTTTGGCAAAGGCTAGACAATCCCACAACACCAGAGTATAAGAGGGCAGTTTTGAACAATAGGTAGCATATATCGGAAGCACACGCGGAACAACAAAACGTACATGTGCCTTTTCGAGACAATACGATGCAAGGAACAAATCTCTCACAAATGTATTCAGATTTGGAATGAAATAAAAGCAAGGGTATACAAGGATTCCAAGCAATCATATTTAGCTCAATTCAAATAAGAAGGTTAAATGAATTCAATATCCAAAGGAATGGAACGGAATACGCGAAATCGACCAAAGCTCAATTTCTGACAGAATTCAAGTGGCACATAGAACAAATACTTCAGAATATCAATTATGCTCCAATACCCATAAGAAAACTACTGTTGAAAGATATATCAATCTGTTTTCTGATGAAATGAGTTTCATATGAATCAAAGTTTCCAACAAGGAGTTACCATGGATTTAGTGACCAAAGGTCAAAGACTGAATCACTGTTTTACAGAATTTATAGGGCGGAATCAACGGATAGCAGAATAGGCCTTTGAATTCCAAATTTTTCAATCTATATATCAAAAGAAATATTTTCAAGTCTAGTTTCAAATAAAATCAGTTTGGTACAAATCAGAATTTCTAACAGGGAGTTATAGGTATTTTAGTATCGAAAGGTCAGAAATCTTAATCCCTGTTTTGTAGCATCCATAGGCTCAATTGAAATAGACGTTTGGCTAAGTATTCGGTGTTCAAAATCTTCAAAATTTGTGTCAAAAGAAAGATATAAGAGTCTAATTTCAAACAAACTAGGTCCTGCTCAAATCTGCATTTCTTACTAAAAATTATAGCCGGAACTGTATATAGGGGTCAGTTTACCGAAAAAATTTCAGAATCCATGGTTCTATGTCCAAGGAGAGACATATCAGTTTCTAAATAGAAAACCTTCAGTTTATTTTGAATCAACATAAAAACAGAGACTAATTTTCTATAGGATGGGGTTAGAACACTTGCCTTTGAGAATTTTGACCCCCAATTGAGAAGATTGAGTAAGAAACCTCAAAGCCCCAATTTTTCTTCTTCTTCTTCCCTCTTTCTTTTCTCTTCTTCTTTCTTTCTTTCTCTGTTCTTCCACACCGCACCTGCCTTCTCTGGTTCCTTAAGAACGAAGGCAGAGAGGCTTAAGCGGTGGGATTTGTTATTTTGTGCGTTTTGCAGTTTAGTCCTTGTTTTTATTATATTCACGATTAGGTCCTCAGGGTTTACATATAGGTCCTCAGATTTTTTTTTTTTTTTTTTGAACAGATCTCCAAAATCTTAAAAATAAGTTACCTCTGATTCATACTCCATTTCTTTTGTCAATTTAAAATAGATGCTTACATTATCACCAGAAATTTATACGAAAATTCGGAAATGAGGGGTGTTACATCGATCAACCACTACGAGAATTGTGCTTTTACCTTTGGAAGGTGGCAGCCCTTCGATGAAGTCAATGGAGATGTCAGTCCACACCGAGTCCGGTATGGGTAGTAGTTGTAGCTTCCCTGGACTTGCCACTGTTTCACCCTTGTGCTGTTGACATACATCACATTGTGCCACATATTCAGAAATAATTTTTTTTCATCCCTCTCCAATAAAAATTTTGCTTCACTCTTTTGTAGATTCTTAGGAATCCGGAGTGCCCTGCTGAAGGTGTAGAGTGCATTTCATGCAGGATGATTTTGATGTAAGGGGAGTCGGGTATAAGCACAATGCAACCTTTGTAGTGTAGATCTCTCAAATCCCAAGTGTAGTGGGCTATTGCACTTGGATCCTCCAATTTTTTAATGATGTTGCTAATCTCTGGATCCTTCTTCCATTCTTTCCTAATATCCTCAAGGAAGCCGGTGGTAGGAAGGGAGATGGCTGAAAATTTAGCTTGTCCAGGTAACCGTGAGAGTACATATGCAACAACGTTTTCTTTCCCCTTTTGTAAATAATTTCATAATCAAATCATAGAAGTTTAGTTACCCATTTTTACTACTCAGGTGATAATATCTTCTTCTCCAAAAAGTACTTGAGGCTTCTATGACCGGTTTTAATTTGAAATCGTCGGTCGATCAGGTAGGGTCTCCACCTCATTACTGCATGCACAATGGCGAGCATCTCATTATCATATATTGACATGTTTTAATGGGAGGGAGACAATGCCTTGCTGGTGTATGCTAGTGGTTGACCATCTTGCATGAGAACGACTCCAATTCTGACTCCAGATGTGTTGGCCTCAATGATGAAGGGTCGGTTGAATTCTGGTACCGCTAGCACCGGCGTCGTCGTCATGGCTGCCTTAGGTTTGTCGAAGGCAGCGGAGGCTTTGTCCGACCATTGGAAGACATCTTTTTTTAGGAGAGAAGGAGGGGTGCACTGATCTTCTCATAATCCTTGACAGTGATGTCATTTAAAGCTTAGTAGTCGATGCACATCCGCCAAGTTCTGTCCTTCTTGCGTACAAGTAGCATTGGTGAGGAATAGGGGTTGCTACTTGGCTGAATCACCTCTGTTTCAAGCATCTCCTTTACAATCTTTTTAATTTCATCCTTCTGGAGGTGAGGATAATGGTATGGATGATTGTTTGCTGGTGGTTTGCCTGGAAGGATTGGAATCTTATGGTCATGTTGCCGAGTAGGAGGAAGACCGCACGGCTCAGCAAAAATGTCGGCAAATTCAGAAAGCAATTGGATAAGATTTTGATCTTCAATTTCTATTTTTCTACCCTCTAGTTGCTGCTAGAAATGCATTAAAAAGCCACTATTTACCTTGTGTAAAACTTTCTCCATTCGTTCGGTCGAAACGGTGGTTACGTTGCTTCCGCACTTCCCATGTAGGATGATATGTTTGCCTTTGTAGTAGAATTTCATAATTAATTTGGAAAAGTTCCAAGAGACATCACCTAGCATAATCAATCATTGGTAGGAGGAAGAAGTCGGTGATAATATCTTGGTCTTGCAGTAATAGTTTCACCTGCGGGCATCTTTGGTCACACTTTAGGATTCTACCGTCGACGTCCTTTACATTGAACTTACTGCAACCTTTGATATGGAACACCATCTGTGCAGCAACCTTACTGTTTAGGAAGTTATTAGTGTTGTCTGTGTCGATAAGAATAGTGATCGATTATTTTTTGAGAAGGCCTCCAACTTTTATCGTTTGCGAGTTTGAGTAATCGGCTAACGCATGTACCATAAAGTCAGTCGGTTGTGGCTATTCTTCCGCATCTTCTTCTTCATGTTCAAGGCTCTCTTCTAGATGTTAAATGACCTATTTTTCTACTGGTTCAATCACAAGAAGTCTCCCTTTTTTACAGTGATTCTTGCGACTCTACGGCTCGTCGCAATGCCAACATAACCACTTTACAGATCGCTCCCGAAGCTCTTCTCTTGTCAACCTTTTTGGTGTAGGGGCTCAATTGATAGTAGGAGGGGCTGAGAGCTTCAGTATTGCTAGTTGGGGAGTGACCCTAGTCCTCTGGGCTTCATGGTTCAATCACTCCTCTTGAAGTCGTGCGAAAGAGATGGCTGCCATAAGCATGTACGGTTGTTGCACTTTAACTTCTTCCTGGATCTTCAGCTTCAAGCCCTCAATGAAGGTCCCCAGTAGCTGTTTTTTAGACCAATCATGAGTTTGATTAGATAACCTTTCAAACCTGGTTTGGTACTCTTGAATTGTAGAGGTTTGTCGGATCTTTGCTAGTTGTCCGTTAATGTTCTCGTAATCGGTTGGTCTAAAGCGGATCAGCAGTCCTTCTTTGAATTATCATCATGAGAGGACTCCATGAGTGTGTTCAAACCAGTTAAACCATTGTATGACATCCCTTTCAAGATTTATAGCTGCAATTTCCACCATAGATGCATCTGCAGTTTTGTGGTACCAAAAATATCGTTTCGCGCGTGAGATCCAACCAATTAGGTCTCCTTCTTCCCATTTAGGGAAGTCCACCCTCATGCATGGATAGTAGGGATCGGTCATAGAGCCTCCCCTCTCTTAGAAGTCATCTCTTTGGGCTTGGTGTGATTAGTCAGAGCTCTCCCCTTGATGTGATTTCTTCGGGCTTGGTGGTTGGCCCAAACTAAGTTTGGTAAAGAGAGTTCGAATCTTATCCTCCATTCACATCTCGAAGGCTTCAAATTTTGCATTGATTCTCTCCTCAGATACCATAGTATATGCCTCCAAATCTGTAATGTTAAGATCTCTCTTTTGCTGTTGAGTTAAAGGAATGTATTGGTTGAGAGAAGTGGTGGTCGAAAGGGTTGGTAGATTGGTGGATATAGACTGCGATTTTAGGCTTGTCTTGTGACTGTTTTGGGTGCAGTTTGAGGGCATGGTTTAGTGGAGTTTTAGGGCTGTGGTAGTAGATGAAGGTTAGGAAAAAAGTTTTAGATCTATGGTAGATGGCAGCAAATGTTTGATAGAAATTGGTGGAAGTTGCTGCAGATAGGTGTTGTCTTGTAAAAGCAAAATTATCATCAAAGAAATAGTGGTTTCTCGACGAAAATTCCAGCAAAAACTAAGAGATTTGAGGAGGGAATTTGACAACAAAATCTCGGTATAGATAACAGCAATGATGATAAATTTAATCAAGAAAATTTCGACAGTATAACAACAAGGAAATTAGTGCAAGTTGCGATAGCAGAATTCTCGTTGAAAATTTCCAACGATTTACGACGAAAATTTGTAGCAACACAAGAACATTTTTAGAGATGAATTTCTCAATAGATTAATCTTAGATGGAAGCCAAGATGATCTATGAAGCATATAAGAAATTTTGTTCATAAAAGATAACAAATAGATTGGTTAAATGCAACAATATACAGCTAAAATTTTCTGCAGCAATCATTCGTTCACAAAGATGATAACTTTTACGACGAAAGGAGTTCGTAGCACGGGATAGATAAAAAAAACTTCTTCTTGGTATTTTGAATGAAAAATTACAGCAGTAAAGGGTATTGGTGATAGGAGAATACCATATCTCTGATGCAATTGGAGATGATGGCAGTAGATTGATTTGATCTACGATAGAAGACGACGGTGGAGATGGTGACATCAAGAGCAATTGTAGGAATTGTTTGGCTGGTGGTTGTCACGCCCCTTAAAAATATCCATGATATTAAAATTTTCAACATAGACCAATCCAGGATCTAAACTATCATTTGAGGACACTGAAAACATTCTATCAAACTCATATCTATAAACCTGCGTAGTTTATAAACATACAACACATTGCTTGATTATTCATAAAATCTGAACCCAACTCTTCAAATTAATAACCACAACATAAATTCACAAGTGGGGAAGTCTATGGAGTCACCAAACCAACGTTTACCATAAGTTCATATCATTACATGAATTTAACTTTGCTAGTCATAGGTGCCCTGCAAGCCAATCACGTGAGTGATGGCACGTGTGACTTGATACAGAATCTTTTTGCTTATTATATTTTGGCGTATATCACTTTATAACTATTGCATAAATGCATACATATATTGTGATGTCCTTGGATTTGTGCAATGGGAATCGGATCGTGATGAGATCATGATAATGAGATCGATTCACCTTTAACACATATCCTAAATAATCCTGGTCATAGGTTACTCGAGAGGGACATCGTGATAACCGGATAGACTGGTGTGCTGTATACCCGTCCATATGATGGATGCAGCTGGTCTCATAGCTGCTCGTGTAGGGACACTAGGGATACAGTACAAGTGCTCATTGGAGAATGAGTTCACTGATTGATTCGCTTACGGAATGCTGGATGGTTGATGATGCCTTATTGTCAGACAGCGATTCCATAGTCCTAGTGGTGTATCTGGTCCTTAGACTTGAGACACCAAGGATGTCCTGTATGAGTGCTCCACTCTTTGATACCAGACTTATAGGTTTGGCTGTCCCCAGATCTAGTACAGCTGGTCATTGGGAGTGGTAGTCGACCTTACGAGGGCTATTGAGTGTCAATAGAGGATCATCCACTCTCGGCGTCATGAGAGGAATATCCTATGTGTTCTTGCTCAGACAAATCCCTGGCCAGGGTCATTCGGGTTGAGAGAGAAAGAGTTCTCCGGGAGAATCCGATTAGAGCGAGACTCGAGTAGAAACCGTATGGGTCTGACAACACCATGCTCGATATACGGTCTCTGAGATATTAGATGGATGAGGGACTATAGGTACATGGTAACTGAGGACAAACAGGTCCAATGGATTGGATTCCCCTGTATCGTCTGGGGACTACGGCGTAGTGGCCTAGTACGTCCGTAGTCGATGAGTCTAGTGAATTATTACAGAGATAATAATTCACTAAGTTAGAAGGAGTTCTGACAGGTATGACTCACGGCCAGCTCGATATTGGGCCTAGAGGGTCACACACATATGGTAGGCATTGCGATGAGTAGAGGTTCGGATATGAGATATCCGACGGAGCCCTTGTCTTATTGGATGCAGATCCAATACCCACTAGGGAAGGACCCATTAGGGTTTGACACGGGATCTCTATAAATAGGAGGGATTCACAGCCTCATAGGCTAGAGTCTTTGCTTGCCTTTCTTATTCTCCTCTCCCTCTCCACCTCAGAGTAGGCCTGGAGTTTTGAGGAGCGTCGTCGCAACCCTGCTGTGTGGATCACCGCTAGAGAGGAGGACGCTTGACCTCCTTCACCCTCTCCTAAGGATCTGCAAGGAAACAGGGATATACGATCTCCCTAGGTAACACAATCTCTATACGCAGTTTTGTGTTTTGCGGATTTTTGCGCACCAATCTTCGCACGACGACGAACATCTTTTTGGGAATCGGGGATTTTTGTTTTCTTGTTCTTCCGCTGCGCATATGATGTCGCCCCCAATGATTTCCCAACAGTGGTATCAGAGCCAGGTTGTTCGTGCGAATGATTGGTTTTGAACTGCGTGTATTGTGTTTAGGAAGAATATTGACGTCAAAATCGTTGACACAAAAGCGAGAAAGGGCAGCAACAGTTGCTGCCCTCGATCTGCGTGCGTGCAGCGCAACCGAAGGCGGGCAGCGCAGGGGCTGCGTCTGCAGCAGCCGCCCGGCGGCCTGCTTGCAGCAGGCTTGCTGCCGGCGGGGCTGGCAACCCACGGGCAGAGGCGCCGTAGGGCAGCGGCGCCTGCCGCCGAAAGGAAGCGGCGCCTAGCGCCGCAGGGCAACGACGCGCGACGCCTACCGCCGCTGCTCCCGCGGGGGAAATCCCCCCCACAGGGGCGGCCGCCCGGCGGGACAGCACCGCCTGCGGAGGCAGCGACGCCCGAAAGGGGAGCCCACCTGCAGCGGCAGCGCCGCCAGCGGACGTGCCGCTTGCAGGCGAGGGCAGTGCCCTCGCCCCGCCGCACAGGCCGCCGCCGACAGGGTGGCGGCGGCGGCAGCAGCGAAAGGGGAAAGGGCATTAGGGTTTTCTGGCAAAAGACAGTTTTGCCCCTCGGAATTTGAGAAATTCCAGTTTCTCTCTTTTGTCCAAATTAGGAAAATACCCTTAGGAATTGAGAAATTCCCTACATGTCCCTGATTTCAGAAAAATATTAATTAATTAAAAGGTTTAGTTGATTATTATTTTTATTATTATCTAGTAGTCCTACATGATGATGATTATTTATACATGTGATGTATGATGTGTGGACGGATGATCATGGACCGTGTGATGTGTGTACTTGTGATTATTATTATTGAGGTCTGCGAACCTCCATTATATTTCTCGTTTATTGTCGGGCCTGCGTGCCTATGATTAAGTTGTAATCACATGAGGAGGCGCAGCGGGAGCGTGGATGCGATAGCGGGACCCACGAGACGGACGATCGTGATGCATGGAGATGCATCAAGATGTCGACGAAACCGACGAGGACGAGATGGACGATCACAGGGCATGAAGATGCACCGTTGCACACATAGATCTTGATGTGAGTGATTAGGCCTACTGGCTCGGGCCTAATCATATTAGGTTGTGGTCCATGATCATCTGGTGTGATTGCTTATACACATACTAGATATGTATATATATTTGCATGCGATGTAGATATATATTAAATATGTATATGTGTGACATGTCATATTAGGAGACCAAATTATAGAAACATCTCTCGATAATATTAAGTCGGTAAACGTGAGGCAATTAGATTGACCCACGTGGCCTTCCATCGTTATAAGTAGGAACCGAATCCCGGTGTAGGTTGAGTTGGTCGAGTCCCTCGAGACTCACCTATATCGCGATTCGCTATCTTGCTTACGACATAGAGATGTCACCGGTGACCTGAGGGCATGGTATGCTTGGTCGAGTCCCTCGAGGGTATATTATCAAATCAGACTCATCTTGTAACGAAGGTGTTGACTTAACCGAGCATCATGGTTGGTCGAGTCCCTCGAGGCCATGGTAATTCGGAGGCCGAACAGGACGGGAATCACAAGGAGTTGTGATCGGCAAGAGTTGCCTACCTTTTAGGCTTAGTGTGATTGGTCGAGTCCCTCGAGGTTACACTAAGACGCTGATTGGATCCTGATCCCCACTAGAAGTCTGCCGGAGACTTCCGTTTTACGTGCTGAGGGTGTCGCGTGACTCGATAGTAAAATAGTGGGAGCATATTAAGATAGAAGTCCATATCTTAATAGTTTATTTCTTGCAAAATCTGCATGTTATACATTTCTGCTACATCTTTATTTTCAGAAAATGTCGTTTTCAAATCCCTTACGTGGCATACTTGATGTCAACCGCCTCACTGGTCCAAATTATACGGATTGGCTCCGTAACTTGAGAATTGTTCTCACAGTGGAGAAAATCGTATACGTCCTTGATACAATGATGCCTACGCCCGAAGAAGGGGCAAGCGAGGATGAGATCGCTCGCTACGTGAAGTACATTGATGACTCCACTCTTGCTCAGTGTTATATGTTGGGCTCTATGACTCCAGAGTTACAGAGACAACATGAAAAGATGGATGCCAGATCCATTCTCCTACATGTCTGCAAATTGTTTGAGGAACAGGGAAGGACTCAACAATATGAGATATCCAAGAGCCTTTTCCGCGCTAGGATGACTGAGGGGACACCGGTTCAGAACCATGTCCTAAAGATGATTGAGTGGATAGAGAAACTCACAGGTCTAGGAATGGTCTTAGAGGATAACTTGTGTATGGACATTGTGCTTCAGTCCCTACCAGATTCCTTTTCATAGTTCATAATGAATTTTAATATGAACAAGCTTGAGGTGACTCTCCCAGAGCTCCTCAATATGTTGAGGGAGGCAGAGAGTACTATTAAGAAAGAGAAGCCAGTTCTCTACACTGGTGAGACCAGAAAGAAAAGGAAAGTAGAAAGGTCCCTTAAGAAGGGAAAGGGCAAGGGCAAACAAGGTAAAGCAAAGGTTGCTAAGAAAGACCCAGCAAAGGACAAAGGCCAGTGCTTCCATTGTGGTAAAGATGGGCATTGGAAGAGAAACTGCAAAGAGTACCTTACAGAAAGGGCGAAACAAAAGCTTGATGAAGCTTCAGGTACATTCATGATCAGTCTCCATTTGTCAGACTCTTATGATAACACATAGGTATTGGATACCGGTAGTGCTTATCATATATGCAATTCGTTGCAGGTTCTGGCAAGGCCTAGGAGACTAGAGAGAGGCGAGATGGACCTCAAGATGGGTAATGGAACAAAAGTTACTGTATTAGCTATTGGTGAGGTCGCCCTACATCTGCCTAGTGGAGCTTTTATTGCATTAGATGCATGTTATTTTGTTCCTTCTATTATCAAAAACATTATCTCCATTTCATGTTTAACAGTTAGTGGATATAAATTTGTTTTTGAGAACAATGGTTGTTCGATATTATAAGATGATAAGATCATCACGAAAGGAACATTGCATAATGGTTTATTTATATTAGACACCACTCCACATATCATGAATGTAAATGTGTCCAAAAGGAAACGAGATGAGTTGAACAGTGCATACCTGTGGCATTGTAGGCTAGGTCACATCCATGAAAGAAGGATTCAAAAGTTGCTAAATGATGGATATCTAGATCCATTCGACTATATGTCTTATGCAACTTGTGAGCCTTGCATTCGTGGAAAATTGACCAACTCTCCATTTAGTGGAACTGGAGAGAGAGCCACTGAGTTGTTGGAACTCATACATAGTGATGTATGTGGACCCATGTCAACTCATGCCATTGGAGGTTACTCCTACTTCATTACATTTACTGATGATTTCTCAAGGTATGGATATGTGTACTTAATGAAGTACAAGTCCGAGGCCTTTGAGAAATTCGGAGAGTATAAGAATGAGGTGGAGAACCAGACTGGAAAGAGTATTAAAACTCTTCGATCAGATCGAGGAGGTGAGTACTTAAGTACAAAGTTTACTCAGTTCCTCAAGGACCATGGGATATTATCCCAATGGACACCTCCTTACACACCTCAGCTCAATGGTGTCTCTAAAAGGAGAAATCGTACTTTATTAGATATGGTACGGTCCATGATGAGTTTCGCTGACCTACCCATCTCATTCTGGGGATATGCCCTAGAAACCGCAGCTTACCTTCTGAACAGAGTTCCAACTAAGTTGGTAGTGTCTACATCATATGAGATATGGAAAGGGAAGAAGCCTGATCTTAAGGTTGTTAAGATTTGGGGCTGCCCAGCCCACGTTAAAAGACACAACCCCGATAAGTTAGAATCAAGGACAAAGCGATGCATATTTGTGGGATACCCCAAGGAAACTTGTGGGTATTACTTCTATCATCTCGAGGACCAAAAGGTCTTTGTAGCTAAGAGAGCAGTGTTCCTTGAGAAGGAACACATTCTTGGCGGAGACAGTGGGAGAATGATAGAGTTGAGCGAAGTTAGAGAACCAAGCTCAAGCACCACTCTACAGCCCGAGTCTGTTCAGATACCTAATACACAAGTTTCAACTTTACGCAGGTCTGATAGAGTATCTCATCCTCCTGAGATATATGTGGGACATATTAGAGGAGAGGATGCTGAGGATATTGATCCTCAGACCTACGAGGAGGCTATTATGAGTATAGACTCCGGGAAGTGGCAAGAAGCCATGAATTATGAAATGGATTCTATGTACTCCAATAAGGTTTGGAACCTAGTTGATGCGCCCGAAGGTATTGTACCCATCGATTGCAAATGGATCTTTAAGAAAAAGATCGGAGTAGATGGAAAGGTAGAGACCTATAAAGCAAGGCTAGTGGCTAAAAGGTATCGTCAAAGGCAAGGTGTTGACTACGACGAAACCTTCTCACCCGTAGCAATGCTAAAATCCATCAGAATTCTATTGGCTATTGCAGCACACTATGATTATGAGATCTGGCAGATGGATGTGAAAACCGCATTCCTCAATGGGAACCTCGAGGAGGAGGTGTATATGATGCAACCTGAGGGATTCGTGTCCAAGAACTACCCAGATAAGGTGTGTAGGTTGCTTAAATCCATTTATGGACTAAAGCAAGCTTCCCGAAGTTGGAACATAAGATTTGATGAGTCAATCAGATCTTATGACTTCGTTAAGAACGAAGATGAGCCTTATGTGTACAGGAAGGTAAGTGGGAGCGCTATCACCTTTTTGGTGTTATATGTGGATGACATCCTCATCATTGGGAATGACGTAGGAATGCTATCCACAGTAAAGACTTGGTTATATAGACACTTCTCCATAAAGGACTTAGGGGAAGCATCCTATATCTTGGGGATTAGAATCTATAGAGATAGATCCAAGAGGATGCTTGGCTTGTCCCAGTCCAGGTACATAGAAACCATTGTCAAAAGGTTTGGCATGGAAAATTCCAAAGGGCAAACATGAATATGATACCTTATACCTCAGCAATAGGGTCTATCATGTATGCCATGCTATGTACTAGGCCTGATATAGCGCATGCTCTGAGTGTCACGAGCAGGTATCAGGCTGATCCAGGCTTGGAGCACTGGAAAGCAGTAAAGTGTATCCTTAAGTACTTGAGAAGGACTAAGGATCTTTTACTAGTATATGGAGGTAATAGCCTTAAGGTTGAAGGCTTCACTGACTCAAGTTTTCAGTCTGATGTCGATGATAGCAAGTGGAATTCAGGGTATGTGTACACCTTGAATGGAGGAGCAGTGTGCTGGAAGAGTTCCAAGCAAGATACCACTGCTGACTCGACCACAGAGGCGAAGTACATTGCTGCATCAGATGCAGCAAAGGAGGGAGTCTGGGTGAAGAAGTTCATCACAGATTTGGGAGTCGATATAGATAGCGACAAGTCGACTTCCTTATATTGTGACAACTATGGGGTGATTACTCAAATAAGGGAACCCGGGTCTCATCAGAAGTGTTCTGAGGAGGTTCCAGCTTATAAGAGAGATCGTAACCCGAGGATATGTAGCAGTGGAAAGAGTTCCATCCGAAGATAACATTGCAGATCCACTGACAAAGCCGTTGTCTCATTTTGTCTTTGAGCGTCACAGGGGTCTGATGGGGATTAGACACATAGGTGATTGGCTTTAGGTCAAGTGGGAGATTGCTAGTCATAGGTGCCCAGCAAGCCAATCACGTGAGTGATAGCACGTGTGACTTGATACAGAATCTTTTTGCTTATTATATTTTGGCGTATATCACTTTATAACTATTGCATAAATGCATACATATATTGTGATGTCCTTGGATTTGTGCAATGGGAATCGGATCGTGATGAGATCATGATAATGAGATCGATTCACCTTTAACACATATCCTAAATAATCCCGGTCATAGGTTACTCGAGAGGGACATCGTGATAACCGGATAGACTGGTGTACTGTATACCCGTCCATATGATGGATGTAGCTGGTCTCATAGCTGCTTGTGTAGGGACACTAGGGATACAATACAGGTGCTCATTGGAGAATGAGTTCACTGATTGATCCGCTTACAGAATGCTGGATGGATGATGATGCCTTATTGTCAGACAGCGATTCCGTAGTCCTAGTGGTGTATCTGGTCCTTAGACTTGAGACACCAAGGATGTCCTGTATGAGTGCTCCACTCTTTGATACCAGACTTATAGGTTTGGCTGTCCCTAGATCTAGTACAGTTGGTCATTAGGAGTGGTAGTCGACCTTACGAGGGCTATTGAGTGTCAATAGAGTATCATCCACTCTCGGCGTCATGAGAGGAATATCCTATGTGTTCTTGCTCAGACAAATCCCTGGCCAGGGTCATTCGGGTTGAGAGAGAAAGAGTTCTCCGGGAGAATCCGATTAAAGCGAGACTCGAGTAGAAACCGTATGGGTCTGACAGCACCATGCTCGATATACGGTCTCTGGGATATTAGATGGATGAGGGACTATAGGTACATGGTAACTGAGGACAAACAGGTCCAATGGATTGGATTCCCCTGTATCGTCTGGGGACTACGGCGTAGTGGCCTAGTACGTCCGTAGTCGATGAGTCGAGTGAATTATTACAGAGATAATAATTCACTGAGTTAGAAGGAGTTCTGACAGTATGACTCACGGCCAGCTCGATATTGGGCCTAGAGGGTCACACACATATGGTAGGTATTGCGATGAGTAGAGGTTCGGATATGAGATATCCGACGGAGCCCTTGTCTTATTGGATGCAGATCCAATACCCACTAGGGAAGGACCCATTAGGGTTTGACACGGGATCTCTATAAATAGGAGGGATTCACAGCCTCATAGGCTAGAGTCTTTGCTTGCCTTTCTTATTCTCCTCTCCCTCTCCACCTCAGAGTAGGCCTGGAGTTTTGAGGAGCGTCGTCGCAACCCTGCTGTGTGGATCACCGCTAGAGAGGAGGACGCTTGACCTCCTTCACCCTCTCCTAAGGATCTGCAAGGAAACAGGGATATACGATCTCCCTAGGTAACACAATCTCTATACGCAGTTTTGTGGTTTGCGGATTTTTGCGCACCAATCTTCGCACGATGACGAACATCTTTTTGGGAATCGGGGATTTTTGTTTTCTTGTTCTTCCGCTGCGCATATGATGTCGCCCCCAATGATTTCCCAACAAACTTAACATTCCAAAATCCTAAACATGAGAGCTCCTTTAACTTACACAAAATCCACAAGTTTAGATTCATCGTCAACATTTCATTAGATACAGAGTGGCTTATACAACAAATACATATATGCTAATAAAGATCTGCCCAAAATCTTCTAACTTTCCACTGCCTCAGCCCGATCTTAACATTTAAGCAAGCGATACGCTATCTTGAAAAATTTATACAACAACGGGGTGAGCATAAAGAGCTCAGCAAGTGACTAACATATCCATGTCAAAAGAGGACAACTTCCAAAGAGATAAAGTTTCAAAATGCAAGGCAGAATATACGAATTCATAGACGTAATATCATTAGGTGCAGAATCACAATTGTCATTTCAATCATACATATTTGGTTCATAACAGATGGGGCATAGAGTAATTGGAGCATATCAGCAATGAATGAAACGTTTCGAAGCATATCAATAACAAATGAAACATATCGGAGCTTATCAATGGCATATGAAATGTTCCGGAGCATATCAATGGCGTATGGAACATTTCAAAGCATATCAATAACAAATAAAACATATCGGAGCTTATCAATGGCATATGAAATGTTCTGGAGCATATCAACGACATATGGAACATTTCGGAGCATATCAATATCAAATACCAAACAAAAGCTCAAACGTCGTCTTTGACGTTACATTCATATCATTCTTATCCAAAGCATGTACAGAAACACATAACCAAAGCTCTGGATATCATATCAAACATACAAAAGGTGTAGTGGGACCTCAGACAGAACGCGATTCATCCACTTCTGAATGACCACCAGACAGAAGTCTCCCACGTCTGGGAGCTCCATCCACCCACGTCTAGGTGAAGCCAAAGGGGGCCGGCAGAGCATCGCAGGCTCTAAACACATACCCTTTACCATTTCTGGCAAAGGTCCAGACAATCCCACAAACACCAGAGTACAAGAGGACAGTTTTAACAATAAGTAGCATATATCGGAAGCACACGCGGAACAACAAAACGTATATGTGCCTTTTCGAGACAATACGATGCAAGGAACAAATCTCTCACAAATGTATTCAAATTTGGAATGAAATGAAAGCAAGAGTATACAGGGATTCCAAGCAATCATATTTAGCTCAATTCAAATAAGAAGGTTGGATGAATTCAATATCCAAAGGAATGGAATAGAATACGCGAAATCGACCAAAGCTCGATTTCTGACAGAATTCAAGTGGCACATCGAACAAATACTTCAGAATATCAATTATGCTCCAATACCCCCAAGAAAGCTATGGTCGAACAATATATCAATCTATATTCTAATGGAATAAATTTCATATGAAACAGGGTTTCCAACACGGAGTTACCATGGATTTAGTAATCAAAGGTCAAAACAAAATCACTGTTCTGCAGAATTCATAGGGTCGGGTTCAACAGATAACAGGAGAGGCATATGAATTCCAAATTTATCACTCTATGTGTCAAAAGAAAGGTTTACAAGTCTAGTTTCGGACGAAGTCAGTTTGGTATAAATCAGAATTTCTAACAGGGACTTATAGGTATTTTAGTATCGAAAGGTCAGAAATTTTGATCCCTGTTCTGCAGCATCTATAGGCTCATTTGAAATAGACGTTTGGGTAGGTATTCAGTGTTCAAAATCTTCAAAGTTTATGTCAAAAGAAAAATATAAGAGTCTAATTTCAAACAAATTAGGTCCTACTTAAATCTGCATTTCGTACTAAAAATTATAGCTGGAACCGTGTATAGGGGTCAGTTTACCAAAAAATTTCAGAATCCATGGTTCTATGTCCAAGGAGAGACATATCAATTTCTAAATAGAAATCCTACAGATTATTTTGAATCAACATAAGAACAGAGACTAATATTTCTGTAGGATAGGGTTAGAACACTTGCCTTTGAGAATTTTGACCCTAAGTGAGAAGATTTGAGCAAGAAACCTTAAAGCCCCAATTTTTTCTTCTTCTTCTTTTCTTCTTCTTCTTCTTCTTCTTCTCCTTCTTTCTTTCTTTCCTTGATCATCCACGCAGCTGCCTTCTCTGCTTCCTTAAGAACGAAGGCAGAGAGGCTTAAATGGTGGGATTTGTCATTTTATGCATTTTGCAATTTAGTCCTTGTATTTATTATATTTACGATTAGGTCCTCAGGGTTTACACATAGTTCCTCAGATTTTTTTTTTTTTTTGTTTAACAAATCCTCCAACTCTTATGAATAAGTTCTCAGATTCATACTTTGACTTTTTATCAAATTTAAAATAGATACTTACATTACAATTAGAAACATATACGAAAATTCAGAAATTGAGGGATGTTACAGTGGTGGGTGGCAGGGATGGCAGCAAAAGCAACAAGATCGCTGCTCTAATACCATATGATAGAACCCTAGAGGAATTCTATGTATATTGTTCTTTGAGGGGGATCAACCCTTGGAACACTATAGGGGTTCCACCCTCCTAGAAGTTGGCCAAATGGCTGAAATTGTAGATGAATCTTATTCCCAAAGAGATGGAAGCTACATGCTTATATATATTGGGATCAAAAACACTAAGTGGGGGGGGTGAATTAGTGTAGCGGAAAACTTTTGTCGATTAAAACGACGTTCGTGTGATGAAATCGTTTTTGATGAAAACTATTTCGGAAAGTTCTTCAACTTAAGAGTAAACTGAAGTATAGTTGACGTAAAGCAACAGAGGTAGTTTGCAGTTAAGATAAGGAGTAGAATGTAAATGCAAACTAAGATTTAGAGTGGTTCGGTCAATCTTGACCTACGTGCACTTTTGGCTTCCTCCTCCGATGAGGTCACCGACATCCACTAGAGGCCTTCCTTCAATAAGCGAAGGCCAACCACTCTTTTACAGCTTTATTTCTTTTGACAGGCTTAGGAGACAACCCTTACAGATTTCCACTCCTCTCTTGAATGATCAAAACTTAGAAGAAAAGAGGGAGAAGAACTTCTAGCCTTTTACAACACTTTTAAGCTCTCAAATTCTCAGAATAAATGCAAGCTTTCGGTGCCCTTTCATGCAGGAAAGGGTGGGGTTTATATAGGCCCAAACTGGTTTGAATTTGGAGCTTAAAAGTGTCATCTTTCAGATTTTTGGGGTCCTGGTGGTACCACCGCCAGAATTGGGCGGTACTACTGCCTAATACTACTCGAAGACCGAGCTCAGGCGGTACCACCGCTTGACTTCGCTTAGAGACCGAGCTCAGGCGGTACCATTGCCTAACTTTGCTCGGAGACCGAGCTCAGGCGGTACCACCGCTTGACAGGGGTGGTACCACTACCTGACTTCGCTCAAAGACAGCTTCAGGGTGGTGTCACTACTGGTCAGGAAATCTAGGTCCGAATGGGCTGATCCATTCGGCCCAATTTGGGTCTATCAAGGGCCCAATTGGCCCCAGATTAAGTTAATGGGATCAACTCCCATTCCTAACTTAATCTTCATGCTAACTATGATATTTAAGACATTAATACTACAACTCGTGTTCCGGTGCATCAATTGCTTCTTCCGGCGAACTTCCGGCGAACATCTGACAAACCCTCGGCGATGCTCCAGCGGAGTTCCGGCAAACTCCTGGACTTACGATGATCTTCTTGGCGAGTTCCAATGAGCTTCTATGGCAAGCTCCAGGACTTCTCGGATTTGTTCCCGTAAAACCTCCGATGACCGTCCAGACTTTCGTCGAACTCTCGAACTCCCAACGTGATCTTGGTCTTGACTCTGGCGCAACACCTGCTGCATGTCTTACTGCCATTGTAGTTAATTTTGCATATGTAAAACAAATTTCGATCTAGATAATTAATACTAAGCATTAATCAAGTTGTCCGGCATGTCATTGGTCCCTCGACGCTTCGTCCGATTCTTCGGCGCATCGTCCTCTCCTGCGACCTATTGCCCAATCGGCCAGTTGACTCCGCAACTCCAATATCCTTAGTGCAATACCTGCTCTTCTTGGCTCGATGCCTGAATCCACAGCCCGAAGCCTTCTGTCGATACGTCGACCGATCCACCGGCCTGACGTCTAATCTTCTAACATGTTCCTCCGGCCCAACATGATTTTTCCTGCTTTAATTGTCTCATCCTAATCGAAGCATCCTGTGTCACTTAAAATGCAAATTAAAACATAAACATAATTATCAATTGGTTTCATCATCAAAATATGAGATTCACCAATCTCTCCCTTTTTGACGATGATAACCAATTAATGACGGAGTTAAACTTAACTCCCAGAGTTTAAACAAACTCCCCCTATCAATATGCCATATTAATAGAAACTCTTGGATTCAAAAATCCAAGCAACATGTTGTTAGGATCGGAGCGGCACTAAGAGGGGGGGGGGGGGTGGTGAATTAGTGCAACGGATTAAAACTCGTAAGTTTAAAAACGATTTTATAAATGCGTAGAGATTTCGATTCGACAATGAATGACTTGGTGAAAGTAGCTTGAGTAAAGTGAGAAGATAAAAACTAAAAGCTTGATGCTATGTAAATAACGGTTTAAGAAAGGTAAACACTCACACATTCAAGGAACACACCAATTTAAAGTGGTTCAGTCAAAATGACCTACATCCACTTGCAAAGCCTTCTTCGATGAAGCTCCCAACTTCCATTAGTAAATCACTTTGAAGGGGTAGGATAAATACCCATCTTACAACCTTTTACAAGTGGTTCACACTCTTACAGATTTTCAAAGAGCAAGAGGGAGGTGAACACTTAAGCTATTGAAAATAAGACTTGCTAAAGAATTTGCTAAGGCTTTATCTCAATCTCTAAATTCTTAAAGGTTGTTATCTCTGCTGAGAATTGAGGAGTATTTATAGGCCCCAAGAGGATTCAAATTTAGGCTCCAAATTTGAATTACTTTTGGGTTCCCGATGCTGGTGGTGCCACCGCTTATCAGTGTCTGACACTAACAGTGTACTGGTAGTGCCACCACCTAGTTCGACGGTTTACTGGCGGTGCCACCGTCGGAACTCTCGGGTTCTAGGCACTGCCACTGCCCAGTCTGGCGATGCCACCGCCTAGACTATTTCAGCTCACTGGTTGGGCTCCAAACTTGGCCCAAACCAGTCCAAACTTGGGCCCAATTGGCCCCTAACTGAGTTATAAGATTAACCCTTAATCCTATCCCTAATTATATGTAAACTACAAAATTAAGACATAGTCCTAAGCAAGTTTTTAACCGGCAACATCAAGTTTCCTTCCGGCGAGCTTTTCGACAAACTTTCGGCGGACTTCCGATACACCCTTGGTTCTTCCGGCGGACTCCCAGCAAGCTCCTGGTCTTGTGGCGAGTTCAGCAAGTAGCCGAGCCTTCTCGATGATCTCCACGAACCTCCAACGATCTCTTCGGCGGACTTCCAAAAACTCTGACAAGTCCTCGATTTCCTCTCAGTTGGTTCCAGTAGCATCTCCGACGAATCTTCGGACTCTCGAACACCCATCGAACTTGACTTTGATAGACTTTCTTTATGTCTTCGAGCTATTGTAGTTAATCATGCACATATAAAACAAAACTTCGATCGAGACAATTAATCCTAAGCAATTAATCAAGTTGTCCGGCATGTCATTGGTCTCTCGACGCTTCGTTTAATTCTTTGGTGCATCGTCCTCTCTTGTGGCCTATTGCCCAATTGGCCAGTTGACTCCATAACTCCGATATCCTTAGCGCAATACCCACTCTTCTTGGCCTGATGCCTGAATCCATGGCCTGAAGCCTTCTATCAATACGTCGACCGATCCACCGGCTCGACGTCCAATCTTCTGACATGTTCCTTTGGCACAACATGATTTTCCTGCTATAATTATCTCATCCTGATCGAAGCATCCTGCATCACTCAAAACACAGATTAAAACATAAACACAAATTGATTGATTTCATCATCAAAATCTGAGATTTAACAATATCTCCCTTTTTGATGATGACAACCAATCGACGACGGAGTTAACCTTAACTCCTAGAGTTTAAACAAACTCCCCTTATCAATATACCATATTGATAGAACCTTGAATTCAAGCCGAATTCAAGTCATTGCAAATATTCATCATGCATAACATTATCATACTTCTCCCCCTTTGTCATCAACAAAAAGGAGAAGTGTCACTTTCTATGTGTTTGAGAGATATGAATTCAACTTATTGCATGAAAAACTTAATATTAAGTTTTATCATCATGCAATTTGTAAGCTTGAAAATTTAGCAAATGCTACATCATGCAGGCTAGCAAAAATTTAGCAAGTGCTATATCACATTAGAATATGCAAGCTATCAAGTTTTAGATATGCAAGATAGTAAAATAGCATGTCCTACTTTACAACATTTTATAACATTTTAGAACATGCAAGCTTGCAGTTTTAAGATGTTCAAAAAGTAACTCTTGCTTCTTGAAATATGCAAGTTGCAAGCTATCAAATTTTGCTTCCTTTGCAATGTTTGAGCTTGCAATTTTGCTTCCATTACAAAGTGCAAGTTTAGCATGTTTAACATCTTGAGATAGTAACTGTTTGCTTCTCTTTAGACTACAAGCTAGCAATTTTTACGATATGCAAGTTTTACTATAGACAAGCTAGCAAAAATTTCGAAAGCAAATGCAAGATATCTTTTTTGTGTAAGCTCATGATTCTTGCTTCCTATTGCAATGTGCAAGTTACAAGTTTTGCTTTTTGAGATAGGCAAGATAGCATATTTGCTTGAGATTACAAGATAGCATTTCTTGCATTTGAGATGAGCAAGCTAATAAGTTTTGCCCCTTTTTGCGATGTGTACGTTTATAATTTTTTGCTTCTCTTGTATTGTGCAAGCTAGCTATCTCCGCCTTTGTCATTGTCAAAAAGAAGGGAAGACCCTTTACATCAATTATGACAAAGGTAAGTATCAATCTTATTCGTGCATCATTATATTTTCAAATTAAAACATGCACCTTTTCAAAAACCTTATATTTCATTCATGCACGATATTGAATAAATCAATCAACATTATGAGCATATCATACACGATACTAAAATTTTTAACTATTTATCAACATTTTGATTATGATACTAAACATTTATCATTTAGAGCATTCATGACACAAAGCATTAAATCAACATACATCATTTTAGCAACAACTCATAGAATTTTAAATCATGATTTACATCATATGCAATACATCACATCATAATTAGAAAGAACAAGTATTGCATGCATCATTGCAAATCATAAATGTTTCATATCATGATAGTATTAATTTGTCAAATTGCATCCTACCATGCATGATCATAACTTTTTTCATTTTATCATTGTAAACAAGAAAGAATAAGGGAAGAACAAAATAGTGTAAAATATTTCAATTATTTCAAGGCATAGAAGCCATAAATCCAATGGCATCATGTCATGAAAGATAAGACCTCTTGAATTACAAAAGACATGATTCATTTTATCAAATCTCTTCTTTTTATAAATAACAAAAATTGTAGGTGTACAAAGAAGAGATTGTGATTAAAAAAGAATCTCAAGTAGTAAATCTAATAAATCAATATCATAATTTGAATATAAACTCATTCAAATTTAAATCATCAAATCCATCAAAATCTCAACATTACTTTCAAGAGATTCAAAATGGTATACATAGATTTATCATAATAATCATCACGATCAATAAGATAGAGAAAAATAATTTTTCAAGGAAAAAATATTTTTCTCTTTTTAGTTGTTTCAATTCATATGATTTTATTTCATGTATGCCAAATAAAAACATGTATCATGTTTAAAACTAAAAGTATGAGATTTATTACAACAAAGATCAATAAGGCACTTTTATTATGGTAAAAATTAATAATCCGTAAATCGTAAGATTCATCATGCATAATTTTGAAATTTATTAAGCATGATCATTGTGCATGACACTAAAATATGGTTTCAAAATGTTTAATATTTTCATTGCATAATTTCATCATTATGCATCATCATATTTTCAAATTCGAACATGCATAATTTCAAAACTATGCCTTTCATTTTTTATGCATGATACAAACAAATCAATCATCACTATGGGTATATCATACATGATATTCAAACATTCATGATATATCATTTTGGCAACATGATCATAGCTATTCAAATGATGGTATCTAAATATCAAAATTCATTACATCTTATCATGCATGATCATTAACTTCTCATTTGTATTTCATGCATTATTTCATTTCATCACATTCAAAATATCAAGAGAATTTTGGTGATGAAATAAATATTTCATGAATACAAGTAAATGCATAAAAATCATATCATGAAAAGATAATACCAAAAGACACGTTTTTTTTTTAAATATCCTCTTAAATAATCAAAGAAAAATCTTAGGAGATCATCATATAGATAAAATTCATTCAATCTTGTATGAGAATAAGATATTAATCAAGCATATAAAATTTCTCAATTCATTATGAATCATAATAAGAATTGTGGTTCCGAAAAATCATGATTCATTTAGGAAAATTTTCTCTTTAGTACACGATAAGAAGAAATATAGCAATAATATCAATCATGATTCATTTGGATAGTAGATGCTAAAAAGAAACATTGAGGATAAAAGATCTCGATTTTTATAGAGTAAATCTCAAGTTATAAATCTCAAAAAATCAAGATAAAGCTCATTCAAATTCAAATAATCAAATCAAAATCATTTTCAAGAGATTCATAAAAAGATGATAAAATAGATTCATCAAACCAAGAATTTTCAAGAAAAATACTTTTATCTATTTAGTTGTTTCATATAAGCATGCCTTTGTCCTTTTTATACCAAAAAATATATATATCATCAATCGTTTAAGATTGAAAAATAAGTTTCATCATAAAAACCATCAAGATCAATAAAACACAAAAAATCACCATGTATAACTTTTAAAATCTCATACATAAAATCATCAAATCGTGGTATCAAAATTTTAATATTTTCATTACAACTTTATTGCATTGGTTTCATTGAACATAATTTTGAATGATTCTTATAGATAACTAAAACTTCTTTAATTTTAATTTATATGATTGACTTTATATTAGCATGCTCAAATTTTGTTCTTATGTCAAAACCATACATCATGTTTAAAAACTAAAGACAAGATTCATAAAAAATCATCAAGTCTTCCATTCAAAAGTCATTCATCATCATTGAAAATCAATATGAAAATCATCAAAATACACATTCTTACTTCTCAAGCACATAAATAAGATTAATCTTACTAGGTGTACAAGTATTAGATTTATATCTAACATTTTATTGCATAAAACATGCAATTTTCATTATCATTTTCAAGATTACGAGCATGATCATATTTTTGCATTTTCACTTTTGAACATTTAATTTTAAAAAAAAATTGATTCAAAACTAAATTACAAAAAGAAGTGCATTATGAAAAGCATTATATAATTTCGAAGTAAATTAGGGGGATTTTGATTACCTCATCATTGATAGTGGTTAAGGCATAGTTTGCCACCTCGCCTTTCTTGATTTTCTCCTCGTCTTCGGAGGAGCTCGATTCATCCCAATTCTTGTTCCTTTTCTTACGTTTAAAGCAAGTAGTTCCATTCTTTTTGCTTTTTAATTTTTATTTCATTTGTAGTTTAAGTTCACCATTACTTAAGGTTATGCTCGAGTGGTCTTCAAATGTTCTATGTCCCAAATCCTTCCTGTCCTTTGGAAAATGGTTCTCAAGTTCTTCATGTGCAGTGCACGTTATTTCGTAGGTCATTAGAGACCCAATAAGTTCTTCGAGACGAAATATTTTAAGATCCTTGGCCTCTTGAATGGCCGTAACTTTTGAATCTCAACTCTTTGGAAGGGATCTAAAATTTTAGTTACTAGATCAAGGTTAGAAAATCTTTACCAAGGGCTTTGAGTCCATTGATGAC
Organism: Musa acuminata AAA Group; assembly: GCF_036884655.1. Classification (NCBI taxonomy): domain Eukaryota; kingdom Viridiplantae; phylum Streptophyta; class Magnoliopsida; order Zingiberales; family Musaceae; genus Musa; species Musa acuminata. Next base: position 35,158,705 of record NC_088356.1, on the reverse strand, counting down.
ATCCGTGAAACGGGTGTACATGTCTCTGATGGACTCACTTAGTTTCATCCGGAAAAGTTCATAAGAATACATAAGAATGTTGATTTTGGACTCTTTCACTTAGCTAGTGCCTTCATGAGTAACCTCAAGAGTTCTCTAAATATCAAAAGTCGAATCACAATTCGAAACATGATTAAATTTATTTTTATCAAGTGCACAATATAAGGCATTCATAGCCTTTGCGTTTAAAACAAAAACCTTCTTCTCCGATTCATCCGATTCGCTCATCGGAAGAGAAGATTTTTGAAATCCATTTTCGACAATAGTCCAAAGCTCGAAATCCATGGAAATGAGGAAGATCCTCATACGAGTTTTCCAATACGTGTAATCCGACCCATTAAACATAGGTGGACGTGTAATAGAATGACCCTCATACATGCCGGAGTAAGCCATCTCTCTTGGATATTAAACCAAATATGAGAGTGAGCCTAGCTCTGATACCAATTGCTAGGATCGGAGCAGCACTAAAAGAGAGGGGGGGGGGGGGTGAATTAATGCAGTGGATTAAAACTCATAAGTTTGAAAACGATTTCGTAAATGCGTAGAGATTTCGATTCGACAATGAATGACTTGATGAAAGTAGCTCGAGTAAAGTGAGAAGATAAAAACACACTCACACATTCAAGGAACACACCAATTTAAAGTGGTTCGGTCAAAATGACCTACATCCACTTGCGAAACCTTCTTCGATGAGGCTCCCAACTTCCACTAGCAAATCACTTTGAAGGGGAAGGACAAATACCCCTCTTACAACCTTTTACAAGTGGTTTACACTCTTATAGATTTTCAAAGAGAAAGAGGGAGGTGAACACTTAAGCTATTGAAAACAAGACTTGCTAAAGATTTTGCTAAGGCTTTATCTCAATCTCTAACTTTTCAAAGGTTGTTATCTATGCTGAGAATTGAGAGGTATTTATAGGCCCCAAGAGGATTCAAATTTGGGCTTCAAATTTGAATTACTTTTGGGTTCTAGATGCTAGCGGTGCCACCACCTGTCAGTGTCTGACACTGATAGTGTACTAGCGTTGCCACCGCCTAGTCCGACGGTTTACTAGCGGTACCGCTGTTAGAACTCTCGGGTTCTAGGCGGTGTCACCACTAGACTTGGCGGTGGCACCGCCCAGTCTACCGGTGCCATCGCCTAGACTATTTCAGCTCATTGGTTGGGCACCAAACTTGGCCCAAACCAGTCCGAACATGGGCCCAATTGGCTCCTAACCGGGTTATAAGATTAACCCTTAATCCTAATCCTAATTACATGCAAACTATAAAATTAAGACATAGTCCTAAGTAAGATTTTAATTGGTAATGTCGAGTTTCCTTCCGATGAGCTTTTCGATGAACTTCCGGCAGACTTCCGATACACCCTCGGATTTCTTCCGGCGAACTCCTAGCAGGCTCCTAGTCTTGTGGCGAGTTCAGTGAGTAGCCGAGCATTCTCGATGATCTCCATGAACCTCCGACAATCTCTTCGGTCGACTTCCAAAAACTCCGACAAGTCCCCGATTTCCTCTCGATTGGTTCCGGTAGCATCTCCGATGAATCTTCGGACTCTCGAACACCCATCGAACTTGACTCCGGTGGACTTGCTTTATGTCTTCAAGCTATTGTAGTTAATCTTGCACATGTAAAACAAAACTTCGATCGAGATAATTAATCCTAAGCAATTAATCAAGTTATCCGGCATGTCATTGGTCTCTCGATGCTTCATCCGATTCTTCGGTGCATCGTCCTCTCTTGCGGCCTTTTGTCCAATCGGCCAGTTGACTCCGCAACTCTGATATCCATGGCACAATACCCGCTCTTCTTGGCCTGATGTCCGAATCCATGGCTTGAAGCCTTCTGTCAATACGTCGACCGATCCACCACCCGACGTCCAATCTTTTGACATGTTTCTCTAGCACAACATGATTTTCTTGCTACAATTGTCTCATCTTGATCGAAGAATCCTGCATCACTCAAAACGTAGATTAAAACATAAACACATATTGATTGGTTTCATCATCAAAATCCAAGATTCAACACATGTCATGATAAAATCATGACATATAATCAACATACTTCTCCCCCTTTGTCATTAACAAAAAGGAGAAGTACCACAATCAAGTATTTGTGATATAAGTTCAACTCATTGCATGAAAAATATAATATCTATTTTTATCATCATGCAATTTGTAAGCTAAAAAATTTAGCAAGTTCTCCAATATGCAAGTTAGCCAATTTTACAACATTTTAGAACATGCAAGCTAGTAGTTTTGAGATGTTCAAGAAAGCAACTCTTGCTTCTCGAAATATACAAGTTACAAGCTAGCAAATATTTTGCTTTCTTTGCAATGTTTGAGCTCGCAATTTTGTTTCCGTTGCAAAGTGCAAGTTTAGCATGTTTAGCATCTTGAGATAGGCAAGATAACACATTTTTGCATTTTCTTGATATTTCAAGCTAGCAATTATTGGTGATGTTCAAGATAGCAATTTCTTCTCTTTTGAGAAGTGCAATTTTTGCTTTCTTCTTGAATTGTGCAAGCAAGCTAGTTTGCCTCTTTTCATGATGTCCATACTAGAAATACTTGCTCCCCCTTTGTCAGTATCAAAACGAAGGGAAGATCCATCAATTTTTAAATTATGACAAAGGTAAGTAATTGTTCTTATTTGTGCATCATTATATTTTCAAATTCGAACATGCACAATTTCAAAACCTTACATTTTACTTTTCATGCACGATACCGAAAAATAAATTATTCATCATTATGAGCATATCATACATGATACTAAAACATTAAGCATTTATCAACATTTTGATCATGATACACATCATATGCATCACACATATCATCATAATAAAGAGCATAAGTATTACATACATCATACCAAATCATCATATATATTTTCAAAATATATAAACTCATCATTATATGCATGATTCCAAATCATCATTCATATTGTTTCAATCATAATTTCAATCATCACTATGACTCATCATGCACAAAATGTAAAATTATCTATCATGATACAAACATTTATTTTCAAAATATTCATCATTATTTTCATGTATGATAATAAAGTATTCATGATACCAAACATTAAATCAACATTTTCAAGTATTTATCACTTCATGATTGTTGGTACCAAATATTCATCATTAAATCAACATTTTAATCATTTATTTTCTCTTTAGCAATTTGCAAAGGGAAACATAGGAGAAAGAATGATATAATATCTTGATTAATGCATAAGAAATTTCTAGTTATAAATCTTGAAAAATCAAGATAAAGCTCATTCAAATTCAAATCGTCAAATCAAAATCATTTTCAAGAGACTCATACAAATCAATAAGATAGAGAAAAGGAATCTTCAAGAACAATGCTTTTCCCTTTTTAGTTATTTAAATTCATGTGATTTATTTCATTTATGCCAAATAAAAATATGCATCAACGTTTAGGATCGAAAAATGAATTTCGTCATAAAAACCATCAAGACCAATAACTCACAAAAATCATCATGTATAACTTTAAAATCTCATGCATAAAATCATCAAATCATGATATCAAAACTTCAATATTTTCATTATAACATCAAGCAAGGTTTCATTGAACATAATTTTGAATGATTTTTATAGATATCTAAAACTTCTTTAGTTTTAATTTATATGATTGACTTTATATTAGCATGCTCAAAATTTTGTTCTTATGTCAAAACCATACATCATGTTTGAAAAACAAAGACAAGGTTCAAAAAAAAATATCAAGCCTTCCATACAAAAGACATGCATCATCATTGAAAAGTAATATGAAAATCATCAAAATACACATTCTTGCTTCTCAAGCACATACATAAGATTAATCTTACTAGGTGTACAATCATTAGATTTATATCTAACATTTTATTGTATTAACATAAAACATGTAATTTTCATTATCATTTTCAAAATTATGAGCATGATCATATTTTTATATTTACATTTTTAAACATTTAATTTTTAAAAAAATTAATTCAAAACTAAATTACAAAAACAAAAATGCATCATGAAAAGCATCATGTAATTTTGAAGTAAATTAGGGAGATTTTGATTATCTCATCATTGAAAGCAATTAAGGCGTAGTTTGCCACCTCGCTTTTCTTGATTTTCTCCTCGTCTTTGGAGGAGCTCGATTCATCCCAATTTATTTTCTTCTTCTTGCGTTCGAAGCAAATAGTTTTATTCTTTTTGTTTTTTAATTATTGTTTTATTAACTTTTTAAATTTCTTAGTGAGTAGTTCTTGTTCATCATCACTTGAGCTTATACTCGAGTAGTCTTCAAATGTTCTATGTCTCAAATCTTTCCTGTTCTTTGGAAGGTGGTTTTGTTCATCAAGTGCATTATGCACCATTTCATATATCATCAATATACCAATAAGTTCTTTAAGTAAAAATATATTTAAATCTTTTGTTTCTTGTAAAGCTGTTACTTTTGAATCCCACTTCTTAGAAAGAGAACGTAAAATCTTGTTCACGAGTTTAAAGTTTGAAAAACTTTTACCAAGTACTTTTAAACTATCGACGACATCCGTAAAACGGGTGTATATATCTCAAAGAGTCTCTCTTGGTTCCATATAAAACATCTCAAAATCGTGCATCAAAAGATTTACTTTAGAATTTTTTACACTACACGTGCCTTCATGTGTGATTTCAAGAGTATGCCAAATATCGAAAGCCGTTTCACACAAAGAAACCTGATTAAATTTATTTTTGTCTAAGGCATAAAATAAGCCATTTATAGCCTTTGCTTTTAGAGAAAACGTCTTCTTGTCCAAATCATTCCAATGGTTCATTGGAAGAGAAGACATTTCAAATCCGTTTTCAACTATGTACCATAAATTCAAATCCAAAGAAAGTAAGAAAACTCTCATTCAAGTTTTCCAATAAGTATAGTCCGTCCCATTGAAAAATGGAGGACGAATGAGAATGTAACCCTCTTGATAGCCAAAATAGGTGTTAAACCAACTGAGAAATAACGAGGCTCTGATACCAATTATTGGGATCAAAAGCACTAAGAGGGGGGGGTAAATTAGTGCAGTGGAAAACTTTCGTTGATTAAAACGACCTTCATATGATGAAATTGTTTTCGATGAAAACCATTTCGGAAAGTTCTTCAACTTAAGAGTAAACGGAAGTATAGTTGACGTAAAGCAACGTGTTAGGACTCTAGCTAGGAGAGTCCTAATTGAGGGGGACATTCATGTAAAATCTACCTAAGCCGACCCCTATTAAAGAGGTGAAGAGGCTGGCTAGGGTTAGGAGGTTGTTTCTTAGAGAAAAATTAAGAGTTGGAAAGGAATAGGAGTCTTGAGTAGGAGTCCTATTAGGAGTTGGTTAGAAGTAGGAGTCTTGAGTAGGAGTCCTATTAGGAGTTTGGGTTTAGAAGCCCTATAAATAGCTATGTATTCCTCCTCTTTTCATAAGCAATAGATGAATCTTTTCTGCAGCCTTTGAGTAGCAACTTGGAGGGAGGAACCCCTATAGAGTTCTAAGGAGGCCGATCCCCTAAAGAGATCAACCCCAAGTTTAGAATCTGCAAGGGTTCTAACACCTGATATTAGAGCAGCGTTCTTGGCATCTCGTTGCCCTTCCATAGCCATCCATCAACCCTCCACAGCCGCCCAAAGCAATTCCCACAATTGCTTAAAATATCATCGCCAAATTATGCCGTCATCTCCACCACCGCGGATCATCGTTTGATCTCCCCATGAATTGCAACAGATTCTGGTTTCCTACCTTACTACTGCTGCAATTTAGTTATTTTTATTCTAAAATCCAAAAAAAAATTGTTCCTATATTGCTGCATAAACTTTTCATCACAAAGTTTTCATCTCTACGATGAAAGATATATTACAGAATTCCAGTCGCATAGCATTGTCTATTTGATCTTGCTACTGTGTTTTTTCTATCCAAATTTCTATGAAATTTTTATAACATCTTTGACACTTCCTAATAGCAGATTTCCCTTTAGTTTTGTCAAAAAATTCTCAATATAAACTATTGATCTTTTACATCTAATCTGCTATACTTAAAAATCTACACTGTAAAATTTTAGCCGCATAGCACTATTTGTTTGATCTTGATACAACGTTTTTTCTATCCAAATCTCTATTAAATTTTTATGATAGCTTTGGCACTTCCTAACAGTGGATTTCCTTTGGTTTCATTAAAAAATTCTCAATATAAACTACTGATCTTTTACGTCCAATCTGCTATACTTGCAAATCTGTGCTATAGAAAATTACAACCGCATATTGTTGCCTTAACCCATCTATTATAATCTCTTTTGAATGAAATTTCTTATACACTTCATAGATTATCTTGACTTCCATCTAAGGTTGATCTATTGAGAAATTTATCTCTAAAAACGATTTTGTGTTGCTGTAAATTTTTGTCGTAAACTATTGAAATTTTTCGACGAGAATTCTGCTATCGCAACTTGCACCAATTTTCTTGCTATTACTGCCGAAATTTTCTTGATTAAATTAGACATCCTTGCTGTCATATAAACTGAGATATTGCTATCAATTCCCTCACCAAATCTCTCAAATTTTTGGTAGAAATTTTGTCGAGAAATCGCTGTTTCTTCGACGATAATTCTGCTCTTACAAGATAACACAATTCTGTAGCAAACTTTCACTAATTTCTATCAAACCTTTGCTATCATCTACCACAGATCTAAAACTTTCATCCATAGCCATAAAACTCTACCAAACCACATCCTCAAACTGCACCCAAAACAACAACAAAACAAGCCTAAACAGCAGCCTACATCCACCAATCCACCAACCCTTTCGGCCATCACTTCTCTCAACCTATACATGTCTTTAACCCAACAACAAAAGAGGAATCTTAACATCATAGATTTGGAGACATATACTATGGCATCTAAGGAGGCAATCAATGCTAAATTTGAAGTCTTAGAGGCGCGAGTGGAGGATAAGATTTGGACTCTCTTAACCGAACTCAGTTTGGGCCGACCACTAAGCCCGAAGAAATCACATCAAGGAGAGAGCTCTAACCAATCGCACCAAGCCTAAAGAGATGACTTCCAAGGAAGGGGAGGCTCTATGATTGACCACAACAATCCATGCATGAGGGTGGACTTTCCTAGATGGGAAGAAGGAGACCCAATTGGTTGGATCTCGCGCGCGGAGCGATATTTTTAGTACCACAAAACAGCGGACACATCTATGGTAAAAATTATAGCTATACATCTTGAAGAGGATGCCATACAGTGGTTTGACTAGTTTGAACACACTCATGGAGTCCTCTCATGGTAATAATTCAAAGAAGGACTACTGATCCACTTCAGACCAACTGATTACGAGAACATTAATGGACAACTAGCAAAGATCCAACAAACCTCTACCATTCAAGAGTACCCAATCAGGTTTGAAAGGTTATCTAATCAAACTCATGATTGGTCTCAAATACAACTATTGGGGACCTTCATTGACAGCTTGAAGCCAGAGATCCGGGGAAAAGTTAAAGCGCAACAATCGTACACGCTTATGGCAGCCATCTCTTTCGCACAATTTCAAGAGGAGCGATTGAGCCATGAAGCCCAAAGGACTAGGGTTGTTCCCCAACCAGCAATACCGAAGCCCTTGTTAGGATCGAGAGCACTAAGAGGGGGGGGTGAATTAGTGCAGCGGATATTTTTCAGCGATTAAAAAGCGAAGGCTGCGTTCGTTCGACAAAGACTATTTTGATGCAAAAACCAATTCTAAGATTACTTATGATTAAGTGCAGTTTACGTTTAAGCGCAGTTAGCGTCTAAACGCAGTTAGCGTCTAAATGCAGATTGCGTCTAAACTCAGATTGCGTCTAAGCGCAGTTTGCGTCTTAGCGCAGATTGCGTCTAAGCGCAGATTGCGTCTAAACGCAGATTGCGTCTAAGCACAGATTGAGCAGAAGTATAAAGACAATGTGCTGTTGTTGTACAGCTCAAAAGGTAATCTGCAAAAAACAGATTTACGTCTAAACGCAGATTTGCGTCTAAACGCAGATTTACGTTTAAACGCAGATTTACGTCTTACACGCAGATTTACGTCTTAGACGCAGATTTACGTCTGAACTTTGAAACTCGTTTGTATATTCGCAGAGGGCAGTATGCAGTTGAAATCAAGACGTAAACGTAAACTGAAATCTGACGATTGTGCGAGGAAAGCCGATTTACGTCTAAATGCAGTTTTACGTCTAAATGTTGAAACTCGTTCGTAAAATTGCAGAAGACAGTTTGCAGTTATAAATAGAATCAAATTGTAAGTGTAAACTGCAAAGAAACTCGTTTGCAAAAGCACAGAGGACAGTTCTGCAGAATCAAAACGTAAACGTAAACTGTAATGTACTAAAACACGACTTTACGTCTGAATGCAGATTCGGAAGAACAGCACTTAGAACTTGTTCGTGAAAGCGCAGAGAGCAGTAGTAGTGGAGGAGGTTTGCAGTAAAGATAAAGTGCTCAAAGATAAACGCAAACCAGAGATTTAGAGTGGTTCGGTCAGTCCTGACCTACTCCACTTTTGGCTTCCTCCACCGACGAGGTTGCCGACGTCAACTAGGGGCCTTCCTTCAATGGGTGAAGGCCAAACTGCCCTTTTACAGTTTCTCTCCTTTTGACAGGCTTAGGAGACAACCTTTACAGACCTTTCTCTCCTCACTTTACAACTGAAAACTTGAAGAACAGAAGGAGGAGACTTAAAGGCTTTACAATCACTTTTGAGCTCTTAGAATCACAGAAAGGATCAAGATTTCGGTGTAGGTCTGTATCTTTTCAGTGTTGAATGGATGGGGAATTTATAGGCCCCAACCCAATTCAAATTTGGAGCTCAAAACGATCAAATCCCGGAATTCCGGGATCAGGCGGTTGCACCTCTTGACTGGAGAGGTTGTACCGCCTGGCAGAGCTCGAAGACCGAGCTCAGGCGGTGCTACCTCTCTGCCAGGGAGGTTGCACCGCCCAGTCTAGCTCGAAGACTGAGCTCAGGCGGTGCCACCTCTCTGCCAGGGAGGTTGCACCGCCCAGTCTAGCTCGAAGACTGAGCTCAGGCGGTGCCACCTCTCTGCCAGGGAGGTTGCACCGCCCAGTCTGGCTCGAAGACTGAGCTCAGGCGGTGCCACCTCCCGGCTGGGGAGGTTGCACCGCCCAGTCTCGCTGGGAGGCTTAGCCCAGGCGGTGCCACCTCCTGGCCTGGGAGGTTGCACCTCCTGGTGCAATCAGGGTCCGAATGGTTCATTCCATTCGACCCAATTTCAATCTTTCAGGGGCCCAATTGCCCCAAGATTAAGCCAATGGGATCACCTCCCATTTTCCAACTTAATCATCGTGCTAACTACGATTAAATCTAAGACAACTTCTGCAGCTTTGCTTCGGTGCGTCAATCGCTCCTTCCGGCGAGTTTCCGGCGAACTTCCATCGATCATCCGATGAACCCTCGGTGATGCTCCTGCGGACTTCCGGCAAACTCCTGGACTTTGCGACGATCCACTTGGCAAGTTCCGACGAGCTTCGCTTGGCAAGCTTCTGGACTTCTCGGATCTGTTCTCGCAGAACCTCCGACGACCGTCCGAACTTCCGTCGAACTCTCGAACTCCCAACGTGATCATGAACTTGACTCCGGCGCAACTCCTGCTGCTTGTCTATCTTTCATCGTAGTTAATCCTGCACACTTATCTCAACACATAGATTAGACAACAAATGACAATTGACTTCATCATCAAAATCCGAGATTCAACAATCTCCCCCTTTTTGATGATGACAATCAATTGATAATGGAGTTATCCTTAACTCCCCCTGTCTATATGCCATAGTTGAGATAAGTCAACCTTGAATTCAAGACCTAAGAATTCAAGTGACGTATTGATAAGTTAGATCAGTTAAACTTATCAATACTCCCATCATGATACTCATCATGATGTATCTCTTCAAAGATGATGTCAGGGCTTGACATACATCATCAGATTTGTATGATTGTGTTTGTAACCATTCATCATGTAGTATGAACATTATCATATAAAGCTGTGAAGCACTATTACATGATGCATACATTTGAAATATACTAGTAAGTTTTTGCATTTTCTTCACATGATAACATATCAACTCAGGGCATAATGCAAACTTTAGCACATGTTTTTGTATCTCTTGGTGATGCAAGGATGGCATAATCATAGCAGTGTTTATAGCATCACTTATAGTATGGCAGTGTTTATCAATTCATATATATATATCTCCCCCTTTGTCATCAACAAAAAGCATAATAATCATGATACCAGGAAATTAATCAAAGCAAGCTTATAGAGGAATTTCACATAGATTGCTCTAAATACTTCTTCCCCTTTGTGTTATAATCCATTGTCCATGTAAAGATTTTGCAGGATGGAATACATACACATGAATCACTTCATCAAATCTATTTCAGATACTTATTTTTCATGAAAGTGTATCTGATGCATTCGAAAAATCTGGTTCATAGCATTCGAAAAATAAGATGCATTCGGAGAAGATTTTGTTGCATATAATCATAGAGACATGGCAATCAAGTGATTTGATCATACAATATAGTCCGAAAAATAATTTTAACAAATTTAAGTATTCGGACATATCAACATTCCTAATTCTCTTCTAATGAAGTCAAATTGTTTTTCACTTAGAGGTTTTGTAAAAATGTCAGCTAGTTGATATTTAGTATCAATGAACTCTATGGTTACGTCATGATTGGTGACATGATCTCGTATAAAGTGATGTCTGATATCAATATGTTTTGTTCTTGAGTGTTGTATAGGATTCTTGGTTAAGCATATTGCACTTGTGTTATCACATTTAATTGGAATATTTTTGAGATGAACTTTATAATCTTCTAAGGTATTTTTCATCTATACAACTTGTGCACAGCATGCACTTGCTGCAATATATTCAGCTTCGGTTGTTGATAGTGCAACCGAGTTTTGTTTCTTTGATGACCAGGAAACAAGGGCATGTCCTAAAAATTGACATGATCCTGATGTGCTTTTTCTATCTAATCTACAGCCAGCAAAGTCAGCATCAACATAAGCAATTAACTCAAAATTCTCTGATTTTGGGTACCATAATCCTAGATTTGTGGTACCATTAAGATATCTAAATATTCTTTTAACTGCTTTGAGATGAGATATCTTAGGGTTTGATTGAAATCTAGCACAAAGTCCTACACTGAACATGATGTCTGGTCTGGTTGCAGTGAGGTAAAGTAAACTTCCTATCATACCCCTATAAGTTTTTTTATCAAAGCTTTCTCCACTTTCATCAGTTTCTAACTTAGTGGAGGTGCTCATAGGAGTGTTACTAGCCTTTGAGTTGTTCATATTAAACCTTTTTAATAAATTCATGGCATATTTAGTTTGACTAATAAAGATGCCATTGCTTAGTTGTTTGATTTGTAAGCCTAAGAAGAATGTTAATTCTCCCATTAAGCTCATTTCGAATTCAAGACTCATAGTTTTAGCAAAAGATTCACACAGAGATTCATTTGTAGAGCCAAAGATGATATCATCAACATAAATATGAACAATGAGAAAATTATTTTCAAAATTCTTGATAAACAATGTAGTATCAACCTTGCCTTTTATGAAATTATTTTCAATGAGAAAAGAACTAAGTCTCTCATACCAAGCCCTTGGGGCTTGTTTTAAACCATAGAGAGCTTTAGTTAATCTAAACACATGATTAGGGAGGCTATTATTTTCAAATCCAGGAGGTTGTTCAACATAAACTTCTTCAGAAATAAAACCATTTAGAAAAGCGCTTTTAACATCCATTTGAAATAACTTAAAATTATTACAACTAGCGTAGGCAAGGAGCATCCTTATGGCTTCCAATTGAGCCACAAGTGCGAAGGTTTCTTCGTAATCGATACCTTCTTCTTGGTTGAAACCTTTGGCCACTAATCTAGCCTTGTTTCTAACCACGATACCATTTTCATCTTGCTTGTTTCTAAAGACCCATTTAGTACCAATAACTAAATGGTCATTTGGCCTAGGAACAAGCGTCCACACCTCATTTCTCTCAAATTGATTCAATTCATCTTGCATTGCGATAATCCATGAATCATCTTTCATGGCTTCATCAACACATTTGGGTTCAATTTGGGAGAGAAAGGCGGCGTTGGCACAAAAATTTTTAAAAGAAGATCGTGTTTGAACCCCCTTTGATGTGTCTCCTAATATTAGCTCCTTAGGATGAGCATCTACATACTTCCAATCCTTGGGTAAGGATGTTTCGGAAGTGGATGCATCCAAGTTGCTAGTTGGAGAAGGGGTTTCATTTAAATTTAAGGAATCAAAATTAACATCATTATCAAGATCATTTTTCTTAGTTTCGGAAATCTCATTAAAAACAACATGAATGGATTCTTCAATAATTAAAGTTCTTTTATTGAAGATACGAAAAGCTTTAGAAACCAAAGAATAACCAAGAAAGATTCCTTCATCGGATTTAGCATCAAATTTTCCTAAGTTATCCTTTTCATTTAAGATAAAACACTTACACCCAAAGACTTTAAAATATGAAACATTGGGTTTTTTGTTATTCCATAACTCATAAGGAGTTTTGGTGAGTAAGGGTCTTACTAGTACTCTATTTAAAATATAACATGCAGTGTTTACGGCTTCGGCCCAAAGATATTTGGGTAGGCTATGTTCATTCAACATGGTTCTTGCCATTTCTTGTAAATTTCGATTTTTTCTTTCTACAACCCCATTTTGTTGAGGATTTCTTGGAGTAGAGAAATTATGGTTGTATCCATTGAGTTCACAGAATTCTTGGAAGTCATGGTTTTGAAATTCTCCACCATGATCACTTCTAATTGACGAAATCATAGAACCCTTCTCATTTTGAACAAGTTTACAAAACTTGGTAAAGCATTTAAAGCATTCATTTTTCTGTCTTAAGAAGTAGGTCCATGTATATCTGCTATAGTCATCAACAATGACAAAGGCGTATTTGCTACCTCCTAGACTCGATGTGGAGATTGGTCCGCACAAGTCCATATGGATCAATTGTAAGGGCCTAGAGGTGCTTATTTGATTTTTAGATTTGAAGCTGCTCTTAATTTGTTTACCTAATTGGCAAGCATCACATACATTATCCTTGATGAACTTGATATGAGGAATTCCTCTTACAAGTTCTTTGGATGATATTTGAGTGATTAGTTTCATGCTAGCATGACCTAATCTTCTATGCCATATCCAAGCATCCTCATTTAAGGCAGAAAAACACATTTCATTACACAAATCATTGATGTCAATAGTGTATACGTTATTTTGTTTCAATGCAATCATAGATATATTTTTGTGTGGTTTTTCAATGATGCAAGCATTAGATTCAAATCTTATAATATATCCTTTATCACATAATTGACTAATGCTCAAGAGGTTATGTTTTAAACCATCAACTAGCAAGACATCTTCAATAGAGAAGTTGGATTTGTTACCTATGGTTCCTTTGCCAATGATTTTACCCTTGTTGTTGTCTCCGAAGGTGACATATCCTTCGTCTATGCTAGTGAGCTTAGAGAATTGAGATGGATCTCCGGTCATATGCCTTGAGCATCCACTATCAAGGTACCATCTCTTGCTCCTAGCTTGCGATGGTTTAGTTTTCTACAAGAAAGGATGATGTTTAGGTACCCATATGCTTTTGGGTGCCTCATAAATAGATCTACATTTTCTATCATGTTGCATCGAGTTTATCATGGTTCCTTTAGGAACCCAAATCAGTTTGTTTGGACTTATTTTCTTGAATGGACAACAATGTGTCCTATGTCCAGATTTGCAACAAAAGTTGCACTTGGTTTGGTGTTGAACATGTAAGATGGAGCTTTTTATGAAGGAGGTTGGATTTTGGTGAGGACTTCTCACAAATCCAATTCCGCTCCTTCTTGGAACGTGACCCTTGTTTGCAAGGATCATGTTCAACGACTTGCTACCAACCTCGAATTTCTTCAAGGTATCCTTGAGTAGCAGGTTTTCTTTTTGTAAAGTTTCTAAATCATGACATTTGATACATGAATTTAAACTATCATGATGTTCGACTTTTAACTTATCAAACTCACAAGTAAGACTATCATGCACCTTTTTCAGCAATTTATATTTTCTACTTATACTCTTGCATTCGTCAAATAAGTCATTGAAAGCATTTAATAATTCATCGAAAGATAAATCAGCATTTAATGAATCCGTTACCTCCTCTCCGATAGCCATTAAGGCGTAATGAGCAACTTGCTCGGTGTTGGACTCCTCTTCCTCAGATGCGCTTGAATCATCCCATGTTGCTTGGAGTGCCTTCTTCTTTGTTGTTCTTTTCTTGACTTGGGGACAGTCACTCTTGTAGTGTCCCGGCTTTTTGCATTCATAGCAGATTACTTGGTCCTTTTTGGGTTCAAGTTTATTTTTTGCATCATTCTTAAACTTGTTTCTTTTAAAGAACTTTTTAAACTTTCTTATTAGAAGTGCCAAGTCATCATCACAGTCCTCATCACTTGAGTTTTCTCTCAAGTGGCATTCTGAAGTTTTGAGTGCCATATCCTTCCTGTTCTTTGGAAGGATGTCTTCTTGCTCTTCATGAGCTTTACAAGTCATTTCGTAGGTCATTAATGACCCGATTAGTTCTTCAAGAGGGAAATTTCGCAGATCTTTTGCCTCTTGAATAGCGGTGACTTTAGGATCCCAACTCTTAGGAAGGGATCTTAGTATCTTATTAACAAGCTTAAAATCCGAAAAGCTCTTTCCGAGTCCTTTTAGACCGTTGACGACATCCGTGAAACGGGTAAACATGTCGCCAATGGTTTCACTCGGTTTCATCCGAAAAAGTTCGAAGGAGTGTAACAGCAAATTGATTTTTGACTCTTTTACTCTACTTGTGCCCTCATGGGTCACTTCGAGTGTGTGCCAAATATCGAATCCAGTTTCACAAGTTGAAACACGGTTAAACTCGTTTTTATCAAGTGCACAAAATAAGGCATTCATAGCCTTTGCATTTAGAGCGAAAGCCTTCTTCTCCAAATCATTCCAATCGATCATTGGAAGAGAAGACTTTGAAAAACCATTTTCGACAAGATTCCACAGTTCAAAATCCATAGAAATAAGAAAGATCCTCATTCGGGTCTTCCAGTAGGTGTAGTCCGTCCCATTAAACATGGGTGGACGTGTAATAGAATGGCCCTCTTGGTTTCCGGCGTAAGCCATCTCTCTTGGGTTTTAATCCTTTTGAGAGTTAACCGGGCTCTGATACCAATTGTTAGGATCGAGAGCACTAAGAGGGGGGGGTGAATTAGTGCAGCGGATATTTTTCAGCGATTAAAAAGCGAAGGCTGCGTTCGTTCGACAAAGACTATTTTGATGCAAAAACCGATTCTAAGATTACTTATGATTAAGTGCAGTTTACGTTTAAGCGCAGTTAGCGTCTAAACGCAGTTAGCGTCTAAATGCAGATTGCGTCTAAACTCAGATTGCGTCTAAGCGCAGTTTGCGTCTTAGCGCAGATTGCGTCTAAGCGCAGATTGCATCTAAACGCAGATTGCGTCTAAGCACAGATTGAGCAGAAGTATAAAGACAATGTGCTGTTGTTGTACAGCTCAAAAGGTAATCTGCAAAAAACAGATTTACGTCTAAACGCAGATTTGCGTCTAAACGCAGATTTACGTCTAAACGCAGATTTACGTCTTACACGCAGATTTACGTCTTAGACGCAGATTTACGTCTGAACTTTGAAACTCGTTTGTATATTCGCAGAGGGCAGTATGCAGTTGAAATCAAGACGTAAACGTAAACTGAAATCTGACGATTGTGCGAGGAAAGCCGATTTACGTCTAAATACAGTTTTACGTCTAAATGTTGAAACTCGTTCGTAAAATTACAGAAGACAGTTTGCAGTTATAAATAGAATCAAATTGTAAGTGTAAACTGCAAAGAAACTCGTTTGCAAAAGCACAGAGGACAGTTCTGCAGAATCAAAACGTAAACGTAAACTGTAATGTACTAAAACACGACTTTACGTCTGAATGCAGATTCGGAAGAACAGCACTTAGAACTTGTTCGTGAAAGCGCAGAGAGCAGTAGTAGTGGAGGAGGTTTGCAGTAAAGATAAAGTGCTCAAAGATAAACGCAAACCAGAGATTTAGAGTGGTTCGGTCAGTCCTGACCTACTCCACTTTTGGCTTCCTCCACCGACGAGGTTGCCGACGTCAACTAGGGGCCTTCCTTCAATGGGTGAAGGCCAAACTGCCCTTTTACAGTTTCTCTCCTTTTGACAGGCTCAGGAGACAACCTTTACAGACCTTTCTCTCCTCACTTTACAACTGAAAACTTGAAGAACAGAAGGAGGAGACTTAAAGGCTTTACAATCACTTTTGAGCTCTTAGAATCACAGAAAGGATCAAGATTTCGGTGTAGGTCTGTATCTTTTCAGTGTTGAATGGATGGGGAATTTATAGGCCCCAACCCAATTCAAATTTGGAGCTCAAAACGATCAAATCCCGGAATTCCGGGATCAGGCGGTTGCACCTCTTGACTGGAGAGGTTGTACCGCCTGGCAGAGCTCGAAGACCGAGCTCAGGCGGTGCTACCTCTCTGCTAGGGAGGTTGCACCGCCCAGTCTAGCTCGAAGACTGAGCTCAGGCGGTGCCACCTCTCTGCCAGGGAGGTTGCACCGCCCAGTCTAGCTCGAAGACTGAGCTCAGGCGGTGCCACCTCTCTGCCAGGGAGGTTGCACCGCCCAGTCTGGCTCGAAGACTGAGCTCAGGCGGTGCCACCTCCCGGCTGGGGAGGTTGCACCGCCCAGTCTCGCTGGGAGGCTTAGCCCAGGCGGTGCCACCTCCTGGCCTGGGAGGTTGCACCTCCTGGTGCAATCAGGGTCCGAATGGTTCATTCCATTCGACCCAATTTCAATCTTTCAGGGGCCCAATTGCCCCAAGATTAAGCCAATGGGATCACCTCCCATTTTCCAACTTAATCATCGTGCTAACTACGATTAAATCTAAGACAACTTCTGCAGCTTTGCTTCGGTGCGTCAATCGCTCCTTCCGGCGAGTTTCCGGCGAACTTCCATCGATCATCCGATGAACCCTCGGTGATGCTCCTGCGGACTTCCGGCAAACTCCTGGACTTTGCGACGATCCACTTGGCAAGTTCCGACGAGCTTCGCTTGGCAAGCTTCTGGACTTCTCGGATCTGTTCTCGCAGAACCTCCGACGACCGTCCGAACTTCCGTCGAACTCTCGAACTCCCAACGTGATCATGAACTTGACTCCGGCGCAACTCCTGCTGCTTGTCTATCTTTCATCGTAGTTAATCCTGCACACTTATCTCAACACATAGATTAGACAACAAATGACAATTGACTTCATCATCAAAATCCGAGATTCAACAGCCCTCAGCCCACCCTACTATCAACTGAGTTTCTGCACCAAAATGTTTGAAAAGAGAAGAACTTTGGGAGTGATCTGCGAAGGGGTTATGTTGGCATTGCGACGAGCCGTGGAGCCATGAGCATCGCTGTAGTAAAGGGAGACTTCTTATGATTGAACCAGTAGAAGAAGAGGTCATTAAACATCCAAAAGAGAGCTTTAAACATAAAGAAGAAGAAGATGCAGAAGAAGAGCCATAACCGACCGAAGTTACGGTACATGCACTAGCCGACTACTCAAACCCACAAACGATGAAAGTTGGAGGCCTTCTCAAACAACAATCGATCGCTGTTCTCATCGACATGGGCAACACTAATAACTTTCTAAACAATAAGGTTGCTGTTTGGATGGCCTTACATATTAAGAATTGCAATAGGTTTGACATTAAGGTCGCCGACAGATGGATTTTGAAGTATGATCGTAGGCGCTCGTGGGTGAAACTATTGCTGCAGGACCATGAGATAATTGCATATTTTTTCCTCCTCCCTCTTGATGATCATGAGGCCATACTCAAAATTAAATGGTTGATGATATTAGGTGATGTTTCTTGAAATTTTATGAAACTAATTATGAAATTTTACAGTAAGGAGAAATAGGTGATACTGCACGGGAAATGTGGGGGCGACATAACGACGATTTGCACACAACAAATGGAGAAGGTTTTGCATAAAACATGCAGCAGCTTTTTGGTACAACTTGAGTAGCAAACTAAGTGAGAGCTAATAGAATTTAAAGATCCAAACCTACTTCCTTTGCTTGCTGAATTTTCAGATATATTTGATGAATCGCACAACCTACCTCTTACCCATCGGCATGATCATTATATAACGATTCTTCTAGGCAAACCTCTAGTAAATACTCAGCCATATCAGTATCTATATCTCTAGAAGGATGAAATAGAAAGGATTGCAAAAAAGATGCTCGAAATATGAGTTATTCGGCCAAGTTGCAGCCTATACTCTTCACTGGTGCTACTTGTACACAAGAAGGACGGAACATGGCGAATATGTATTAATTACCTAGCTCTCAATGGCATAACGATCAAGGATAAATACCCTATTCCAGTAGTAGATGAATTGTTAGATGAAAGGGAGCACAAATCTTCATAAAGCTGGACCTTCGATCCAGATATCATCAAATACGAGTGTGCGAAGAAGACATACCGAAAACCGCCTTTCGAACACACAACGGCTACTATGAATTTTTGCTTTCTTCAACAAAAAGTGAAATATCTTGGGCATATCATATCAGAGGAAGGTGTGATGGTGGACCCCTCCAAAATAGAAGCAATGCAGAACTAGCCAACCCCGAGGAACATAAAATTTCTATGTGGCTTTCTCGGTTTAACAGGCTACAACCGTAAGTTCATGTAAAACTATGGAAATATCAGTGCACCACTCACTTCTCAACTGAAAAATGATACCTTCCAATGGTTGGACAAAGCCTTTGCTACCTTCGACAAACTTAAGGTAGCCATGACGACAATGCTAGTGCCAGCGCTACCAGATTTCAACCGATCCTTCATCATTGAGGCTGATGCATCTGAAGTCAGAATTAGAGACGTTCTTATGCAAGATGGTCGACTACTCACATACCCTAGCAAGGTATTGTCTCCCTCCCATCAAAATGTATCAACATATGATAAGGAGATGCTTGCCATTGTGCACGCAGCAACGAGGTGGAGATCGTGCTTGATCGGGTGATGCTTTCAAATCAAGACCGACCATAAAAGCCTAAAATATTTCTTAGAGCAGAAGATATCTTCCCTTGAGTAGCAAAAATGGATAACAAAGCTTCTTGGATATGATTACGAAATAACTTACAAAAAGAGGAAAGAGAATGTTGTTGCAGATGCGCTTTCATGGCTATCTAAGCAAGCTGAATTTTTAGCCATTTCAATTTCGACTAGTGACTTCCTTAAGGATATTAAGAGGGAATAGTAGGAAGATCTGGAGACCAGTAAGATCATAAAAAAATTGGAGGAATCACCAAGCTCCGTGGCTTATTACAATTGGGACTCAAAAGAATTACACTATAAGGGACGCATTGTGCTTGTGACAAATTCTACTTGCATCTTCACGAGCAGATTTTGGATAAAGTTTTTTCATATGCAGGGTACTAAATTGAAAAAGAGTATGGCATATCACCCACAAACCGATGGCCAGACGGAAGTTGTAAATTAGTGCTTGGAGATAGCCCAAAGCCACCCACCAAATATGACTACCCAAGGAGAACTCTAGACCCAGCCAAGTGTCATTATTGATCGATGGATCGTGACTCGACGACGATGACCCACTACTGAAGTGCTAATATAGTGGGCGAACCTACCAACTAAAGAAGCCACTTGGGAGAACTATGACAACTTGAAGATCAAATTTCTAGAATTCGTGAATCGTCAGCCTCGAGGACAAGGCTGATTTGGAGAGGGCAGGTCTATTAGGACTCTAGCTAGGAGAGTCCTAATTGAGAGGAACATTCATGTAAAACCTACCTAAGCTGACCCCTATTAAAGAGGTGAAGAGGCCGGCTAGGGTTAGGAGGTTGTTTCTTAGAGAAGAATTAGGAGTTGTAAAGGAATAGGAGTCTTGAGTAAGAGTCTTATTAGGAGTTGGTTAGAAGTATGAGTCCTGAGTAGGAGTCCTATTAGGAGTTAGGGTTTAGAAGCCCTATAAATAGCCATGTATTCCTCCTCTTTTTATAAGCAATAGATGAATCTTTTTTGCAGCCTTTGAGTAGCAACTTGGAGGGAGGAACTCCTATAAAGTTCCGAAGAGGCCAATTCCCTAAAGAGATCAATCCCAAGTTTAGAATCTGCACGGTTTCTAACACAACGGAGGCAGTTTATAGTTAAGATAAGGAGCAGAATGTAAATGCAAACCGAGATTTAGAGTGCTTCGATCAATATTAACCTACATCCACTTTTGGCTTCCTCCTCCGATGAGATCACCGACGTCCACTAGAGGCCTTCCTTCAATAGGTAAAGGCCAACCACCCTTTTACAACTTTACTCCTTTTGATGGGCTTAGGAGACAACCCTTACAGATTTTCACTCCTCTCTTGAATCATCAAAAGTTAGAAGAAAAGAGGGAGAAGAACTTCTAGCCTTTTACAATACTTTTAAGCTCTCAAATTCTCAGAATAAATGCAAGCTTTCGGTGCCCTTTCATGCAGAAAAGGGTGGGGTTTATATAGGCCCCAACTAGTTTGAATTTGGAGCTCAAAAGTATCATCTCCCAGATTTCCAGGGTCCTAGCGATACCACCACCAGAACTGGGTGGTACTACCGCCTGATACTGCTCGGAGACTGAGCTTAAGCAGTACCACCGCCTGACTTCGCTCGGAGATCGAGCTCAGGTGGTACCACCACCTGATAGGGGTTGTACCACCACCTAATAGGGGCGGTACCACCGCCTGACTTCGCTCAGAGACTGAGTTTTTGGGCAGTGCCATTGCCGGCTAGGAAATCTAGGTCTAAATGAGCTGATCCATTCCTAGGGTCCTAGCGATACCACCACCAGAACTGGGTGGTACTACCGCTTGATACTGCTTAGAGACTGAGCTCAAGCAGTACCACCGCCTGACTTCGCTCGGAGATCGAGCTCAGGCGGTACCACCGCCTGACTTCGCTCAGAGACTAAGTTTTTGGGCAGTGCCATTGCCGGCTAGGAAATCTAGGTCCAAATGGGTTGATCCATTCGGCCCAATTTGGGTCTGTTAATGGCCCAATTGGCTCCAACTTAAGTTAATGGGATCACCTCTCATTCCTAACTTAATCTTCATACTAACTATAACATTTAAGAAATTAATACTGCAACTCGTGTTCCGGTGCATCAATCGCTTCTTCTGACGAGATTCCGACGAATTTCCGTCAAACATCCGATGAACCCTCGACGATGCTTCGGTGGACTTCCGGCAAACTCCTAGACTTGTGATGATCCTCTTGGCGAGTTCCGACGAGCTTCTTTGGCAAGCTCCTAGACTTCTCGTATTTGTTCCCGTAGAACTTCCGATGACTGTCCGGACTTCCGTCGAACTCTCGAACTCCCAACGTGATCTTGGTCTTGACTCTGACGCAATACCTACTGCATGTCTTACTACCATCATAGTTAATCTTGCACATGTAAAACAAACTTTGATTTAGACAATTAATACTAAGCATTAATCAAGAAGTCCAGCATGTCATTGGTCCCTCGACGCTTCATTCGATTCTTCGGTGCATTGTCCTCTCCTACGGCCTATTGCCCAATCGGTTAGTTGACTCTGCAACTCAGATATCCTTGGTGCAATACCTGCTCTTCTTGGCCCGATGCTCGAATCCACAACTCGAAGCCTTCTATCGATACATCGACTGATCCACCGGCCTCCTGCCCAACATGATTTTTCCTGCTTTAATTGTCTCATCCTGATCGAAGAATCCCACATCACTTAAAACGTATATTAAAATATAAATATAATTATTAATTGGTTTCAATATCAAAATATGAGATTCAACAATATAGGGCTCCAAACCCTAGCCCTAGGGGCTGCTTCCTAAGTGAGTTACCCCTTTTGCCCTTAACCCTAACCAACCAACCTAGTAAAAGGGGGCGGTTGCTAGGAAGCCCAAAGGCCCAAATATAAACCCTAGCCACTCTTTTTTATAGGATAGAGGTGGCTAGGTGGGGTTTATTATAATCTCATAGGGTTTTATTAGCTACTTCTTGGTTGAGTATGACCCAACCCTGCTAGGGTCCTATCAATTTGGCACACACTCGTAGTCACACACGAAGGCACAAGTAGGGTTCAAGAGTTAAAAATTAATCTTTTGGTTCATAGCTATGAGTTATTTCATATGAAACCAAGCGAGACCATTGGAGACATGTACACCTATCTTACGGATGTCGTCAATAGTCTAAAATCACTTGGTAAAAGTTTTTCTAATTTTGAACCTATTAACAAGATATTAAGATCCCGTCCAAAAAG
This sequence comes from Musa acuminata AAA Group, assembly GCF_036884655.1. Taxonomy (NCBI): domain Eukaryota; kingdom Viridiplantae; phylum Streptophyta; class Magnoliopsida; order Zingiberales; family Musaceae; genus Musa; species Musa acuminata. The sequence goes on along the minus strand of NC_088356.1, from coordinate 35,136,244 downwards.
TTAAGATCCTAAAGTAATGGCAATACAAGAGGCAAAAATCGTTAATAACTTTCTGCTTGAAGAACTTGTTGAGTTCTTGATGACCTATGAAATGATATGCATAGCATATGATGAACTTGAGAATAGGAAGGACATGACACTTAGAACCAAAGAAGACCACTTGGGTGAAAACTCAAGTGACGATGATGATGATGATGATGACTTGGCACTTCTTACAAGAAGGTTTAAAAAAATCTTAAAAAGAAATAAAATAAAACAAGACACTAAGAACAAAAGTAAACTAAAAAAGACCAAATAATTTGCTATAAATGTGAGAAGCTAGGGTACTTCAAAAATGAATATCCCCAAGTGAAAAGAAGCTACCAAAGAAAAAGAAAACTCTCGAAGCAACTTAGGACGATTCAAGTGCATCCGAAGATGAGGAGCCAATCAACAAAAATGAAGTTACAAATTACACTCTAATGGTGCTCAATGACAAGGTAAGTGACTCAATAGAATCTCATTTAGCTTATAATGATTTACTTATTGCTTTCAATGATCTATATGATGAATATAAGCTAGTTGGTAAAAAATACAAGTTGTTAAAAAAGGAGCATACTTCTCTTATTTGTAAATATGATAAATTAAAAAATGAGCATGATAATAGTATGTTAGCTTCTTGCACTAAGAGTGACGAGATAAATTCACTTAAGAAAGAAAATGTCTTACTATAAGAAATATTTAAAATATTTAAAATAGGTAATAAATCTCTAAATATGATCCTTGCTAATAAGGGTCATGTTCATAGAAAGGAAGGAATTGACTTTGTGAGTAATACCCAACAAAATCTAACTATCTTCATTAAAGGACCTACATTACATGTCTCACCTAGAGAAAAATATAATTTTTATGAAAAATATAGTCATTTTTCATATAAATGTCTATTTAACAGCTATAGTTCACATAAATTAGTTTGGATTCCTAAAAGAACCATAAATCACTCAATGCTAGGTAGATTTATTTATGAGGGACCAAGGTTAAATAGGTACTCAAAAGAAAACCTCCTTTCTTGTAGATATGTCTACAATCATAAACTAGAAGCAAAAAATGGTACCTTGATAGTGGATGCTCAAGGCATATGACCGGAGATCTAACATACTTCTCCAAGCTCACTAACCAAGATGAAGGATTTGTCACATTCAGAGACAACAACAAAGGAAAAATTATTAGCAAAGGAAATATAGGTAACAAATCTAACCTTTTGATTGAAAATATTTTATTAGTAGGTGGTTTAAAACATAACTTGCTAAAAATAAGTCAATAGTGTGATAAAGGTTATAACATCAAATTTGAATCTAATGCTTGCATTATAGAAATACCTTAGATAAATAGATCTTTGATTGCCTTAAGGACCAACAATGTCTGTACTATTAATCTTGATGAGTTTTGTGATGAAACTTATTTTTTAATTTTAAATAATAATGTATGGCTTTGATATAGAAGATTAGGTCATGCAAGTATAAAACTAATTTTATAAATTATAACTAAAGAATTAGTAAGAGGTATGTCTAAAATTAAATTTATCAAAGATAAAGTTTGTAATGTATGCCAACTAGGAAAATAAATAAAAGGTAGTTTCAAATCAAAGAATCAAATAAGCATCTCTAGACCACTATAATTGATCCATATGGATTTATTTGAATAAATTGATATAACAAGCCTAGGAGGTAGTAAATATACCTTTGTAATTGTTGATGATTATAGTAGATACACTTGGACATACTTTTTGACACATAAAAGTGATTGCTTTAAATATTTTTTAAAATTTTATAAATTATTTCAAAATAAAAAGGATTTTATGATTGCCTCTATTCCAAGTGATCATAGTGGTGAATTTCAAAATCATGATTTTAAAAACTTTTATGATTTAAATCAGTATAACCATAACTTCTCTACTCCAAGAAACTCTCAACAAAATAGAGTTGTTGAGAGAAAAAATAGGAGTTTACAAGAAATGGCAAGAACCATGCTTAATGAATATAGCCTACCCAAATAATTTTTTGGCCGAAGCTGTTAACACGACATGCTATATCATGAATAGGGTTCTCGTAAGACCATTACTTTTCAAAACTCCCTATGAATTGTAGAATAATAAAAGACCTAATGTTTCATATTTTAAAGTTTTCAGTTGTAAATGTTTTATTTTAAATGAAAAGATTACTTAGGAAAATTTGATGCAAAATCCATTGAAAGCATTTTTCTTAGTTATTCCTTCGTGTCTATATCTTTTCGTATCTTTAATAAAAGAGCTTTGGTTATAGAGGAATCTATTCATATTATTTTTAATGAGCTTCTTGAATTTAAGAAAAATAATTTTGATAATGATTTTAATTTTGATGATTTAAATTTGAATGAAAACTCTCCTCCCCCAAGCAACTTGGATGTATCTTATTCCAAAGAATCCTTACCTAAAGATTGGAAGTATGTAGATACTCATCCTAAGTAGTTAATCATTGCAGATACATCAAAAGGTGTTTAAACTCACTCTTCATTTAAGAATTTTTGTGCTAATTTAGTATTCTTATCTCCAATTGAACCTAAATACATTGATCAAGCCATAAAAGATGATTCATGGGTCTTTGCAATGCATGGAAAATTAAATCAATTTGAGATAAATAAGGTGTGGAAGCTTGTTCCTAGACATAGTGACCATTTAGTAATTGGTACTAAATGGGTCTTTAGAAACAAGTAAGATGAACTTTGTATCATGGTTAGAAACAAGGCTAGATTAGACGTCAAAGGTTTCAACTAAGAAGAAGATATCGATTATGAAGAAACCTTCCCTCTTGTGGTTAGACTTGAAACCATAAGGATTCTCCTTGTCCATGCTAGTTGTAATAATTTTAAGTTATTTCAAATGGATATTAAAAGTGCTTTTCTTAATGACTTTATTTCAGAAGTGTTAGGATTAAGATTAGCACTGGGGGGATGGGGGGGAGGGGGGAGGGGGGGGTGATAAATTAGTGCAGCGAAAAACTTTCACGATTTCAAAAGTCTACGTTTCGAAAAGAACCGATTCCGACAAAAATTATTTTGTAAGGAGTTTAACTTGAAAGCATATGTGAGTGTAGAGAAGGTAGTAAGAATGTAATGTAGCTTGCAGTAATGAAACTTGCACAAATTGAAAAGCAAACCAGAATTTAGAGTGGTTCGGTCTTTGTGACTGTTAGAACCCTTAAGGATTCTAAACTTGGGGTTGATCTCTTTAGGGGATCGGCCTCCTTGGAACTCTATAGGGGTTCCTCCCTCCAAGTTGCTGCTCAAAGGCTGCAGAAAAGATTCATCTATTGCTTGAGAAAAGAGGAGGAATACATGGCTATTTATAGGGCTTCTAAACCCTAACTCCTAATAGGACTCCTACTTAAGACTCTTACTTCTAACCAACTCCTAATAGGACTCCTACTCAAGACTCCTATTCCCTTACAACTCCTAATTCTTCTCTAAGAAAAAACCTCCTACATGAATGTCCCTCTCAATTAGGACTCTCCTAACTAGAGTCCTAACAGAATGTCCCTCTCAATTAGGACTCTCCTAGCTAGAGTCCTAACAGAATGTCCCTCTCAATTAGGACTCTCCTAGCTAAAGTCCTAATAGTTTTACATGAATGTCCCTCTCAATTAGGACTCTCCTAGCTAGAGTCCTAACATTTTTACATGAATGTCCCTCTCAATTAGGACTCTCCAAGCTAGAGTCCTAACAGACCCGCCCTCTTCAAATCAGCCTTGTCCTCGAGGCTGATGATTCATGAATTCTGGGAATTTGATCTTCGAGTCGTCATAGTTCTCCCAAGTGGCATCTTCTTTTGGTAGGTTCGCCCACTGTATTAGCACTTCATTAGTGGGTCGTCGTCGTCGAGTCACGATCCGTCGATCAATAATGGCACTTGGCTGGGTCTGGAGTTCTCTTTGGGTAGTCATATTTGGTGGGTGGCTTTGGGCTGTCTCCAAGCACCTGTTTAAAACTTCCGGTTGGCTGTTGGTTTGTGGGTGATATGTCGTACTCCTTTTCAATTTAGTACCCTGCATATAGAATAACTTTGTCCAAAATCTGCTATTGAAGATGCAAGTAGAATTTGTCACAAGCACAATGCGTCCCTTATAGTGTAATTCTTTTGAGTCCCAATTGTAATGAGCCATGGGGCTTGGTGCTTCCTCCAATTTTTTTATAATCTTACTAGTATCTGAATCTTCTTGCCATTCCATCTTAATATCCTCAAGGAAGTCGCTGGTCGGAAGTGAAACGGTCGAAACTTCAACTTGCTCGGGTAGCTGCGAAAGCGCATCTGCAAGAACATTCTCTTTCCCCTTTTTGTAAGTTATTTCAAAATCAAATCCAAGAAGTTTTGTTACCCATTTTTGCTGCTCGGGGGAAGATATCTTCTGTTCCAAGAGATATTTTAGGCTTTTATGGTCGGTCTTGATTTGAAAGTATCGCCTGATCAAGTACAATCTCCACCTTGTTGCTGCGCGCACAATGGCGAGCATCTCCTTATCATATGTTGACATATTTTGATCGGAGGGAGATAATGCCTTGCTAGTGTATGCGAGTGGTCGACCATCTTGCATGAGAATGGCTCCAATTCTGACTCCAGATGTGTCGGCCTCAATTATGAAGGGTCGGTTGAAATCTGGTAGTGTTAGCACCGGCGTCGTCGTCATGGATGCCTTAAGTTTGTCGAAGGCAGCGGAGGCTCTGTCCAACCATTGAAAGACATTTTTTTCTAGTAAGGAAGTAAGTGGTGCACTGATCTTTCCATAGTTTTTCACGAACTTGCGGTAGTAGCCTGTTAAACCCAGAAAGCCATGTAGCAATTTTATGTTTCTCGAGGTCGGCCAGTTTTGCATTGCTCCAATTTTGAAGGGGTCCACTGCCACACTTTCCTCTGATATGATATGCCCAAGATATTTCACCTTTTGTTGAAGAAAGCAAAAATTTGTGGTTGCTGTGTGTTCAAAATGTGGTTTTCCGTATGTCTTCTTCGCATGCTCGTATTTGATGATACCCGGATCAAAGGTCCAGCTTTGTAAAGATTTGTGCTCCCTTTCATCTAGCAATTCATCTACTATTGGAATAAAGTATTTGTCCTTGATGATTATGCCATTGAGAGCTCGGTAATCAACACATATTCGCCTTGTTCCGTCCTTCTTGCATACAAGTAGCACCGGCGAAGAGTAGAGGTTGCAACTTGGCCGAATAACTCCTGTTTCGAGCATCTCTTTTATAATCCTTTCTATTTCATCCTTCTGGAGATGTGGATACTGATATGGCTGAGCATTTGCTGAAGATTTTCCTGGAAGAATCATTATACAATGATCATGCCGACAGGTAAGAGGTAGGTTGCGCGGTTCGTCAAATATATTTGAAAATTCAGCAAGCAAAGGAAGTAGATTTGGATCTTCAAATTCTGTTAGCTCTCCCTTAGTTTGCTGCTCAAGTTGTACCAAAAAGCCGCTGCATGCTTTATGCAAAACATTCTCCATTTGTTGTGTGCAAATCGTTGTTATGTTGCCCCCACGTTTCCTGTGCAATGTCACCTGTTTCTCCTTACTGTAAAATTTCATAATTAGTTTCATAAAATTCCAGGAAATATCACCTAATATTGTCAACCATTTAATTCTGAGCATGGCCTCATGATTGTTAAGAGGGAGAAGGAAGAAATCTGCAATTATCTCTTGGTCCTGCAGCAATAGTTTCTCCTGCAAGCGCCTATGATCACAATTCAAAATCCGTCCGTCGGCGACCTTAACATCAAACCTGCAGTGATTCTCGATAGGTAATGATATCCGAACAGCAAGCTTACTATTTAGGAAGTTAGTAGTACTGCCCGTGTCGATGAGAACAGTGATTGGTTGTTGTTTGAGAAGGCCTCCAATTTTCATCGTTTGCGGGTTTGAGTAGCTAGCTAGTGTATGTATCGTAACTTCGGTCGGTTGTGGCTCTTCTTCTGCATCTTCTTCTTCATATTCAAAGCTCTCTTTTGGATGTTCAATGACCTCTTCTTCTATCGGTTCAATCATAAGAAGTCCTCCTTTACTGCAGCGATGCTCACGACTCCACGGCTCGTCACAATGCCAACATAACCCCTTCGTATATCGCTCCCGAAGCTCTTCTCCTGTTAACCTCTTTGGTGCAGGGACTTGGTCGACAGTAGGGGGGGCTGAGGGCTTCAATATTACTAGTTGAGGAGTGACCCTAGTCCTCCGAGCTTCATGGTTCAATTGCTCCTCTTGATGTCGTGCGAAAGAGATGGCTGCCATAAGCGTATACGGTTGTCGCGCTTTAACTTCTCCTCGGATCTCCGGCTTCAAGCCCTCAATGAAGGTCCTCAATAGCTGTTTTTGAGACCAATCATGATTTTGATTAGATAACCTTTCAAACCTGGTTTGGTACTCCTGAATGGTGGAGGTTTGTCGGATCTTTGCTAGTTGTTTGTCAATATTCTCGTAATCGGTTGGTCTGAAGCGAATCAGCAGTTCTTCTTTGAATTGTCGCCATGAAAGGACTCCATAAGTATGTTCAAACCAGTCAAACCATTGAATAGCATCTCCTTCAAGATGTATAGCTGCAATTTTCACCATAGATACATCCGCGGTTTTGTGGTACCGAAAATATCGCTCCGCATGCGAAATCCAACCAATCGGGTCTCCTTCTTCCTATCTAGGGAAGTCCACTCTCATGCATGGATAGTTGGGGTTGGTCATAGAGCTTCCCCTCTCTTGGAAGTCATCTCTTCGGGCTTGGTGTGATTGGGCAAAGCTCTCTCCTTGATATGATTTCTTCGGGCTTAGTGGTCGGCCCAATCTGAGTTCGGTAAAGAGCGTCCGAATCTTATCCTCCATTCGCGCCTCCAAGGCTTCGAATTTAGCATTGATTGCCTCCTTAGATGCCATAGTATATGGCCCCAAATCAATGATGTTAAGATCTCTCTTTTGCTGTTGGGTTAAAGGCATGTATAGGTTGAGAGAAGTGATGGTCAAAAGTGTTGGTGGATTGGTGGATGTAGGCTACGGTTTAGGCTTGTTTTGTGGCTGTTTTGGGTGCAGTTTGAGGGTGTGGTTTGGTAGAGTTTTAGGGCTCTGGATGAAAGTTTTGGATCTGTGGTAGATGGTAGCAAAGGTTTGACAGAAATCCATGGAAGTTGCAGCAAGTATGTGCTATCTTGTAAGAGTAGAATTGTCGTCGAAGAAACAACGGTTTCTCGACGTAATTTCCACCAAAAACTTAAGAGAATTGAGGAGGGAATTGATAGCAAAATCACAGTTTATATGACAGCAAGGATATCTAATTTAATCAAGAAAATTTCGGCAGTATAACAGCAAAGAAATTGGTGCAAGTTGCAATTGCATAATTATCGTCGAAAAATTTCAGCGGGTTACGATGAAAATTTGCAGCAACATAAAATCGTTTTTAGAGATGAATTTCTTAATAGATCAATCTTAGATGGAAGCCAAGATGATATATGAAGTCTATAAGAAATTTCATTCAAAAAAGATTGCAAATAGATGGGTTAAGGCAACGATATGCAGTTGAAATTTTCTGCAGCATAGATTTTCAAGTGTAGCAGATTGGACATAAAAGATCAGTAGTTTATATTGAGAATTTTTCGATGAAACCAAAGGGAAATCTACTGTTAGGAAGTGTCAAAGATGTCATAAAAATTTCGTAAAAATTTGGATAGAAAAAGCACAGTAGCAAGATCAAATAGATGGTGCTATGCGGCTTGAATTCTGCAATTCAAGTGCAGCAGATTGGACATAAAAGATCAGTAGTTTATATTGAGAATTTTTTGATGAAACCAAAGGGAAATCCACTGTCAAGAAGTGTCAAAGATGTCATAAAAATTTCATAGAAATTTGGATAGAAAAAGCACAGTAGCAAGATCAAACAGATGGTGCTATGCAGCTGGAATTCTGCAATATATCTTTCGTCGTAGAGATGAAAACTTTGTGACGAAAAGTTTATGCAGCAATATAGGAACGATTTTTTTTTTTTTTTTTGGATTTTCGAATAAGGATAACTAAATTGCAGCAGCAGTAAGGTAGGAAACCAGAACCTGTTGCAATTCACGGGGAGATCAAAGGATGATCCGTGGTGGTGGAGATGATGGCGGAATTCGGTGACGATCTTTTAAGCAATTGTGGGAATTGCTTTGGATGGTTGTGGAGGGTTGATGGATGGCTGTGGAAGGGCAGCGAGATGCCAAGAACGCTGCTCTGATACCAGGTGTTAGAACCCTTAAGGATTCTAAACTTGGGGTTGATCTCTTTAGGGGATCGGCCTCCTTGGAACTCTATAGGGGTTCCTCCCTCCAAGTTGCTGCTCAAAGGCTGCAGAAAAGATTCATCTATTGCTTGAGAAAAGAGGAGGAATACATGGCTATTTATAGGGCTTCTAAACCCTAACTCCTAATAGGACTCCTACTTAAGACTCTTACTTCTAACCAACTCCTAATAGGACTCCTACTCAAGACTCCTATTCCCTTACAACTCCTAATTCTTCTCTAAGAAAAAACCTCCTACATGAATGTCCCTCTCAATTAGGACTCTCCTAACTAGAGTCCTAACAGAATGTCCCTCTCAATTAGGACTCTCCTAGCTAGAGTCCTAACAGAATGTCCCTCTCAATTAGGACTCTCCTAGCTAAAGTCCTAACAGTTTTACATGAATGTCCCTCTCAATTAGGACTCTCCTAGCTAGAGTCCTAACATTTTTACATGAATGTCCCTCTCAATTAGGACTCTCCAAGCTAGAGTCCTAACAGTGACCTACATCCACTTTCGGATTCTTCCTCTGTTGAGGTCACTGGTGTCCACTAAAGGCCTTCCTTTAATAGGCGAAGACTAACAACCTTTTACAACACTTTCTCCTTTTCACAGGCTTAGGAGAGAACCCTTACAAGTCTCACACCTCTCTTGAATGATCTCAAAACTTAGAAAGGGAGGAGGAGAACTCTAGCACTTGTTTACAATACTTTTATACCCCAACAACTCAAGATTATCTCAATTCTTTTGTGCCCTTTCATGCAGAAAAGGGTGGGGTTTTTATAGGCCCCAATGGCTTTAAAAATGGAGCCAAAAAGTGTCTAATCCTAGATTTCTAGGGTCCTGGCGATACCACCGCCATTACTGGCCGGTACCACCGCTTGACACCTGACATTGGGTAGTACCACCGCTCAGTCTGGGCGGTACCACTGCTTGATAGGGGCGGTACCACCGCTGGCACCAATAACTACCGACAGTACCACCGCCCAGACCACCTGGGGTGTTACTTTCCTAGCGATGGCACCACCTGCCAAGAATTCAGCATCTTGGTTGGGCCTTGACTCTGGCCCAAGCCGACCTAACTCGAGCCCAGTTGGCCCCTAACAGAGTTGATGGGGTTACCTCCCAAATCAACTCTAATTATCGTTCTAACTACAATTAAGGCAAGCATGGTCTGGTACGTCGATTCTTCACTCGGCGATCTTCCGGCGAACTCCCGATTAACTCTCGGCTAGTCTTCTGACATGCTTCCGGTGATCTCTCGATGAGCTTTCGGTGAGTCTTCCAATGTGCTTCCAACGATCTCATGATGAACTCTCGGCGAGCTCCCGGTATATCATCCGAGTCATCGACTCTAGCCCATCATCTGCTTTACGCCTTACTACTATCGTATTGATTCTACACACTTATCTCAACACATAGATTTGATCAAATAATTCACCAATTGATTTCATTATCAAAATATGAGATTCAACAATCTCCTCCTTTTTTATAATGACAACCAATTGATGATGGAGTTAATCTTAACTCCCCTATCTATATGTCATAATTGAGAAAAGATACTCTTCAATTCAATGCCTTTGAATTCAAGCATCAAATTGATAATACCATGTATTCGTCGATAGAAATGATGTCATGACATGACATCCATTTTCGAGTCAAAATCACAAAAATTTTCAACATCAAAGTAAGCATGATATTGACAGAAATTTCCAGCAGCATGATATTGACAGAAATTTTCAGCATCAAGGTAAGTATGATATCGACAGAAGTTTTCAGCATCAAGGTAAGCATGATATCATACTCATCATTTGAAGAGATAACATGGAAATCAAGGCACGGAATTGTAATCATCGAAGTAAGTGGTATTTTAAGTTTACAACATTAAGGTAAACAACATAGGATTACAACATCAAGGTAAGCAAAATAAAAGAAGGGGATTTCATCCATTTCTCCCCTTTTGTCATCAGCAAAAAGTCACAATTAATTATTCAGGTGGTGGCTAGTCAAAATGTCTAAATAGGGTATTGAGTTGTTGATGAATCTACTACAGCTCAATCAAAATTTGATATTGGCGTTATTCAAGTTGATCTTAACGTTGTTCAAATTGATCTATCTGAGTCCCTATGTCATTGATAGATAAGAGAGGTGCTTGCTCTACTTGAGATGATTCCTCAAAGGGATCAGTTGGAGGAGATAGATTACCCCTAAAAATTAGTATTTCAGGTTCTGGTTCAGGTTGGAGGGGATCAGTCCTTCTAGATAGTATAGTCTATATAATATTTCTAAATGTACATCTTATCCATCAAAGTATATTTCTATTTATGATACTAAATCTGTCTAGTTTTATAACTTCTTCATCGGGTGGAATGGAAATATCATAGGTATGGACTAGTCTTGTGATTAAGCCACCATATGAAAGCATCATGTCCTTTTTTGATAGTTCAAACATGTTTTGTTGGATTAGGTAACCAAAACAATTGTTATGTCCCTTCATAATCCAATGCATGGTACCTAGTTCTATTTGACTTACTTCATCATGATGATATTGTTTAAGGAGAATTATACTTATCAAGATGTGATGAAGTATTTTAGTGCTTAAAGGTAGTAAATGTTTGTAACTTTTTGGAAGAATCGTTAAGTTAGGATTGCCAACTACTTCATCATCCCATTGTACTCTAAAATAACACTCTCTTTCTTTTACCGGAATTTCTATGATGTTGCAAATGGTTCTATCCGGATGTCCTAATAGATAGGTAGATACCCTTTCATCTTCATCTACATTAAATTGTTGTAAAATAGCCTAACAAATCTAGGGTAGATAGGTTCACTCATTTGAAGGATTGGGAGAATGTCTAGATTAGCAAACCATTGAATAGGTTCCAAATCAATTAATTCGTCTAAATCAACATATTTACCCTTATGAACATGTCTAGACTCTATTAATAGAAATTTTAGGGCATGTTGATTAGAATTGAAAAGTAGGGAGTCATAATTTTCATCTAATCTCCTATTCTCTTTGTCCCTAGAGGATCTTCTAGAAGCCATGAGACTAAACACATAAATGATACTAAGAACTACACATAAGAGGCAAGATCTATTAATAAATTGAGAGAAGAGTTTTGAGAATTACCCTTGCAGTAATCTTCTTGAAAGGTTGAGATTGATCCTTGAATTTGAAGAAGAGGAGTGTTTCCTTGAGTTTCTAGAGGAGGATCAAGGAGAATGAGGGGTGGAGAGGTGTTTAGAGAAATGTAGGAGGGCTTGGGGTCGGTTCTACCATCGACCATAAGTGCCTTTTTATAGGGCAGAGGTTACGAGCAGTGGCACTGCTAGCTAGGCGATGCTACCACCTGCCACCTGTGACAACTGGTGGTGCCACCGCCTACAAGCAGTGAGCACTACACACATTAGTGTGCTGTGCTATCACAGGTGATTTCAATTTTATAAGATGTTTATTGTTGCAAAGCACACAATCTTATTTACTTCATTATGTAAAATTTGCATCATAAGAGGAGAAGATTTGTATTGAAGATTGTATGTTCATGATTTATCATATAAAATGCATACCATACTCAAACATTGTATAGAACTCGAAAATGCATACTGTAATTTTATGATTCACCATATAAAATTTGTACACAAGCATCGTAAAAACTCATATGGAAGAATGCATATGGCTCATTGCGCATACTATAAGATCATGATTCAGGTGAGTGATCAAGAAAGTCTAAAAATAAAAATTTAACAAAGTCATGAATTCGAACAATTTAACATCCCTAATTCCCTTCTAATGAAATCAAATTGTTCTTCACTCAAGGGTTTTATAAAGATATCGGCTAATTGATGTTTTGTATCAATAAACTCTAATATTACATCATGATTATTAACAACATCTCGTATAAAGTGATGCCTAATGTCAATGTGTTTAGTTCTAGAGTGTTGAATAGGATTTTGAGCTAAGCATATTGCACTAGTGTTATCACACTTTATAGGTATGTCTTTTAGGTCAATTCCATAATCCTTTAAAGTGCTTTTCATCCCTATAACTTAAGCACAGCATGCACCTGCAGCTATGTACTCAGCTTCAGTTGTTGATAATACAACCAAGTTTTGTGTCTTGGAAGACCAAGAAACGAGTGTGTCCTAAAAATTGACACGTTCCGGATATGATTTTCTATCTAAATTACATCCAGCAAAATTCGCATCAGCATAACCAAGCAATTCAAAGTTCTTAGATTTAGGATACCATAATCCTAGTTTCGGAGTTCCTTTTAGGTATCTAAATATCCTTTTAACAGCTTTTAAATGAGATTGCTTAGGGTTAGATTGAAATCTAGCACAAAATCCTACGCTAAACATGATGTCTGGTCTAGTTATGGTGAGGTAAAGCAAACTACCTATCATACCCTTATAAGCTTTTCGATCAAAGCTTTCTCCACTTTCATCGATGTCTAACTTAGTGGAGGTACTCATAGGAGTGTTGATAGCTTTTGAACTATCCATGTTAAATCTTTTTAGCAAGTCTAAATCATATTTTGTTTGATTAAGAAAAATACCATTGCTAAGTTGTTTAATTTATAAGTCTAAAATGAAGGTTAGTTCCCCCATTAGGCTCATTTCAAATTCTAGACTCATGCTTTTGGCAAATGATTCATATAAGGATTCATTTGTAGAACCAAAAATAATATTATCAACATAATTTTAAATAATAAGAAAATCATTTTAAAAATTTTTAATAAACAATATAATATCGACCTTGCCTTTAGAGAAATTATTATGAATTAGAAATGAGCTAAGTCTCTCATACCAAGCCCTTGGGGCTTGTTTCAATCCATAAAGAGCTTTAGTCAATTCAAACATATGATTAGGAAAGTTATCATTCTCAAATCTGGAAGGTAGTTCAACATAAACTTCTTCGGAGATAAAGACATTACGAAAAGCACTTTTAACATCCATTTGAAACAACTTAAAATTATTACTACTAGCATAGGCAATGAGCATCCTTATGGCTTCTAATCATGCCATAGGAGCGAAGGTTTCTTCACAATCGATGCCCTCTTCTTGATTGAAACCTTTGGCCTCTAATCTAGCCTTGTTTTGAACCATGATACCAAATTTATCTTGCTTGTTTTTAAAGACCCATTTAATACCAATAACTAAATGATCATTTGGTCTAGGAAGAAGCTTCTACACTTCATTTCTCTCAAAATGATTCAATTCTTCTTGCATTGCGATGACCCATGAATCATCTTTCATAGATTCGTCAATGCATTTAGGTTCAATTTGGGAGAGAAAAGTAGCGTTGACACAAAAATTCTTAAGAGAAGAACGAGTTTGAAACCCTTTCGATGTGTCTCCTATAATTAGCTCCTTAGGATGAGCATCTACATACTTCCATTCCTTCGACAAAGAAAGTTCGGAAGAAGATGCATCCAAGTTGCTAGATGGAGAAAGGGGTTCATTTAAATTTAAAGTATCAAATTTAAGATCATCATCAAAATTATTTTTCTTAACTTCAAAAATTTCATTAAAAACAACATGAATAGATTCTTCTATAACTAAAGTCCTTTTATTAAAGATTCGAAAAGCCGTTGAAATAGAAGAATAACCAAGAAAAATTTCCTCATCGAATTTTTCATCAAACTTTCCTAAGGTATCTTTTTCATTCAAAATAAAACATTTACACCCGAAAACTTTAAAGTATGAAACGTTGGGCTTTTTGTTGTTCCACAACTCATAAGGAGTTTTGGAAAGTAATGGTCTTACTAGAACTCTATTCATAACATAGCATGCCGTATTTACAGGTTCAGCCTAAAAATATTTGGGTAGATTATGTTCGTTTAACTTGGTTCTAGCCATTTCTTATAAGTTTCTATTCTTTCTTTCTACTACTCCATTTTGTTGAGGATTTCTTGGAGTAGAGAAGTTATGGTTGTATCCATTAGATTCACAAAATTCTTGAAAATCATAATTTTAAAATTCACCATCGTGATCACTTCGAATTGACGAAATCATAAAACCCTTTTCATTTTGAGCAAGTTTACAAAACTTGAAGAAATACCTAAAGAATTCACTTTTGTGTGTCAAAAAATAAATCTACGTGTATCTACTATAATCATCCACAATGACAAAAGCGTATTTGCTATCTCCTAGGGTTGATATAAAAATTGGTTTAAACAAGTCCATATGGATCAATTGTAAAGGTTTAGAGGTGCTTATTTGGTTTTTAGGTTTGAAGCTACCTTTTATTTATTTTCCTAGTTGACATGCAGCATACACATTATCTTTGACGAACTTGATATTAAGAATTCCTCTTACAAGTTCCTTAGATGAAATTTGAGAGATTAGTTTCATGCTGGCATGACCTAATCTCCTATGCCAAAGCCAAGCATCGTCATTTAAAATCGAAAAACATATTTCATTACAAAGATCATTAATGTCGATAGTATATACATTATTTTGTTTTAAAGAAATTATAGACGTGTTTTTATGTGGTTTTTCTATAATACAAGCATTAGATTCAAATTTAACAATATATCCTTTATCACACAATTGACTAATGCTCAAAATGTTATGCTTTAAGCCATCAACTAACAATACATCTTTAATAAAAAAGTTGGATGTGTTACCTATAGTTCCTTTGCCAATGATTTTACTCTTGATGTTGTCTCCGAAGGTGACATATCCTTCATCTAGGCTAGTGAGCTTAGAGAATTGAGATGGATCTCTGGTCATATACCTTGAGCATCCACTATCAAGGTATCATCTCTTGCTCCTAGCTTGTGATGGTATATGTTTCTACAAAAGAGGATATTTTTTAGATACCCATTTGACCTTGGGTGCCTAAAAAATCGATCGGCTTAACTTATTATTTTGCATGAAATTCTTTACGGTTCCTTTAGGAACCCAAATCAATTTGTGTAGACTATACTTCTTAAATGGACAATGATAAGCTACATGTCCAACTTTGCAATAAAAGTTGCAATTATTTTGGGGTGAAATATGCAAGATAGGACCTTTAACAAAGGTGGTTAGATTTTGGTGAGAGCTTCTCACAAATTTGATTCCACTTCTTTTATGAACATGACCCTTATTGGCAAGGATCATGTTCAAGGACTTGCTACCAACCTCAAATTTTTCTAAGGTTTCTTTGAGTAGCAAGTTTTCCTTTCTAAGTATTTTTATTTCATGACATTTCGTACATGGAGCTAAACTATCATTATGCTCAACTTTTAATCTATTGTAATCACTAACAAGAGAATCATGCTCCTTTTTTTAATAATTTTTATTTTTTACTAATTGATTTACATTCATCAAATAAATCATGAAAAGCATTTAATAGTTCATCAAATGATAAATTTACATCAATTGAACTTTTTACCTCATCTCCAATGGCCATTAGTGCATAGTGAGCAACTTGCTTAATATTGGTTGGCTCCTCTTCTTCGGATGCACTTGAGTCGTCCAATGTTGCTTTGAGAGCCTTCTTCTTTGCTGTCCTCTTCTTAGCTTGGGGACATTCGCTCTTGTAGTTTCCCGGCTTCTTGCATTCGTAGCATATTACTTGATCTTTCTTGGGTTCAAATTTATTTTTAGTGTAATTTTTAGATTTATTCCTTCTTATGAATTTTTTAAATTTCCTTGTTAAAAGTGCCAAGTCTTCATCAAGGTCCTCATCACTTAGTTTTCTTTCAAGTGGTCTTCTTGGGTTCCTAATGCCATATCCTTTCTGTTCTTTAGAAGGGTGTCCTCAAGCTTTTCATGAGCTTTACAAATAATCTGATAGGTCATTAGTGACCCAATTAGTTCTTCGAGAGGAAAATTATTTAAATATTTGGCCTCTTGAATGGCAATGACGTAAGGGTCCCAACTCTTTGGAAGGAATTTTAAAACTTTATTAACGAGTTCAAAATCCGAGAAACCTTTACCAAGTCCTTTTACACCAATGACGATATCTGTAAATCGGGTATATATGTCTCCAATGGTCTCACTCGATTTCATCAGAAATAACTCATAAGTGTGCATTAAAAGATTAATTTTTGACTCCTTCACTCTACTAGTGCCTTCAAGAGTCACTTCGAGTATGTGCCAAATATCAAAAGTCATTTCACAAATCGACACTCGATTAAACTCATTTTTATCTAACGCACAAAACAAGGCATTCATAGCCTTGGCATTTAAAGTAAAAGTCTTCTTTTTGAACTCATTCCAATCGTTCATTGGAAGAGAAGACTTTTGAAAACCATTTTTGACAACGTTCCAAAGCTCAAAATCTATTAAAATTAGGAAGATCCTTATTCTAGTCTTCCAATATATGTAATCCATCCCATTGAACATGGGCGGATGTGTAATTGAATGACCCTCTTGGTTGTCGGCAAGTGACACCTGACACTGGGTGGTACTACCGCTCAGTCTAGGCGGTACCACCGCTTGACAGAGCTTGGAGACCGAGCTTTGGCGGTACCATCGCTTGACAAGGGCGGTACCACCGCTCAGACCACTTGGGGTGCTGCTTTCTAAGCGGTGCCACCGTCGGCCAGGAATTCAGCATCTTGGTTGGGCCTTGACTCCGGCCCAAACCAACCCAACTCGAGCCCAGTTAGCTCCTAGCATAGTTGATGGGATTACCTCCCAAATCAACTCTAATTATCATTCTAACTATGATTAAGGCAAGCATGGTCTGGTATGTCGATTCTTCACTTGGCGATCTTCCGGCGAACTCCCGACCAACTCTTGGCTAGTCTTCCGGCGTGCTTCCGGTGATCTCCCGACGAGCTTTCGGCGAGTCTTCCAACATGCTTCCGATGATCTCACGATGAACTCTCGGCGAGCTCCCGGTATATCATCCAAGTCGTCGACTCCGGCCCATCATCTGCTTTACGCCTTACTACTATCGTAGTTGATCCTGCACACTTATCTCAACACATGGATTAGATCAAATAATTTATAATTGATTTCATCACCAAATCCGAGATTCAACAAGAAGAAGTTTATATTGAACAACAATTCAGATTTGAGAATACTAGTTGAAACCATATTTTTAAGTTATCTAAGGCTCTCTATGGTTTAAAACAAGCCCCAAGGGCTTGGTACGAAAGACTTAGTTCTTTTCTAATTAAGAATAATTTTTTGAAAGGTAACGTTGATGCCACATTATTTATTAAATATTTTAAAATGATTTTCTTATAATTCAAATTTATGTTGATGATATTATTTTTAGTTCTATAAATGAGTCTTTATGTGAATATTTTACCAAAAATATGAGCCAAGAATTTGAAATGAGCTCAATGGGCAAATTAATTTTTTTCTTAGGTTTATAAATTAAGCAACTAAGTGATAGAATTTTTGTTAGTCAAACTAAATATGTTTTAGATCTATTAAATTGGTTCAGTATGGATAGTTCTAAGGTTATTAACACACCAATGAGAACTTCCACAAAATTAGATATGGACCATGATGGAAAAAATTTTGATCAAAAAACTTATAGGGGTATGATAGGTAGTTTACTATATCCCACTTAAACTAGGCCAGACATTATGTTTAGTGTTGAATTATATACTAAATTTCATTCTAATCCCAAGCAATCTCACCTAAAAGCTATTAAGAGGATTTTAGATACTTAAAAGGAACTCCTAATCTAGGATTATGGTGTTCAAAATCTGAAAACTTTGAATTAATTACTTATGCTGATGCAGATTTTGTTGGATGTAGAGTTGATAGAAAAAGTACATCAAGAACTTGTCAACTCTTAGGTCATGCACTTGTCTCTTAGTCTTCCAAGAAACAAAACTTAGTTGCATTATCTACAATCGAAGCTGAGTATATAGCAACAGGTGCATATTGTGCACAAGATATATGGATGAAAAATATATTAAAAGATTATAAAATTTACTTAAAAAATATACCAATAAAATGTGATAACACTAGTGCAATATGTTTAACAAAAAAATTTTAAATCTCGGATTTTGATGATAAAATTAATTGTAAATTATTTGATCTAATCTGTATGTTGAGAAAAGTGTACAGGATTAACTACGATAGTAGTAAGACTTAGAGTAGGTGTTGTGCCATAGTCAAGATCGAGACTTCATTGAGAGTTCGAGAGTTCGTCGGAAGTCTGGACATTCGTCGAAAATTCTACCAGAACTGACCGAGAAGTCTAGGAGCTTGCCAAAGAAGCTCATCGGAACTCCCCAAGAAGATCATCATAAAGTCCAGAAGCTTGCCAGGAGTCCACCGAAACTTTGCCGAAGAGATCATCGGAAGTTCTCCAGAAGATCGTTGGAAGAACAATTGATGTACCGGAACAAGAGTGCCTTGTTAAATGTCTTAGTTATTGTAGTTAGATCGTAAGTTAAGTTTGTTAGGATCGGAGCGGCACTAAGAGAGGGGGGTGAATTAGTGCAGCGGATTAAAACTTTGATTTTAATCAAAATCTTTCGTACGTTAAGAACGAAACTTGAGAAATTTAACTTGAAGGCGTATTCTTAAAGTTGCGCAGCAAGAGTAATGAGGAACTAAAGCAGTAAGAAGATTTGCAGTAATGTAAATGATAATAATAAAAAGCAAACCAGAGATTACGCTGATTTTTAGAGTGGTTCGGTCAAATGACCCACTCCACTTGCGAGGCCCCTCTTCGATGAGGCTCCCACCTTCCACTAGCAAGTCTCTTGAAATGGAAGGGTAAACACCCCTCTTACAACCTTTTACAAGCAGCTCAACCTCTTACAAATTTTCAATAAGAAAGGAGGAGAACTCTCTAGCAAATTGAAAACAAGACTTGCTAAGACTTTCTAAGACTTTTCTCTCAATCAAAAATGCTTCTCAAAAGTTGTAACCTCAGCTGAGATTTGAGGGGTATTTATAGGCCTCAAGAGGATTCAAATTTTGGGCTTCAAAATTTGAATTCTCTTAGGGTTCCCGGTGCTGGAGGTGCCACCGCCCAACCAGGCGGTGCCACCGCCCAGCACTCGGGTGCTGGACGGTGCAACCTCCCAGCCAAGGAGGTGTCACCGCCCAGCTCTCGGGTACTGGGCGGTGCCACCGCCTACAGTGTTTTCAGCCACTAGTTGGGCTTCAATCTTGGCTCTCTAGTTCGTTGGTTTAGCTTAATTTTTAGCGTAAACCAACTCTGACTTTGGGCCCAGTTGGCCCCTAACGAGGATATAGGATTATCTCTTAATCCTAATCCTAATTACAAGTGAACTACATAACAAAAACACATCCTAAGCAAGCTTTCAACCGCGAACGTCGAGTCTTGTTTCGACGAGCTTTCCGACGAACTTCTTCTGACGGACTCCCATCAAGCTCCCGATCATGTGATGACTTTAACGAGTAGCCGAGCCTTCTCGGTGATCTCCGTGAACCTCCGACGATCTCTTCGGCGAACTTCCGATAGGTTCCCGATTTCTTCTCGGTTGGTTCCGGCAGCATCTCCGACGATTCTTCGGACTCTTAAACGTCCATCGATCTTGACTCCGGTATTCTTGCTTTGTGTTTTCTGGTTATCATAGTTAATCCTGCACACTTAACTCAATAATATGGATTAGATCAATTAACCCATCAATTGATTTCATCATCAAAATCCAAGATTCAACAATCTCCCCCTTTTTGATGATGACAATCAATTGATGACGGAGTTAAACATAACTCCCCCTATCTATATGCCATATTATGAGAAGATAAAACACTTGAATTTCATCATTGAATTCAAGTATAAACCGATAAGCTCTAACCGTAGAACTTATCGTTATTCTCATTAAGCATAATGTAAATGCGAAACTTTGATGAAAATCTTTTTCAAGTCGAAAGATAAGAGACAAATTTTACTATGACAAGAGATAAAGATTTTCAACTTGAATTGCATGATTATACATTTTAGACATGCATTCAATATGATCAATCAATCTTACGATATTTTCAATGATTTTGCAAGGCATATAAGATAATCATCGATCGATCACTTTTCTCAAGGATTTTGCAATTCATATTTTGTCATGCTATTAAGAATGATATAAGTCATCACTTTTCTCCCCCTTTGTCATCAACAAAAAGGAAAATGAGACTTGAAGCACATATTTTGTCATACAACGATTTTATCATTGAAAATTAAGTATGCAAAAATATTTACGCAGAGTTCATTTTAGAGGAAAATTCAGCATGCATTCATATTATCTAATCTCTTCTTTCTATGAATAATATAAATTGTAGATGTATAAGAGAGAGATTGGGATAAAAAATTCAAGTAGTAATTTCACGAAGTCAAGATCATAATTCGAATACAAACTCATTCAAATCGTCAAATTCATGAAAATCTCAACATTACTTTTTAATCATCACATAAGGCATTTAAAGAATTTTTGAAACATAGGAGAATGATGAATTTAAGCATACAATGTTTCAATCAAATTCAAGTCATGAATGCCAATACTTTCATATTTGTAAGTATCAATTCATGAATGCCAAAAGATATTATTTGTGATTCCAATTTTGCAAGATCAAGATTATGATTTAGATAAAACTTATTTAAATCAAATCGCTAACTTGAAATTCATAATCAAGTCATCAAAGTCGATTTCGAGATTTCACAACATGTCATATGGAATTTGAAGGAGAATGAGAGATGGAAAGAAGATGAAAAACTTTACGGAAAATCCAATCAAACAAGTTATTGTTTAGGGACAATTTAACATACCTAATTCCCTTCTAATGAATTCAAATTAGTCTTCATTCAAGGCTTTTGTGAATATATCTGCTAATTGATGCTTTGTGTCAATGAATTCTAGAACAACATTATTGTTAAGGACATGATCGCGTATGAAATGATGCCTAACGTCGATGTACTTAGTTCTAGAATGCTAAATTGGATTTTTAGTAAGGCATATGGCACTAGTATTATCGCATTTTATGGGAATATTTTCAAGGTGAATTCCATAGTCTTCTAATGTATTTTTCATCCAAATTACTTGTGCACAACATGCACTTGCAGCAATGTATTCGGCTTCCGCCGTAGATAGTGCAACTGAATTTTGTTTCTTGGAAGTCCAAGAAACAAGTGCATGTCCTAAAAATTGGCATGTTTCGGATGTACTTTTTCTATCTATCCTGCATCCGCCAAAATCGGCATCTGCATAAGCTATTAGATCAAATTTTTCAGATTTTGGATACCACAATCCTAAATTTGGAGTTCCTTTAAGATACCTAAATATTCTTTTAACACTCTTAAGATGAGATAATTTAGGATTAGATTGAAACCTAGCGCAAAGTCCTACACTAAACATAATATCCGGTCTAGTCGCAGTGAGGTAGAGTAGACTACCTATCATTCCCCTATATGTTTTTTGATTGAAACTTTCACCATTTTCATCCATATCTAACTTAGTCGCAGTACTCATAGGGGTGTTTATTGCTTTTGAATTATCCATGTTAAATCGTTTTAACAATTCTAATGTATATTTGGATTGGTTAAGAAATATACCATCACTAAGTTGTTTGATTTGTAATCCCAAAAAGAAAGTTAATTCACCCATTAAACTCATTTCAAATTCAAGACTCATACATTTGGCAAATGATTCACATAGTGATTCATCCGAAGAGCCAAACACAATATCGTCAACATAAATTTGCACAATAAGAAAATTATTTTTAAAATGTTTAATAAACAATGTAGTATCAACCTTGCCTTTGGTAAAATTATTTAAAATAAGAAAGGAACTAAGCCTTTCATACCAAGCTCTAGAAGCTTGTTTTAAGCCATAGAGAGCTTTAGTCAATTTGAATACATGATTAGGAAGAAGAGAATTTTCAAATCCGGGAGGTTGTTCAACAAATACTTCTTCGGAAATAAAACCATTCAAGAAAGCACTTTTAACATCCATTTGAAATAGTTTAAAATTATTACTACTAGCATAGGCAAGGAGCATCCTTATGGCTTCTAATCGAGCCACGGGAGCGAAGGTTTCTTCGTAATCGATACCTTCTTCTTGGTTGAAACCTTTGGCCACTAATCTAGCCTTGTTTCTAACCACGATACCATTTTCGTCTTGCTTGTTTCTAAAGACCCACTTAGTACCTATGACTAAGTGGTCACTTGGTCTAGGAACAAGCTTCCATACCTCATTCCTCTCAAATTGGTTCAATTCTTCTTGCATTGCAATGATCCAAAAATCATCTTTTAAGGCTTCGTCAATGCATTTAGGTTCAATTTGAGAAAGGAAAGCGGCGTTAGCACAGAAATTTTTGAAAGAAGAACGAGTTTGAACCCCTTTTGATGTATCTCCTATAATTTGCTCTTTTGGATGAGCATCTACATACTTCCATTCTTTTGGTAAAGAAATTTCGGAAGAACATGCATTCAAATGGCTATTTTGAGGAGAGGGTTCATTTAAATTCAAATTATCAAAACCAAGATCATCATCAAAATCATTTTTCTTTAAATCGGAAATTTCATTAAAAACTACATGAATAGACTCTTCAATTACTAAAGTTCTTTTATTAAAAACCCGAAAAGCTTTAGAAACGGAAGAGTAACCAAGAAAGATGCCTTCATCGGATTTAGCATCAAATTTTCCTAAAGCATTCCTTTCATTTAAAATAAAGCATTTACAACCAAAAACTTTAAAATAGGAGATGTTTGGTTTTTTGTTATTCCATAATTCATAGGGAGTTTTGGATAAGGATGGTCTTATTAGGACTCTATTCATGATGTAGCAAGCCGTATTTACGGCTTCGGCCCAAAAGTACTTAGGTAAACTATGTTCATTCAACATAGTTCTTGCCATTTCTTGTAGGTTTCTATTTTTCCTTTCAACTACTCCATTTTGTTGAGGATTTCTTGGAGTTGAGAAGTTGTGATTGTACCCATTACTTTCGCAAAAATTTTGAAAGTCACGGTTTTGGAATTCACCACCGTGATCACTCCGAATTGATGAAATCATGAAGCCTTTTTCGTTTTGAGTGAGTTTACAAAATTTAGAGAAACACTTGAAGCAATCACTTTTGTGAGCTAAGAAATAGGTCCAAGTGTATCTAGAGTAGTCATCCACAATCACAAAAGCATATTTGCTTCCACCTAGACTTGTTGTATCAATTGGTCCAAATAGGTCCGAATGGATCAATTGTAATGGTCTAGTAGTGCTAATTTGATTTTTTGGTTTGAAGCTTGTTTTTATTTGTTTGCCTAGTTGACATGCATCGCATACTTTGTCCTTAATAAACTTTATATTTGGAATTCCTCGTACTAATTCTTGAGATGAGATCTTAGATATTGTTTTCATGCTTGCATGGCCTAATCTCCTATGCCAAAGCCAAGCATCATCATTTACGGCGGAGAAGCACATTTCATTACTTAGTTCATCAAGATTGATGGTATAGATATTATTTTATTTTAAAGCAATCATAGTCATGTTATGATTTGGTTTTTCAATAATGCACATATTTGATTCAAATCTAACGATGTAACCTTTATCGCATAGTTGACTAATACTCAAGAGATTATGTTTCAATCCATCAACTAGTAAGACATCATCAATGGAAAAATTAAATTTGTTACCAATAGTTCCCTTGCCAATGATTTTGCCCTTGTTGTTGTCTCCGAAGGTAACGTACCCTTCTTCTTTGCTAGTGAGCATAGAGAAATGAGATGGATCTCCAGTCATATGTCTTGAGCATCCACTATCGAGATACCATCTCTTGCTCCTAGCTTGTGGATTTGTCTACAAAAGAGGATGATTTTTAGGTACCCATTTGATTTTGGGTGCCTCAAAAATTGACCCACTAACTTTGTTATTTATTATTGAATTATTTATAGTTCCTTTAGAAACCCATATTAATTTTTGTGAACTAATTTTCCTAAATGGGCATTTGTAGGCAATATGTCCGGATTTGCAACAAAAGTTGCATTTCATATAAGAGGAAACATGTAATGTAGGTCCTTTTATGAAAGTGGTAGGATTTTGATGTAATCCTTTTACAAATCCAATTCCATTTCTATTTGCGATGTGACCCTTATGTGCAAGGATCATATCTAATCCTTTGCTACCAACCTTAAACTTGTTTAAGGTTTCCTTAAGAAGCAAATTTTCATTTTTTATTGCTTCTAAGTGCTCACACTTAGAGCATGGAGGAGTTTGAAGACTATCAAACTTATCTTGTAGCAAAGCATGCTCTTTCTTTAAGATACTTAACTTCTTGCTAACAGTTCTACATTCATCAAATAATTCATGAAAAGCGATAGATAGTTCTTCAAAAGATAAATCTTCATTAAATAAATCACATACCTCTTCTCCTAACGCCATTAGCGCGTAATGAGCAACTTGCTCGGTGTTGGACTCCTCTTCTTCGGATGCGCTTGAATCATCCCACGTTGCCTTGAATGCCTTCTTCTTTGATGTTCTCTTTTTGACTTGAGGACAATCGTTCTTATAGTGTCCCGGTTTTTTGCATTCATAGCAAATCACTTGGTCCTTCTTTTGTTCAAATTTATTTTTTGTATTATTTTTAAATCTGTTCTTTCTTAAATATTTTTTAAATTTTTGAGTCAAAAGTGCAATGTCATTGTCACTGTCCTCATCACTTGATGTTCCTTTCAAGTGGTATTCTTGTGATTTGAGTGCCATATCCTTCCTGTTCTTTGGAAGGGGGTTCTCGAGCTCGTCATGAGCTTGACATGTCATTTCGTAGGTCATTAGAGACCCAATAAGTTCTTCAAGAGGGAATGCTTTAAGGTCTTTGGCCTCTTGAATGGCCGTAACTTTTGGATCCCAACTTTTAGGGAGGGATCTTAAGATTTTAGTTACTAGTTCAAAGTTAGTAAAATCTTTACCAAGAGCTTTGAGTCCATTGATGACATCCGTAAACCGGGTGTACATGTCTCCGATGGACTCACTTTGTTTCATTCGGAAAAGTTCGTAAGAGTGCACAAGGATGTTGATTTTGGACTCTTTCGCTCGGCTAGTGCCTTCATGAGTGACCTCAAGAGTTCTCCAAATATCAAAAGCCGAATCACACATTGAAACACGATTAAATTCGTTTTTGTCTAGTGCACAAAACAAGGCATTCATAGCCTTTGCATTTAAAGCAAAAACCTTCTTCTCCGATTCATCCCATTCGCTCATCGGAAGAGAAGATTTTTGAAATCCATTCTCGACAATAGACCAAAGCTCAAAGTCCATAGAAATGAGGAAGATTCTCATGCGAGTCTTCCAATATGTGTAATCCGACCCATTAAACAAAGGTGGTCGTGCAATAGAATGACCCTCTTGCATGCCGGAGTAAGCCATCTCTCTTGGGTATTAAACCAAATATGAGAGATAACCTTGCTCTGATACCACTTGTTAGGATCGGAGCGGCACTAAGAGGGGGGGGTGAATTAGTGCAGCGGATTAAAACTTCGATTTTAATCAAAATCTTTCGTACGTTAAGAACGAAACTTGAGAAATTTAACTTGAAGGCGTATTCTTAAAGTTGCGCAGCAAGAGTAATGAGGAACTAAAGCAGTAAGAAGATTTGCAGTAATGTAAATGACAATAATAAAAAGCAAACCAGAGATTACGCCGATTTTTAGAGTGGTTCGGTCAAATGACCTACTCCACTTGCGAGGCCCCTCTTCGATGAGGCTCCCACCTTCCACTAGCAAGTCTCTTGAAATGGAAGGGTAAACACCCCTCTTACAACCTTTTACAAGCAGCTCAACCTCTTACAAATTTTCAATAAGAAAGGAGGAGGAGAACTCTCTAGCAAATTGAAAACAAGACTTGCTAAGACTTTCTAAGACTTTTCTCTCAATCAAAAATGCTTCTCAAAAGTTGTAACCTCAGCTGAGATTTGAGGGGTATTTATAGGCCTCAAGAGGATTCAAATTTTGGGCTTCAAAATTTGAATTCTCTTAGGGTTCCCGGTGCTGGAGGTGCCACCGCCCAACCAGGCGGTGCCACCGCCCAGCGCTCGGGTGCTGGACGGTGTGTTAGGACTCTAGCTTGGAGAGTCCTAATTGAGAGGGACATTCATGTAAAACTATTAGGACTCTAGCTAGGAGAGTCCTAATTGAGAGGGACATTCTGTTAGGACTCTAGCTAGGAGAGTCCTAATTGAGAGGGGCATTCAAGTAGGAGGTGTTTTCTTAGAGAAGAATTAGGAGTTGTAAGGGAATAGGAGTCTTGACTATGAGTCATACTAGGAGTTGGTTAGAAGTAAGAGTCTTAAGTAGGAGTCCTATTAGGAGTTAGGGTTTAGAAGCCCTATAAATAGCCATGTATTCCTTCTCTTTTGATAGGCAATAGATGAATCTTTTCTGCAGCCTTTGAGCAGCAACTTGGAGGGAGGAACCCCTATAGAGTTCCAAGGAGGCCGATCCCCTAAAGAGATCAACCCCAAGTTTAGAATCTGCAAGGGTTCTAACACCTGGTATCAGAGCAGCGTTCTTGGCGTCTCGCTGCCCTTTCACAGCCATCCATCAACCCTCCACAACCATCCAAAGCAATTCCCACAATTGCTTAAAAGATCGTCACCGAATTCCGCCATCATCTCCACCACCACGGATCATCCTTTGATCTCCCCGTGAATTGCAACAGGTTCTGGTTTCCTACCTTACTGCTGCTGCAATTTAGTTATCCTTATTCGAAAATCCAAAAAAAAAAAAAAAAAAAAAATCGTTTCTATATTGCTGCATAAACTTTTCGTCACAAAGTTTTCATCTCTACGACGAAAGATATATTGCAGAATTCCAGCCGCATATCACCATCTGTTTGATCTTGCTACTGTGCTTTTTCTATCCAAATTTCTACGAAATTTTTATGACATCTTTGACACTTCTTAACAGTGGATTTCCCTTTGGTTTCATCAAAAAATTCTCAATATAAACTACTGATCTTTTATGTCCAATCTGCTGCACTTGAATTGCAGAATTCAAGCTGCATAGCACCATCTGTTTGATCTTGCTACTGTGCTTTTTCTATCCAATTTTCTACGAAATTTTTATGACATCTTTGACACTTCCTAACAGTAGATTTCCCTTTGGTTTCATCGAAAAATTCTCAATATAAACTACTGATCTTTTATGTCCAATCTGCTACACTTGAAAATCTATGCTGCAGAAAATTTCAACTGCATATCGTTGCCTTAACCCATCTATTTGCAATATTTTTTGAATGAAATTTCTTATAGACTTCATATATCATCTTGGCTTCCATCTAAGATTGATCTATTAAGAAATTCATCTCTAAAAATGATTTTATGTTGCTGCAAATTTTCATCGTAACCCGCTGAAATTTTTCGATGATAATTCTGCAATTCCAACTTGCACCAATTTCTTTGCTGTTATACTGCCGAAATTTTCTTGATTAAATTAGATATCCTTGCTGTCATTTAAACTGTGATTTTGCTATCAATTCCCTCCTCAATTCTCTTAAGTTTTTGGTGGAAATTACGTCGAGAAACCGTTGTTTCTTCGACGACAATTCTACTCTTACAAGACAGCACATACTTGCTGCAACTTCCACGGATTTCTGTCAAACCTTTGCTACCATCTACCACAGATCCAAAACTTTCATCCAGAGCCCTAAAACTCTACCAAACCACACCCTCAAACTGCACCCAAAACAGCCACAAAACAAGCCTAAACCGTAGCCTACATCCACCAATCCACCAACACTTTCGACCATCACTTCTCTCAACCTATAGATGCCTTTAACCCAACAGCAAAAGAGAGATCTTAACATCATTGATTTGGGGCCATATACTATGGCATCTAAGGAGGCAATCAATGCTAAATTCGAAGCCTTGGAGGCGCGAATGGAGGATAAGATTCGGACGCTCTTTACCGAACTCAGATTGGGCCGACCACTAAGCCCGAAGAAATCATATCAAGGAGAGAGCTTTGCCCAATCACACCAAGCCCGAAGAGATGACTTCCAAGAGAGGGGAAGCTCTATGACCAACCCCAACTATCCATGCATGAGAGTGGACTTCCCTAGATGGGAAGAAGGAGACCCGATTGGTTGGATTTCGCATGCGGAGCGATATTTTCGGTACCACAAAACCGCGGATGTATCTATGGTGAAAATTGCAGCTATACATCTTGAAGGGGATGCTATTCAATGGTTTGACTGGTTTGAACATACTTATGGAGTCCTTTCATGGCGACAATTCAAAGAAGAACTGCTGATTCGCTTCAGACCAACCGATTACGAGAATATTGACAAACAACTAGCAAAGATCCGACAAACCTCCACCATTCAGGAGTACCAAACCAGGTTTGAAAGGTTATCTAATCAAAATCATGATTGGTCTCAAAAACAGCTATTGAGGACCTTCATTGAGGGCTTGAAGCCGGAGATCCGAGGAGAAGTTAAAGCGCGACAACCGTATACGCTTATGGCAGCCATCTCTTTCGCACGACATCAAGAGGAGCAATTGAACCATGAAGCTCGGAGGACTAGGGTCACTCCTCAACCAGTAATATTGAAGCCCTCAGCCCCCCCTACTGTCGGCCAAGTCCCTGCACCAAAGAGGTTAACAGGAGAAGAGCTTCGGGAGCGATATGCGAAGGGGTTATGTTGGCATTGTGACGAGCCGTGGAGCCGTGAGCATCGCTGCAGTAAAGGAGGACTTCTTATGATTGAACCGATAGAAGAAGAGGTCATTGAACATCCAAAAGAGAGCTTTGAATATGAAGAAGAAGATGCAGAGGAAGAGCCACAATCGACCGAAGTTACGGTACATACACTAGCTAGCTACTCAAACCCGCAAACGATGAAAATTGGAGGCCTTCTCAAACAACAACCAATCACTGTTCTCATCGACACGGGCAGTACTACTAACTTCCTAAATAGTAAGCTTGCTGTTCGGATATCATTACCTATCGAGAATCGCTGCAAGTTTGATGTTAAGGTCGCCGACGGACGGATTTTGAATTGTGATCATAGGCGCTTGCAGAAGAAACTATTGCTGCAGGACCAAGAGATAATTGCAGATTTCTTCCTTCTCCCTCTTAACAATCATGAGGCCATGCTCAGAATTAAATGGTTGATGACATTAGGTGATATTTCCTGGAATTTTATGAAACTAATTATGAAATTTTACAGTAAGGAGAAACATGTGACATTGCACGGGAGACGTGGGGGCGACATAACAACGATTTGCACACAACAAATGGAGAATGTTTTGCATAAAGCATGCAGCGGCTTTTTGGTACAACTTGAGCAGCAAACTAAGGGAGAGCTAACAGAATTTGAAGATCCAAATCTACTTCCTTTGCTTGCTGAATTTTCAAATATATTTGACGAACCGCGCAACCTACCTCTTACCTGTCGGCATGATCATTGTATAATGATTCTTCCAGGCAAATCTTCAGCAAATGCTCAGCCATATCAGTATCCACATCTCCAGAAGGATGAAATAGAAAGGATTATAAAAGAGATGCTCGAAACAGGAGTTATTCGGCCAAGTTCCAACCTCTACTCTTCGCCGGTGCTACTTGTATGCAAGAAGGACGGAACAAGGCGAATATGTGTTGATTACCGAGCTCTCAATGGCATAATCATCAAGGACAAATGCTTTATTCCAATAGTTGATGAATTGCTAGATGAAAGGGAGCACAAATCTTTACAAAGCTGGACCTTTGATCCGGGTATCATCAAATACGAGCATGCAAAGAAGACATACGGAAAACCACCTTTTGAACACACAACAACCACAAATTTTTGCTTTCTTCAACAAAAGGTGGAATATCTTGGGCATATCATATCAGAGGAAGGTGTGGCAGTGGACCCCTTCAAAATTGGAGCAATGCAAAACTGGCCGACCTCGAGAAACATAAAATTGCTACATGGCTTTCTGGGTTTAACAGGCTACTACCGCAAGTTCGTGAAAAACTATGGAAAGATCAGTGCACCACTTACTTCCTTACTAGAAAAAAATGTCTTCCAATGGTTGGACAGAGCCTCCGCTGCCTTCGACAAACTTAAGGCAGCCATGACGACGACGCCGGTGCTAACACTACCAGATTTCAACCGACCCTTCATTATTGAGGCCGACACATCTGGAGTCAGAATTGGAGCCATTCTCATGCAAGATGGTCGACCACTCGCATACACTAGCAAGACATTATCTCCCTCCGATCAAAATATGTCAACATATGATAAGGAGATGCTCGCCATTGTGCGCGCAGCAACGAGGTGGAGATTGTACTTGATCAGGCGATACTTTCAAATCAAGACCGACCATAAAAGCCTAAAATATCTCTTGGAACAGAAGATATCTTCCCCCGAGCAGCAAAAATGGGTAACAAAACTTCTTGGATTTGATTTTGAAATAACTTACAAAAAGGGGAAAGAGAATGTTCTTGCAGATGCGCTTTCGCAGCTACCCGAGCAAGTTGAAGTTTCGACCGTTTCACTTCCGACCAGCGACTTCCTTGAGGATATTAAGATGGAATGGCAAGAAGATTCAGATACTAGTAAGATTATAAAAAAATTGGAGGAAGCACCAAGCCCCATGGCTCATTACAATCGGGACTCAAAAGAATTATGCTATAAGGGACGCATTGTGCTTGTGACAAATTCTACTTGCATCTTCAAGAGCAGATTTTGGACAAAGTTATTCCATATGCAGGGTACTAAATTGAAAAGGAGTATGACATATCACCCACAAACCAACAGCCAGACGGAAGTTTTAAATAGGTGCTTGGAGACAACCCAAAGCCGCCCACCAAATATGACTACCCAAAGAGAACTCCAGACCCAGCCAAGTGCCATTATTGATCGACGGATCGTGACTCGACGACGACGACCCACTAATGAAGTGCTAATAAAGTGGGCGAATCTACCAATAGAAGATGCTACTTGGGAGAACTATGACGACTTGAAGATCAAATTCCCAAAATTCACGAATCATCAGCCTCGGGGACAAGGCTGATTTGAAGAGGGCGGGTCTGTTAGGACTCTAGCTTGGAGAGTCCTAATTGAGAGGGACATTCATGTAAAACTATTAGGACTCTAGCTAGGAGAGTCCTAATTGAGAGGGACATTCTGTTAGGACTCTAGCTAGGAGAGTCCTAATTGAGAGGGGCATTCAAGTAGGAGGTGTTTTCTTAGAGAAGAATTAGGAGTTGTAAGGGAATAGGAGTCTTGACTATGAGTCATACTAGGAGTTGGTTAGAAGTAAGAGTCTTAAGTAGGAGTCCTATTAGGAGTTAGGGTTTAGAAGCCCTATAAATAGCCATGTATTCCTTCTCTTTTGATAGGCAATAGATGAATCTTTTCTGCAGCCTTTGAGCAGCAACTTGGAGGGAGGAACCCCTATAGAGTTCCAAGGAGGCCGATCCCCTAAAGAGATCAACCCCAAGTTTAGAATCTGCAAGGGTTCTAACACGGTGCAACCGCCCAGCCAAGGAGGTGTCATCGCCCAGCTCTCGGGTGCTGGGCGGTGCCACCGCCCAGCTAGGCGGTGCCACCGCCTACAGTGTTTTCAGCCCGACTACAGTGTTTTCAGCCACTAGTTGGGCTTCAATCTTGGCTCTCTAGTTCGCTGGTTTAGCTTAATTTTTAGCATAAACCAACTCTGACTTTGGGCCCAGTTGGCCCCTAACGAGGATATAGGATTATCTCTTAATCCTAATCCTAATTACAAGTGAACTACATAACAAAAACACATCCTAAGCAAGCTTTCAACCGCGAACGTCGAGTCTTGTTTCGGCGAGCTTTCCGACGAACTTCTTCCGACGGACTCCCATCAAGCTCCTGATCTTGTGATGACTTTAACGAGTAGCCGAGCCTTCTCGGTGATCTCCGTGAACCTCCGACGATCTCTTCGGCGAACTTCCGATAGGTTCCCGATTTCTTCTCGGTTGGTTCCGGCAGCATCTCCGACGATTCTTTGGACTCTTAAACGTCCATCGATCTTGACTCCGGTATTCTTGCTTTGTGTTTTCTGGTTATCGTAGTTAATCCTGCACACTTAACTCAATACTATGGATTAGATCAATTAACCCATCAATTGATTTCATCATCAAAATCCGAGATTCAACAAAGTTAGGATTGAGAGGTAATCCCACTAA
Organism: Musa acuminata AAA Group; assembly: GCF_036884655.1. Classification (NCBI taxonomy): domain Eukaryota; kingdom Viridiplantae; phylum Streptophyta; class Magnoliopsida; order Zingiberales; family Musaceae; genus Musa; species Musa acuminata. The sequence goes on along the minus strand of NC_088356.1, from coordinate 35,103,890 downwards.
CTTAGTTAGGGGTCAACTGGGCCTTTAATAGGGCTGATTTGTGCTAGATTGAACAGCCTATTCAACACCTGAAACCACGACTGGCGATGGCACCGCATGGTGACCCAGTCTCCCCGGTGGGATGGGCGGTGGTACTGTCGGCAGTTAATGCTGCCAGCGGTGGTACTGCTAGAGCTCGGTCTTCGAGGTTTGTCAAGTAATGGTACCGCCTAGTGTCAAAGTGTCAAGCTGTAGTACCGCCAAGTAATGACAATGGTACCGTCAGTACCTCGAATTTCGGGGATGAATCTATTAGGGCCTATAAATACCCCATCCTTTTCTGCATGAAAGAGCACGGAAGTGTTAACATAATCTTGAATTTTTGGGGTGTTAAAGTGTTGTAAAGTGAGAAGGGTCCTCCCCTCCCTCTCTTAGCTTTGTAACCATCCAAGAAGGAGGAGTGAGGCTTGTAAGGGTTATCTCCTAAACCCGGTAAAAGGAGAAAGAGCTGTAAAAGGTGGTTGATCTTCGCCTATTAAAGGAAGACCATTAGTGGATGCCGATGACCTCGACGAAGTAGGAATCAGAAGTGGATGTAGGTCACAAAGACCGAACCACTCTAAATTCTAGTTTACATTTATATTTGAGCAATTTACATTATTGCAATCTTCCTTAACTTTCTCTTTACACTCTTATGAACGCCTTCAAGTTTAATATCTTTCCGAAATGTATTTAATCGAAACGAATATTTTCTGAAATCAATGATTTTTCTACTGCACTAATTCGCCCCCCTCCTTCTTAGTGCCGCTCTTGATCCTAACAATTGGTATTAGAGCTCGGTCACTCTCATGTGATTTGAAACCCAAGAGAGATGGCATTTGCCATCAACCAAGAGGGTCACTCAATTACACGTCCGCCCATGTTCAATAAAATAGATTACACCTATTGGAATACTAGAATGGGGATTTTTCTAATTTTTATGTATTTTGAATTATGAAACATTATAGAAAATGAGTTTCAAAAGTCTTCTCTTCCAATGAATGATTGGAATGAGTTAGGGAAGAAGGCTTTCGCTTTAAATGCCAAGGCTATGAATGGTGAATCTCAGATTTTGATGATGAAATCAATTATAGATTGTTTAATCTAATGTATAAGAGAAAAGTGTATAGGATTAACTACGTTAGCAGTAAGACATAAAGCAGGTGTTGTGCCGGAGTCTAGATTGAGATTTCATTGGTAGTTCAAGAGTTCATCGGAAGTCCGGACGTTCGTCGAAAGTTTTGCCGGAACCAACCGAGAAGTCCACGAGCTTGCCAAAGAAGCTTGTCAGAACTCACCAAGAAGATCGTCATAAATTCAGGAGCTTGCCGAGAGTCCGTCGGAATATTGCTGATAGTTCGACGAAAGTTCGCCGAAAAATCGCCGGAAGAGCAATTGATGTACCGAAACAAGAGTGCTTTGATTATGTCTTAGTTATTGTAGTTAGACCGTAAATTAAGTTAGAATTGGGAAGTAATCCCACTAACTTAGTTAGGGCCCAATTGGGCCCTTAATAGGGATGAATTGGACCGGATTGAACAACCCATTCAGCCCTTAAAATCATGGCCGGTGGTGGCACCGCTTGGGAGACCTAGTCTCCCAGGTGGTCTGGGTAGTGGTACCACCTAGACTGGGCGATGGTACCACCCAAACTGGGTGATGGTACCACCCAGACTAGGTAGTGGTACCACTAGCAGTTAATGCTGCCATCGGTGGTACCGCTAGAGCTCGGTCTTCGAGCTCTGTCAAGTAGTAGTACCGCCCAGATTGAGCGGTTGTACTACCCGATGTTAGACTACAAGTGGTAGTACCACCCAGTAATGGCGATGGTACTACCAATACCCTGGAAATCAAGGATGAGACACTTTTTGGCTCCATTTTTGAAGCTATTGGGGCCTATAAATACCTCACCCTTTTCTGCAAGAAAGGGTAACAAAGTGCTATTATATGTGTGAAAAATTCTAAGTGTTTGGGGGGTGAAAAGTGTTGTAAGAGTGAGAAGAGGTCTCCTCCTCCCTCTCTTAGCCTTGTAACCATCCAAGAAAGAGGAGTGAGACTTGTAAGGGTTATCTCCTAAACCCAGCAAAAGGAGAAAGAGCTGTAAAAGGTGGTTGGTATTCGCCTATTGAAGGAAGGCCTTTAGTGGACGCCGGTAACCTCAATAGAGGAGAAATCTAAAGTAGATATAGGTCTCATTGTGATAAGACCCTAAGGTCTTATCGTAAAAGAAACAAGAGAAAGGTGTTAGGACCCTTTTTCTAAGCTTTTGAATAATGTTTATTGAGTCTGTTTAGTCCAGTTGTTTATTGAGTCGGTTTAGTTCAGTTAGAGTCAAGTAGAGGTTTATTTAATATTTATTTATTATTAGAGTTCAAGTCCTGATGGACTCTGGGTGAAACTCTATAAATAGGGATGTAACTGCTTCTTTTCAGTTATCTATGAAAAATACTATTCTGTCTTTTGACAAACCCTAGGAGGCTGATCCCCTCGAAGCGATCAAAGAGGGCCGATGTCCTCGAAGCGATCAAGGAGGCCGATCCCCTTGAAGTGATCAAGGAGGGCTGATCCCCTCGAAGTGATCAAGGAGGTCGATCCCCTCGAAATGATCATCTCCTTTCTCTTCTTCTTTTTTACGATAAGACTTTAGGGTCTTATCATTTGGTATCAGAGCGACGATAAGACTTTAGGGTCTTACCATTTGGTATCAGAGTAGTGATCCTCGGCGTTCTCATTGTAGTTCATCATCTCAAAAAAAAAAAATTATGAGGGCGAAGCCGGCAGCCACACACGCTGTTCCGTCTCAACCAAGAAGGAACATTTGCTTCCCGGCACTGACAAGCCCTGCTTTCCTTCTCCTCCATCGCCGGCGCTACTTCCTGGTCGGTGACCACCGCCGCCGCTGCTCCCCGACCAGCGCCCACCACTGCCACTGTGCCCCAGCCAGCAACCTTCTCACCTCGCCTCCTCGCTGCCTGCATCTCGCTCGAGCGAGAAGGGCCGCGACCGTCGTTTCCCAGCCAGCAGACCACCCATCGCCGCTTCTACCGTCGGCAACGCTACCCTAGCCGCACTGCCATCATTGCCTTCCCTTGGTTGCAGCTTCGGTCGTGTGATATGTCGGCGTCACTGTTTTTGTGGTGCGATAGAAATAGAGCAGCCGCCGGTCCCTCTGCTGCCATAGGCACCGGTTGCCTCTACCGTCGTCGCTGTTTCTCGACCACTTCAATGCCACCCCTCTCCTTCGTTGCCGAGCCACCACCGCTGCTAGCCACCATGCAACGACCGTCGCACGCCTCCCAGCAGCCGAACCTCCTTGCTCTACATTCGTAATGCCAGAAATAGGGCAACTCACCGGTTGCCCTTGTTCCCAACCGTGACACCGCTGACTCCTCTTTCCCCACCGCTGCCATTGCTTCTCGGCCACACGATCGTAGCCGCAGTCGTCGGTTGCCACAGCCCTCGTTGCAATGGTTGCAGAAACAGAGCTTCCTCTGTTGCTGCAGCCCCCGTCGATCCCAGCCGCAACCCTCGCTGCCTCCTTCTCCACCGCCAACGCTGCGCTCCGGCCAGCGACCACCGTTGCTGCCAGCCACTGCAGCCTTCTCCTCAACCGCTTGTGATCCTTCCGGCCAACTCCTTCGATGGTGCGATAAAAACAGAGTATGCAGCAACCACCACGCAGCAACAAAAACAGTGGCACCCTCTACTGCCGCAGCCGCCGATTGTAACCACCGTCGTCACTCCTGGCCAATGACCAACCCCTCGTTCTGCAGCAGCCGCCCTCCAACAGCGAACACAGCAACCGCAGCAAGTATGCTGCCTTGCCTCAACCCCAGTAGTGCACGCAACACTGATTCCTCTTCTCAACCTCGGCCACATCAACGCCGCCTCCCCCTTGCTTAGCATATTCTACCACAACCACAAGTTGCCATCACCACAGGTTGCCATCACCGCAGCCTCAACCCCATTGCTCGACGATCGCCCCTTGGGTTGTAGCAGCTATAGCCACATCAATGCAGTCGCCTTCCAACCCCGGCGCTCTCACCTCATGCAGCGATAGAAACAGGGCATCTACTCTTCCTCCAACACAGCGACCGCAGCACTGCCCTTGGCATCCACCTCCTCGGCAACTTCGCATCGACAGTGCTGATGCCCTTGACCGACACCAAAAATAGGAGTTGAGATTACAGATTTGTAGTCTTACGCAATGGCCACTAATAACTCGGTGAAAGCATAAATGGAAGCATTGGAAATCAGAATTAAAAACCGACTGCAAGAAACACTTAATGATTTCAAAAAGAGCCTACTGGAGAGCCTCAGCAAATTTCAACAAAATGGGGGCTCAAGTTCTACGTTGCACAGATCTGAAAATACAGGAAAAGGGCCCCAAGATTGTGACATAAATTACTCACACATGAAGATGGAATTTCCGAGATGGAAAGATGGAGATCCGACCAATTGGATCTCTAAGGCAAAAAAAATTTTCCGTTTTCACAGAACCCCAGAAGAATCCAAGGTAGAAGTGGTCTCAATCCAGCTCGAGGGAGATGCACTCCAGTGGTATAATTGGTATGAAACTTTCCACAGAATTCCTTTGTGGGAGTAGTTCAAAAGCGGGCTTCTTGTTCGCTTTGGCCCATCCGAATATGAGAATGTTGATTGCCAGCTCGCCAAAATTCGTCAGACTTCTACAGTGTTAGAATATCATAGTAGGTTTGAAAGATTGTCAAATCAAGCTAGAGATTGGTCAAACCGATAACTTCTGGATACATTTATTGAAGGGCTTATTCCAGAGATCCAATGTGAAGTTAAAGCTCGTCAACCCCGCACTATGATAGCTGCGATCTCATTTACAAATCTATATGAGAAAAAAATTAGCAAGAAAATATCAGCAAGGGGTTTGTACTATGATGAAAAATGGAGTATGGAGCACCGATGTAAACAAGGGCAACTTCTGAGATTGAACTAATTGGAGAGGAGCTGAAAGCTAAGAATGTGGACTCCGATCATGAAGGTATAAATTCTAATGAAGACGTTGAACCTACTGTACATACAATGCATATATTAGCCGACTACTCTAACCTGCAAACTATGAAAGTTGCCGGAACTCTAGAGCATCAGCCTATTATAGTTTTGATTGATACTCGTAGCACTAACAATTTTATGGACAGTGAGACAATTGACCGATTGGCCCACCACATTGAAGACTATGACAGATTCGAAGTAAAGATCGTTGATGGACAGATTTTCACTTGTGATAGCAAAGGTTCAAAGATAAAATTGATTATACAAGGCCAAAAGTTTCATGCAACGATTACTACACTGAAAGACCGACTTGTTGCTTACACTATCAAAAAGTGGAGATCATACTTACATGATCAACGGGTTGTGATGCGTTGCAAATAGTCTATGACTAAAGTGCTGAAAGAGAAGCTCCCCGAGATTGATGCTGCTCAGCCTTGAGGACAAGGCTGATTTGAAGAGGGAGGAACTGTTAGGACCCTTTTTCTGAGCTTTTGAATAATGTTTATTGAGTCTATTTAGTCGAGTTGTTTATTGAGTCGGTTTAGTTCAGTTAGAGTCAAGTAGTGGTTTATTTAATATTTATTTATTATTAGAGTTCAAGTCCTAATGGACTTTGGGTGAAACTCTATAAATAGGGATGTAACTGCTTCTTTTTAGTTATCTATGAAAAATACTATTCTGTCTTTGGACAAACCCTAGGAGGCCGATCCCCTCGAAGCGATCAAGGAGGGCCGATCCCCTCGAAGCGATCAAGGAGGTTGATCCCCTCAAAGTGATCAAGGAGGGCCGATCCCCTCGAAGTGATCATTCCCTTTCTCTTCTTCTTTTTTATGATAAGACTTTAGGGTCTTATCATTTAGTATCAGAGCGACGATAAGACTTTAGGGTCTTATCAAAAGAGAATGAGAATGATCACTTCGAGGGGATTGACTTCCTTGATCGTTTCGAGGGGATTGGCCTCCTTGATCGCTTCGAGGGGATCGACCTCTTTGATCACTCGTGGGGATCGGCCTCCTAGGTTTTTATCATAAGACTGAATAATATTGTTTGATTAATTAATTTATTGATTGATTGCCGAAAAGAATAGGTTGTATCACTATTTATAGAGTTCCACCTAGGGTCCATCATGACTTGGACTCTTAATAATAAATAAATATTAAATAAACCTCTACCTGACTCTAACTAAACTAAATAGACTCAGTAAATAACTAGACTAAACAAACTTAACAAACATTATTCAAAAGCTCAGAAAAAGGGTCATAACAATTCCTCCCTCTTCAAATCAACCTTGTCCTCAAGGTTGAGCAGCATCAAACTCGGGGAGCTTCTCTTTCAGCACTTCAGTCATAGGCTATCTACAACGCATCACACCCCGTTAATCAAATAAGTATAGCCTCCACTTTTTGCTAGTGTAAGCAATAGATCCATATTTTAGTGTAGTAATCATTGCAAGAAATTCCTGGCCCTGTATAATCAATTTTATCATTGAGCATTTGTTATCATAAGTTAAAATCCATTCATCAGCGATCTTTACTTTGAATCTGTCACAGCCTTCAATGTGGTAAGCTAATCAAGCTGCAACTTTCCTATCCATAAAATTATTAGTGTTACCTATATCAATCAAAACAATGACAGGCTGATGCTTTAAGGTTCCTCAGATTTTCATAGTTTGTGGGTTAGCGTAGCCATCTAATGCATGCACTATTTGTGTGATGGCTTCAATATCTTCATTAGTTTCCACACTTTCATGATCGGAGTCCAACTCTTCTGCTTTTGGTTCCCCTCCAATTGGCTAAATCATCAGAAGTTGCCCTTGTTTACATCGGTGCTCCATACTCTACTTTTCATCATAGTACAAACCCCTTGCTGCTCTTTCCTTGAGTTCTTCTTGGGTTAGTCTTTGGGTGTCAGGGTTTTGGTTAGGAATAGATGGGGCGGTTGGCTTGCTGATCATCTGGTTGTTGTCACTTCTATTTTCATGATTTTTCCTACTAATTTTTTTCTCATGTAGATGTGCGAATGAGATCGCAGCTATCATAGTGCGGGGTTGATAAGCCTTAACTTCACACTAGATCTCTAGAATAAACCCTTCAATAAATGTAACCAAAAGTTATCATTCTGACCAATCTCTAGCTTGATTTAACAATCTTTCAAATCTACTTTGATATTCCAACACTATAAAAGTCTGACAAATTTTGGCGAGTTGTCCATCAACATTCTTATATTCAGATGGGCCAAAACGAACAAGAAGCCATCTTTTGAACTACTCCCAGGAAGGAACTCTATGGCAAGTTTCATACCAATTGTACCACTTGATTGCATCTCCATTAAGTTAGATTGAGGCTACTTCTACCTTAGATTCTTCTAGGATTCTGTGAAAATGAAAAAAAATTTCTGCCCTAAAGATCCAATTGGTCGGATCTCCATCTTCCCATCTTGGAAATTCCACCTTCCTGTGTGAATAGTTTGTGTTACAATCTTGGGACCTTTATCCTGTATTTCCAAATCTGTGCAACGTAGAATTTGAACCCCCCATTTTGTTGAAATTTGCTGAGGCTCTCCAATAGGCTCTTTTTGAAATCATTAAGTATTTTTGGTAGTCGATTCTCAATTTTGATTTTCAATGCTTCCATTTGTGCTTTCACTGAGTTATCGGTGGCTATAGCGTAAGACTGCAAATCTGTAATCTCAACTCCTGTTTTTAATGTCAGTCAAGGGCATCAGCACTGTCGATGCGAAGTTGCCGAGGAGGTGGACATCGAGGGCAGTGCTGCGGTCGCTGTGTTGGAGGAAGAGTTGCTGCCCTGTTTCTTTCGCTGCGTGGGGTGAGAGCGCTGGGGCTGGAAGGCGACTATATCAATGTGGCTATAGCTACTGCGACCCAAGGGACAATCGTCCAGCAGCGGGGATAAGGCTGCGGTGATGGCAACCTACGGTTGTGGCAGAAGATTCTAAGCAAGGGGGAGGTGGCATTGAAGCAGTTGGGGTTGAGAAGAGGAATCGGTGGTGCGTGCGCTGCTAGGATTGAGGTAGAGCAGGGTATTTGCTGCGGTTGCTACATGCATTGCTAGAGGACGGCTGCTAAAGAACGAGGGGTTGGTCGTTGGCTAAGAGCAGTGGCAGTGGTGGTTATAATCGGCTGCTGTGACAGTAGAGGGTGCCATTGTTTTTGTTTCTGCGTGCGACGGTGGTTGCTGCATGCTCTGTTTTTGTCACACCACAAAAGGAGTTGGCCGAAAGGATCACTAGCGGTTGAGGAGAATGCTGTAGTGGCTGGCAACAGTGGTGGTCGCTGGCCGGAGGGCAGTGGCGACAGTTGTGAAGGAGGCAGGGAGGGTCACGGCAGGGATCAACGGGGGCTGCAGCAATAGAGGAAGCTTTGTTTCTGCAATCATTGCAATGAGGGCTGCGGCAACCGGCGACTGCGGCTACGACCCGGGGGGGGGAGCACTGCTAGGGTTGCGGCTGGGAGGCGGGCGACGATGATCGAGTGGTCGGGAAGCAGTGGTGGCGGTGGAGGAATTGCCTTGTAGCGGCAGTGTGGAAGAAGGGATGCAGGGTTGCAGCAGGCTGAAATAGGGGTGCGGGCTGCCAGGAAGCAAGGACGGCGGTGGGGGTCGAGCGACCGGGAAGTAGCGATAGTGATGGAGAAGCAAGAGTCGGCGGTGTCACGATTAGGAACAAGGGTAATCGGTGAGTTGCCCTGTTTCTGTCACTGCGGATGCAGAGCAAGGGGGACCGGCGGTTGGGAGGCGAGTGGTGGTCATCACACGGTGGCTGGCAATGGTGGTGGCTCGGCAATGAAGGAGGGGGGTGGCGTTGAAGTGGCCAGGAAGCAGCGGCGGTAGTGGAGGCAACCGACACCAACAGCAATAGAGGGACCGACGGCTGCTCTATTTCTATTGCACCACAAAAATAGCGACACCGACGGATCGTGCAACCGAAGTTGCAACCAAGGGAAGGTAGCGATGGCGGTGCGACAAGGGCAGCATCGCCGATGGGGTGGTCTGTTGGCTGGGAAACGATGGTTGTGGCCCTTCTCACTCGAGCGAGATGCAGGAACGAGGAGGAGAGCTCGCTGGTCGGAGAGCAGCAACGGCTATGGTCAAGCAGTCGGAGAGCAACGGAGATGGTGGAGAAGAAGGCGGCGACGATCACGGTAGGGATGCGGGCTGCTAGGGAGCAGGGGCGGTAGTGGGGGAGAAGGGAAGCAGGATGGCTTCACCCTCTTTCACACATCTTTCTATTATTTATTTTTTTTTTTTTTTTATGATAGCTACAATAATACTGCACTGAGAATGCTGAGGATCGACCTTAGATCATAAAAGTAATAAAAGAAAAGGGAATAAAAGGGAATGAGAATGATCACTTCGAGGGGACCGGTCTCCTTAGTCGCTTTGAGGGGATCGGGCTCCTTGATCACTTCGAGGGGATCGACCTCCTAGGGTTTTGTCATAACACTGAATAATATTTTCTGATTGATTGATTGATTACCGAAAAGAATGGGTTACATCACTATTTATAGAGTTCCACATAGGGTCCACTAGGACTTAGACTCTTAATAATAAATAAATATTAAATAAACCTTTATCTAACTCTAACTGAACTAAATAGACTCAATAAACAACTAGACTAAACAGACTCAATAAACATTATTCAAAAGCTCAGAAAAAGGGTCCTAACATATTGATCGAACCACTCTAAATTATGATTTTCTTTTTTTTGTGTAATTTACTTTACTGCAAATCTCCTTTAGCTTCTCCTTATATTCTTATGAAAGTTTTAAGTTCAACATCTTTCTGAAACGATTTAAATCGAGACAAACTTTATACAAAATAGAAAAATTTTCTACAACACTAAATCATGTGGCCCCCCCTCCCCCCCCACCCCCCCACCTCTTATTGCCGCTCTTGATCCAAACAATTGGTATCAGAGCATGGTCACTCTCATTTGGTTTGAAACCCAAGAGAGATGGTATTTATTGGCAACCAAGAGGGTCATTCAATCACACGTCCTCCCATGTTCAATGGGACGGATTACACATATTGAAATACTAGAATGAGGATCATTTTTTATTTCTATGGAATTTGAGCTATAGAACATTATCGAAAATGGTTTTCAAAAGTCTTCTCTTCCGATGAATGATTAGAATGAGTTGGAGAAGAAGACTTTCGCTCTAAATGCCAAGGCTATGAATGCCTTGTTTTGTGCTTTAGATAAAAATGAGTTCAATCGAGTGTCAATTTGTGAAATGGCCTTTGATATTTGGCATATACTCGAAGTTACTCACGAAGGCACTAGTAGAGAAAAGGGGTCGAAAATTAATCTTTTAGTGCACACTTATGAGTTGTTTCGAATGAAACTGAGTGAGATCATTGGAGACATATATACCCGATTTACGGATATCGTCAATGGTCTAAAAGGACTAGACTTTTGTACATGTACGGATATCATCATTAAAATACCAATAAATTCAAGCATCGAATTTGTACATGTATTTATTCATCCGAGTAGTGACTAGACTTTTGGTTCATCCTCTTTCGATAGTGTAAGAGGCATCAACAGGAACATCTTGCAGGCAAGGTGGTGCACGTCGGCTCTCAGTTACTCGCTCGTTGTGCGATCTTCGAACATTAAAATCGATCCCCGATCGGAACCGTAGCTCACGCGCATGAAAACGAATATCACAGTATGCGATTTCGTAGGAGAAACAAGTCATTAATAAAAAAAGCTCGTATTCCTCAATTTCATTAAAATACCATCAAATTCAAGCATCGAATTTGTACATGAATTTATTCATCCTACGAGCCCTCTACTTCATTAAAATACCAATAAATTCAAGCCAAATTTGTACATGTATTTATTCATTCAAGTAATGACTAGACTTTCGGTTCATTCTCTTTCGATAGTGTAAGAGTGTTAGGATCGAGAGCACTAAGAGGGGGGGGGGTGAATTAGTGCAGCGGAAATCTTTCAGCGATTAAAATCAAAAGCTGCGTTCATTCGATAAAAACTATTTTGATGCAAAAGCCGATTCTCAGATTACTTATGATTAAGTGCAGTTTACATCTAAACACAGTTTGCGTTTAAGCGCAGTTTACGCAGTTTGCGTCTAAATGCAGTTTGCGTCTAAATGCAGATTGCGCCTAAGCGCAGTTTGCATCTAAGCGCAGTTTGCGTCTAAGCTCAGATTGCGTCTAAGCGCAGTTTGCGTCTAAGCGCAGTTTGCGTCTAGGCGCAGATTACGTCTAAGCGCAGTTTGCGGTTATAAATGGAATCAAAACGTAAACGTAAACTGCAAAGAAACTCGTTCGTAAAAGCGCAGAAGACAGTTTGCAGTTATAAATAGAATCAAAACGTAAATGTAAACTGCAATGTAAAGATCGTACGAAAACACCGATTTACGTCTGAATGCAGATTCGGAAAGATCAGAACTTAGAAACTTGTTCGTAAAAGCGCAGAGAGTAGTAGCTATGTAGGAGGTTTGCAGTAATGATAAAGTGCTCAAAATAAAAGCAAACCAGAGATTTAGAGTGGTTCGGTCAGTCTTCACCTACTCCACTTTTGGCTTCCTCCACCGACGAGGTCACCGACGTCAACTAGAGGCCTTCCTTCAATAGGCGAAGGCCAACTGCCCTTTTACAGTTTCACTCCTTTTGACGGGCTCAGGAGACAACTCTTACAGAACCTTTCTCTCCTCTCTTTACAACTCAAGACTTGAAGAACAAAAAGAGGAGAACTTTTGGACTTTACACAAATTTGAGCTCTTAGATTCACAGAAAAGATCAAGAATTCGATGTAGTTCTGTATCTTTTCACTGCTGAATGGGTGGGGTATTTATAGACCCCAACCCCGCCCCTGACCCGGTTGCACCTCCTGACTAGAGAGGTTGCACCGCCTGGCAGAGCTCGAAGACTGAGCCTCTGGGCGATGCCACCTCTGTCAGGGGCGGTTGCACCTCTCTGCCAGAGCTCGAAGACTGAGCTCGGGCGGTTGCACCGCCTGACTGGAGAGGTTGCACCGCCTGGCAGAGCTCGAAACTTGAGCTCTGGCGGTGCTACCTCCTGACAGAGGAGGTTGCACCGCCCAGTCTCGCTCGGAGACTGAGCCCTGGGCGGTTGCACCTCCCACAGCAACCTGGGTCCGAATGGGTTGAAGCATTCGACCCAATTTGAGTTCTTCAGGGGCCCAATTGCCCCAGGATTAAGCTAATGGGATCACCTCCCATTTCTAACTTAATCAAAGTGCTAACTACGATTATTTCCTAAGACATATTCTGCAGCTTACTTCGGTGCGTCACTCGCTTCTTCCGGCGAGTTTCCGACGAACTTCCGTCGATCATCCGATGAACCCTCGGTGATGCTCCTGCGGACTTCCGGCAAACTCCTGGACTGCGACGATCCACTTGGCAAGTTCCGACGAGCTCCTTTGGCAAGCTTCTGGACTTCTCGGATTTGTTCCCGCAGAACCTCCGACGACTGTCCGAACTTCCGTCGAGCTCTCGAACTCCCAACGTGATCATTGTCATGACTCCGGCGCAACTCCTGCTGCATGTCTTTCTTCCATCATAGTTAATCCTGCACACTCAAAACAAAAACTTCGATCGAGACAATTAATCCTAAGCAATTAACCAAGTTGTCCGGCATGTCATTGGTCCCTCGACGCTTCATCCGATTCTTCGGCGCATCATCCTTTCCTGCAGCCTATTGCCCAATCGGCCAGTTGACTCCGCAACTCCGATATCCTTGGCACAATACCTGCTCTTCTTGCCCCGATGCCCGAGTCCACGACCCGAAGCCTTCTGTCGATACGTCAACCGATCCACCGGCCCGACGTCCAATCTTCTGACATGTTCCTCCGGCACAACATGATGTTCCTGCTTTAATTGTCGCATCCTAATCGAAGCACCCTGCGTCACTCAAAACGCAGATTAAATCATAAACATATATCAAGGAGTTTCATCATCAAAATACGAGATTCAACAATCTCCCCCTTTTTGATGATGACAACTACTTGATGACGGAGTTAAACTTAACTCCCGTAGTTTAAACAAACTCCCCCTATCAATATGCCTTATTGATAGAAACTCTTAGATTCAAAAATCTAAGCAACATGTCATCATAAACGGAGTTAACCTTAACTCCCAGAGTTTAAACAAACTCTCCCTATCAATATGCCATATTGATAGAAACTCTTGGATTCAAAAATCCAAGCAACATGTCATCATAAACTTATGCATAACATGTGATGTCATCAACATACTTCTCCCCCTTTGTCATCAACAAAAAGGAGAGGTACCACAATCAAGTGTTTGTGATGTAAGTTTTAACTCATTGCATGAAAAACATAATATCTATTGTTACCATCATGCAAGTTTGCTATCATCAAATGGTAAGATATCAATATGTAAAATTACGATTCAAGTTCTTGATATCTTAACATGATATGACATTCATAGCACCTATTCATATGAATGCTGCTTTTGATATCTCATCATAATATGGCATTCATGACATCTATTCATATTCTTCAAATATGGCACTCATAGTATCAATTTATATATTTCTCCCCCTTTGTCATCAACAACAAGGAGAACGATATAAGCAAATTTTAAATATAAGTGCGATGCCATAAGTTGGTTTATGTCATTTTCCAATAGTGAGTGATAGGATACCAATTATGCAAACATCTCGAGGAAAACATGACATGGAGATAGCTTTTATTGCTTCTTCCTTTTTATTTGTTATCTTTTTACATGAAGGAGGAAAGTCATATGTGAAGTTCAAATCGATAAGATATTAAAGCACACTTCATTTTTGCAAGGATTAAGATATGTAAATGAGTCAAATCCTTGTATATAAAAATATCATCCTTTTATAAGAGGGAATCATCAAATATGTTTCTCGAAAAATATTTTTCACATGATAAGTGCATTTGCTAGATGATTCCATATGTCAAAAATCAATGATGTGAATTAAACTTGATATGACATATGCTTGTTAAGTTCGGAAAAGGATAATGTATCAAGAAAATCCAATTGTTAGGATCAAGAAAATCCGAAAATGAAATTTGACACTTTCATACATTCGGACAGGGTTTTACTAGAGATATTCAATTACAATCATGAAGGTAAAATATGCTTATTATCATGGAAATTTTTGTATTTAAGCACATAATTTCCAACATGTAATCATGGCAAGTAATTGTGTAAAATCATTATGACAATCAAGTGATTTGATCATTCAATAAAAAAAGTCCGAAAAATAATTTTAACACGTTTAATCATTCGGACATATTTTTGCCATAGTTTTTCAAATATAATCATGAAGATAAGGCATGCTCATCATCATAGTAGTATGATAGCAAGTTTACCATATACAAGCTAGCAAAAAATTTCTACATTTTAAGGCCCGCAAGCTAGCAATTTTGAGATGTTCAAGAAAGCAACTCTTGCTTCTTGAAATATAAGTTTTGCTAGATGTTCAAGTTAACTTTTTTGCTTCTTGAGATAGGCAAGATAGCATTCCTTGGTGATGTTCAATATAGCTAAGTTCTACATCATGCAAGCTAGTGAATTTTATAACATTTTAGAACATGCATTATCACCAAAGCATCATAAATTTTAATGATGTGCAAAATTACAAATTTTGCATGATTGCATTTGTGTGTCTCGAGATTTGCAAGATAGCACTTCTTGGTGATGTTCAAGATAGCAATTTCTTCTCTTTTGAGAAGTGTAATTTTTACTTTCTTCTTGAATTGTGCAAGCTACCTATCTCCCCTTTTGTCATTGTCAAAAAGAAGGGAAAAACCCTTTACATCAATTTTTAAATCATGACAAAGGTTAGTATCAATCTCATTTGTGCATCATGTTGAATCTCGGATTTTGATGATGAAACTAATTGATTGTGTTTAAATGTTTGACTACATTTTGAGTGATATAGGTCTACTCGATCAGGATTAGACAATTAACGCAGGAGGAATTGACGTTGCGTCGGAGGAGATCACGTTAGGATATTGGATGGCAGAAGGCTTCGGGCGTCGGGCATCGGGCCAAGGAGAGCGAAATTGCGTCAAGGATATCAGGGTTGCGGAGGTCAACCGCCGATTGGGCAACAAGCCGCAAGAGAGGACGATGCACCGAAGAATCAGATGAAGCGCCAACCAATGACGTGCCGGGCAACAGAATGTCAATTTGCGTTATAATAATTGTCTAGATCGGAGTAGAGTGTTTGCTTGTGTGTGCAGGATTAACTACGATAACGACAAAGACATAAAGCAAGGATACCGGAGTCGAGCTCGATGGACGTTTAAGAGACCGAAGAATCATCGGAGATGCTGCCGGAACCATCCGAGAAGAAATCGGGAATGTGTCGGAAGTTCGCCGAAGAAATCGTCGGAGGCTCGCGGAGATCACCGAGAAGGCTCGGCTACTCGTTAAAGTCATCACAAGATCGGGAGCTTGATGGGAGTCCGTCGGAAGAAGTTCGTCGGAAAGCTCGCCGGAACAAGACTCGACGTTCGCGGTTAAAAAACTTGCTTAGGATGTTTTTTTTATGTTATGTAGTTCACCTGTAATTAGGATTAGGATTAAGAGATAATCCTATATCCTGGTTAGGGGCCAACTGGGCCCAAAGTCAGAGTTGGTTTAGGCTAAAAATTAAGCTAAACCAGCGAACTAGAGAGCCAAGATTGAAGCCCAACTAGTGGCTGAAAACACTATAGTCGGGCTGAAAACACTGTAGGCGGTGGCACTGCCCCAGCACCCGGCTAGGCGGT